>NC_044313.2:21327972-21657972 GCF_007474595.2 Lynx canadensis
AAGTAGATGAAGATTAACCTTTTATTTATACTTTAAGGGTTTAAAAAATACCTTTAAATTGTATTATTTCAGGCCAACTTAAGTTCCATTAATGTGTTTGTTTCTTTAATTATAGCTGCCCATGTATAAAGTTTATTTTAGGCTAAACTTTTCCTTACCTCTTTCCACAGAAGGATTTAGTAATGTGCTAATAAACTACCATAAATTTAAATTTAGGCAGATTTGAATTATTGTGTTTTTCTTATGGAAAATTGAAAAATGTGACAAATAAATAAAATCTCACCAGATACAACAAGAAACAGTGCCTAAATCCTTAAATTTATGCATAGCCAGGAGAACATAGATTATGTAAAGCCTACTAGGCAGATATTTTTTCTTTTTGTCTTGAAAGTGAAACAAAATTGCATTCATGAAGCAAAGATGAAGAATTTATTTCTCGCATAAAGATTTCTCATCTTTCAGAACTTGGTTGAAAAAGTTAGCTTCCTCATTATCATTTAGACATTTTACTTTTCTTAACCTTGAACTTATTCCATTAGAGTCACAGAATCTAACAAAGTAACCCAAACAAATTTATTGCAAACAAGGCTTTGACATGCAAAATGGATTTTTGTTTTGCCCTACCTAAGTCTTATGTTTCATTATTATTAAAAATGTCAGTAATATTTTGCCTGCTGGGAACACCGATTTTCCTTCAATTTTTCAATCTTATTCAAAACACTGTATTGAATATTTTACAAGTTGCAGTTCTGTGTTATTGCTTTTTAAAATTACAAACTGTGAAGCCTGTGTTGGCATTTTGCTAAATGGTTTTTGTGCACGTAAACTTGGCAAGCATTTACAGGAAAAAAAAAAGACAGAGAGAGAGAAAACATTCTTGGATGATTATTTTCTTGCATGTGACTTTCAGAATCCAAAATAATAAGGTTTCATCAAGGGAGCAAGCTGTGTCCCCCGCAACAATCCATACACATACTCAGTTCATAAGCACACTATGTGTGTCACATAGTCCATAGAATACTTTAAATACTGTCAGCTTTCTGTCTCCTGCTCTCCTCTCCTGCTCTGTACCCTGTAACACTGACAGACCTATTGATTAGGGTCCTGCAGAAACTATTTATGTGCTGAAAGTCTCCTGTGTTTCATTTTGCCTTACCTATTGGTTTATTATCAATTTATAAAATATAAATTTATAAATGTATGTGTTCAGAATGCTATGGCTGCTATAAGAATTGTCAAATTTTCAGTTGGCAGAAATTAAGGGGGACTTATGGGAAAAAACAAAGTATTTTGGGGAAAGGAAGTGGATAGCGGAACACATTTTAGAAATGTAATTTTATTTGAGGTTTGTGCAATAGTTTTAGTTATAATGAAAAGCATTAAATCAGACAAGTATTACATTATATATACACTTGTATTTCCATATCTGTCCACTTATTCATAAATTTAAATCTAAATCTATATTGATATGTATATCCATATTTATATCTAGATATTAGCAAACACATTCACACTAATACCTCCAAATTCATTTTAACATGATAATGTTTACCTCAGCTTCTGGCTTTCCACAATTTTGAAATATAATTTCTGATATATAAACCAAGTCATTTCAGAATGCCTAATGCATACTATGTGGAAAACAAACCTACTAACTAGAGTCATTAAAAAAAATTTTTTTGTCTTTAGCCTGAGAGCATACAGTCAAAACACTATCTTCAAGGATTATTCTCCCATTCCCAACTTGTTTATTCATTTTAAATAGTTAGATTCATGTGTTTCTCTTCATATTTCATTTCCCCAAAATATTTGCTGATTTATTATTTACTTTTTCAAGTACATGAACTAAAACATGGTTATAAAAGCCAGTTTGTTTTTACAATGCTGTACTCAGAGAAGTGTTAACCACTCAATTTCCTTCAATCTCAGTCCTTCCGCTCTATCTTTTCCACTCTGTTCCCATTCCCCAACCTTTCACCACTCCCTCCACACCCCTTTGGGTAGCCAATCTTATGAATTTCTAATTTGTCCTTCCTGGGCTTCTTTTGGATGAATGAGTAAAAGTACATATATATGTATGTATTTTTTTACTCATTTTTTTTTTACACAAAAGATAACCTAGATAGATATTCCTTTGTACTTTGCTTTTTACATTCAGAAATATGTACAGATAAAAACTCGTCAGTTCATGGAGAGTTTCCTCGTTTTTCATAGAGCTATATAGTACTCCACAGGACTTATACATGATAGCTCATTCAACCACTCTTATATATGAACATTTAATGTTTCAACTGTGTACAAGCAATGTTGCAATGAATAAGAGTGTGTGTGTGTGTGTGTGTGTGTGTGTGTGTGTGTGTGTGTGTGTAGTATTATTTGAGGTGTATTTGAACAGGGAGAGCAGTTCATTGTGGAAAAGGAGTCAGACTAGCCAGTAGGACATTCAGTGTCAGGGGCAGGTGTGAGTAACACCAAATGGAAATATCCTTTTGGAATCAGTTTTTCCTCTAAGTAGCAACAGCTTGTACTTAAATGCAAAAATAAGGAAAATGATCTTGTTAACTGAGATGAGGAAATGTCACAACAGAAAAAAATGAGGGGCTGGAATGAGGATACTGTGAAATGGAGAGGTTACAACCAACATATGAAGATATACACTTACATGAGCTTAGCAACAATTAGATGAGAAGGCTGTCCCAACAGTTCTTGGTAATGTGCTCTATTCTCCTATTGAAAAATGAGTTATTGATCTCTTCTAATTAAAAGTTGCTTTTCTGAAGGATCCCTATATTTCATATTATCAGAATTTTGGCATGGAGTCCAATGATTTTGTGTTGGCTTTTAAAGGGCAATGGATTAGGTTTTGACAATCCTAGCCCCACTCCACACTCTTTTTCTTCTCCACCCCAATTGGCCCACACTGCCCCAGGACAGGGCTGTCGTGTAGAAAGTATCAGAGTAAATTGGGCAGTTCCTTATAAAAAACACCCATGAAAACCAATGGGTACCACAAACTCTGCATAGGACTTGTGCCCCAATCCGATACACCCCCATGGTCAGCATTAAAGACCAATATGGAAATTCAGCTCTTAGCAGAGGTCATCATTTAAGCCTCCCTACAACCTTGAATCTTTTCTGGTTTAAGTTATTTTGGGAGAAGCCAGAAAAACATGTCAGAACAAAAAATTCCCATAGGGAAACAAACATATTCTTCATATAAAGCCTGCTGCTCTTATGGTTAAAATGAGCATGAGAAGCAGGTCACAATAAATTTAAATGGTTGGGATAAAAGCAAATGGTAGTCAGAATCCTTGAAAGCCAGCTATAGTTATGAGCTTTTTTGCAGCTTTTATGAACAGCCTGATACTATAGCAGAGGTGGCTAGGGATTTACACATCAGTGTAGACAACTCACAGAAGCTAGACTCACCCATATTTACTTTGTTAGCTAGTTATTAAATTTTGTGTGGGGCAGAGGAAAAGATGTATTGCTAATGAAGTCTGCAATGACTTAAAGAAAAAAAGAAGCCATAAAAGATACAAAAGCAAAGCTCATCGCAGTATTAAATTGATTTTTTTTTTAACACCACTCCTTAATCCAGAAAGGACAGCCATGGAGTGTGATGTCATTGTGACAGGTCGGTGGCAATTCCAGTTCGTGATCCCAGTGCAGAAAAGGAAATGGGTAGTTATAAAATTCTCAGTAGTATTATGAGCTAAAACTACAAGTTCTATCACATCTGTGTCCATATGACTGTGGTGTGGGTTACAGGGAAAGTATCTGAGATACCGTAAATGTATCTCAATGCCAACATGCCAATACAGAGTCGTAGTTGAAGACATCTTAGAAAGTACAACTACCTGGTATGGGTAATGGACATTAAGAGCTACAGTGTGTGGAGTCTGAACAAATGTTTTGGTTCAAAGTTGTCTATAACCACAATCTCTAAAGCAGTAATTCTTACTGAAGCAAGTCAGTGATAACAGTATGGAAAGAGCTGGTGAACCTCAACTGGACCCTGCATCTGCTTTTACAGATGGTAACCAAGAACATGATTCTTACACACAAACCAGTAACACATGCATCACAAACATGTGCCACAACCAAAGACCCATTTCAAATCTGCAACAAAATTAAATAACAAGTGAATTTAGTAACCACACTTCCATCACTGAAGATTAATCCTACCTTTTCAGGGAGAAAAATCTACTTTCACTAAAGATACTACTGTTGCTGGTAAAGTAACACTATTTCCACACTTAAGTTTTAATTTCATAAATTTTATTGTTTTATACTAACAATCTACTTAAGTTAATTTTAAGTAGATTGCTCACTACAGAAGGGGAAGTAACCTTATAATTCGACTTGCTAATATCCTTTTATCAATTATTAAGTGTTCTTCTGTCCCATAGACACTAAGTAGAGTATTACCTTCACATTTTGTCACCTCTAGTTAAAAGACAAACTGATATTTCTGAAAAATATCAAACTTGTTGAAGGTAATGAAAATTGTCCAAAGATAGAATGTAAAAGTAACGTACGTCTAGTGGAGAACAGCTTGTACCACTTTTATATTATTACAGATAGTGTTAGCATTTTTAGCACTCCAAGCAACTTACACGAGAGCACAATTTGTTACCTTTCTTTTACATCTTCATGAGCAAAATTTGCCAGTGCATACTGGCAGGTTTGATCAAAGAATTAGTATTCTACACAGTCGTCTGTCCCCTTAGCTCCCTTTCTACAAATGCATTTCTTTTCATGTAAAAGAGAAAAATAAATGACTTCAATGCAATTTTAGCAGCAAAATGCATAGAATTACAGAGATTTTGATAAGCAGAGAGGCTTATTCCTCAAGACCCCATAGACTGTCCCCTCACCAGGATTTCCCCACTGACATTGTTGGCTCACCTTTTGTGAGTGAAGTTTCTCATCTGCCTTCATTGCCATCAGGGCAATTATTCTCCCAGGGTAGAGCTAACTGATTTATAGCTTCCGAGTGTGCGGGAGAGAAGTCACAATCAGGCAATGGGGCTCTGCTAAGTTGTCAAGCAGTAGCTTCTGGTCCCTCTATTCTCTTCTGCACATACTCCAGTGCCATCCACTGACTTGCATATGTACATCGTATAGCAACATTCATGGGAGACAGAAATCCCAGAAATACCTGGTCAAGCTAGAGTCTGTTCTTCAAAGTTTCCTGCTGGACTACATAAAAAGTATTTTGATTTTCTGGTATTGTCATTTTCTAAGTGAAATTTTATAAACTCAAAAGATTAAAATTCGCACATGGAAAACTGTCCCTGTGTGTATACTTTTCTGCTTTTTCTTTATCCCGTCAGCCTAGTGCACACACAGACCAGAGCCCTAAGTTATAACTCAGCTTCCTTGCTTTCAACCTCCTTCATGAATCTTTCAGTATTTACACTTCTTCTCAATACACTTAAGATGGATGGCACTGTCCCCTGATAGACACCAGTGTTGGCTCCTCAGGCACTAGGATGTTTGCTCTCTCCTCTAATTCGTCTATAATACCAAAACTTCATTTTCACTGATCATATCCTTATGGTGTGCTCATTTTTCAAGTATGTATCTTCCAATATAGTATTTTCAAGGTAACAGCATTTACCCAGAGGAGTTATCTGATTAGTGCACAGCAGGATGTTGCAACTGTTGGCACTAAGTTTGCTCGGTTTTCTCCAGCTTTACAGCTTGTCGAATTGGCCCCAGTGCTCACTCATCAAGAGCTGAGAAAGTGCAGAGGAAAGGGCCAGGAATTCAAAACATAAAAAAAAAAAAAAAAGAAATAGCATCATCTGGTAATATGAAAACCCTCAAAAACATTGTTAAGATTCTTACTTCTCTAGTAGCTACTTTGTTTTGACCATAATAGGCTAGTTCTGAATGGGAGACCCACCTTAAACATGAACATAAATCCCAGCCTTGACCACAGATGATTTTCATAAAATCCAACTCTGTGAACATTGAGTAGACATCATCAAAATCACTAGCAGTAAATGTCAAGCTAAATGAAAGGAACACATTCTTTAGATAAGCCATGCTGAATCGTGGACCATGGCCAATATGGGATTCACTGAAATACACGGTTTAAGGAGATATAAGATCTAGAGAGGCTCTTGGATTCAAGACTCCAATGGGTGCAAAAATCTCTACCTAAGGACTAGCAGAAGCTGATTATAACAGATATTCACTGAGCACTTACAAAGGTAGAGGCACTGTGTTAAGTACTATGTAATTTCTATGTTATCCAGTCTTCCGACAACCTGGTAGAGGGGGAAACTGAAGCATGGAGAAGCTAAGGATCTTGCCTAAGATGATAACACAAGAAAACAAGAAGCCTGAATTAAAATAAATGCAGTAATGTAGCTGCTAAATATTACTTTTAACCATTATGCTTAAGTGGAATATACGCTATGCCTATGAACATTTCCAATACTATCTATCGTGGGGCAAGTGTGGAGAAAGGGAAAGAGGGAGAAAGGACACACAGAGATAAAGGGATAGGGACAGAGATAAAGAGGGAAACTTGTCAAACATGAAAGAGCGCATGACACTGCCTCTTGAGTTGCTTTTTCCGACCCTAGAAGGAATAGGACTTTATTCTGTTCACTTCCGTGGAATACTTCACAAGTGCTCCTTATATTGTGAGCATGTTGCTGTTCTACGTGTCATCTTGCTGTTTAAATATATTAATTATCCATTTATTATGGCCTCTAAACACAAGCCAAATAATTCATCAGTCCGAAAAGCAAAGGAGCCATTATTACTCTAGTGGGAAACTGGAATGTGGTGATCCTCAGAGGCAGTATTGTGTTTTCCATTGTGGCTTCTTTCTGAGCAGTCTTCAGCAGCCATGTTAGGCTGATCTTCATGTGTTGGCTTTAGAACTTAACATCTCAGTGAGATGCAGCTCCTTTCTGCTTCTAGAATCTTCCCCTCCTCATTCCCACCCTGACCCACAGCTCAGAAGCACATGTCATCACAGGGCTTTTATTCATTGTTGTTGTTATCTTTCGTAACAAGGAATACAGAATTGTGAGGAGTGTAAGAGGTTCGGGATTTGAGAACAACCTTTCAATAAAATTAAAGCAAAAGCAATTCAAGGTGCTTCCCAATGCTAGGTGATTTTATTTTCAATGTTTGCAATTGTTCTAAACATTTTAATGACCAAACATTATTCTATATTTTGCCTATGTGAATGTACATATTGGCAGAAACGTGAATAAAGGAAAGACTTGTCATATAGGATGTGATGATGAAAGTGAAAATGGAGTTTGACAGTAAGAGGCCAGGCACAGCCATGGACAAATATAGACAGATGAGTATCACACACAACTTGGTTTTGCTCCCTCTCTTGTCCACTTGCCTGCATCCTAGGGGAGTTTTGGGGTTGATCTGGTTTGTTCTGTCCCTGGAGATACTTTATAGTAAAACACTTTCACAAGCATCCTCCTCTCAGGGTCTGTTTCTTAATACCTACTCAGAATACCTACCCTTTATTGGATGTTATCTATTCCCTATCTCATTTACCAAATCCCTTGACAGTGTTTATTTAACTTTCCAAATAAACGCCTTGCACTGAAGTCCTTGTTTAGGCATGCTTCTGAGTAACCCAGTTAAGATATATATGCTAAATAAATTCTGGTAACCAGCACCAAGTTGGTGTGTTCTTTGTGTACTTCATCAATATGCTTACATTCTCCTGCACCCCTACCTTTACTGAGGTAGAAGAAGGATCCTGACTCACTGACTCCAAATCTAACAAGCCTAGTGTCAGAGTCCTATGTTTACTTGGTGGGAATTGTTAAGATCAGGGGCATCCTTTTTATTTGATTTTGGACACCTTTATTTATAGAAGATTTACTTTCCTAATTAGATTTCATTCTAGCTAATTTGAAATCAATTCTCACTCCCAGACATCCACATGTAACTGATATGGTTGAAGTTTGACCCAAAACATGTTAGACGGCTGGGAGAGCTAGGCTGGCAGTTACATATTGCAAGGAAGTGACAAGATACATGCAACAGTCACATCTTGCAAATCCACGATATGGTAAGGGCTGAGTCCTTCCTATGCATGCTTCTCAGAGTGTTCAGCACATACTGGGATTGGTCACAATACAGGAAGTCACGTCTCTCTGGAAACGGGGACAATTAGCTATCTCTTCCTTTTGACAGTGTTCTATATTCATTTTGTGATAGTCCAGCAGTACTCTTTTTATTATTACAATCATTCTATCACATTATTTCAAGCACTTATTTTGAAATGGTAAGTAATTCTAATTTGATTACAAACATCAAACTCACCCATTTCTTTTTCCACCTCTGTCCACCTCCCACTTTGGTTCCCAGTGACAGCCACTTTCAACTCATTAAGCTGTATTTTCACATAGCTACTTAAAATAGAATTTCTCTTTGCTGTCATCTGCCTTTCCAATCTCCAAGAGAAGAACAGAGCTGTGCTAGAAGATATTGGTCATGCCAATCTTCACATTCTCCCCACCTTAAGAAAACTTTAGACAGGTTTCTTCCTGACAATATGCCCTTGACCTCATGGTTCTTAAAGCACTTTCTATAGAAAACATGCAACTATAATTCTTTGTGCCTCTTTGAGATTTAAATTTTCTCTGCCCAGCTTTACCACCCAGGAATGTTTTTCTCAAGGACATGGTAATTATCCCTTTCAACTGTAATCATCCAGAAAGATAGGGTCCTTATCTCCTAGTGTCTGGGGAAGATAGGAACCTAACTTTGATAAACACCAATTAGCAAACCCAGATGGTATAATCACACAGACCAACCTCCTCTCTAATATCTTCCAGTATTTTCCTGCCAGCTCCTCTTAGTACTTAAAAACCCTTTTACCTTTTGTTTCCGTGAACTTGAGTTCAGTCTCTCTTACCTCCTGCAATAGTCATGAGTAAAGTCTTCCTTTTCTGTTTAACTCTGGCCAGTACAATTTTACTTTGATGACATCCATCTCCATTTTGCTGTGATAACTTAAACCATCGGATATAGAGAGCAGAAGACAGGGAGTACAAAACAGTGTCTGGAACAAGCAATGCTACACAAGTCAAGATCGTCTTCCCCAGGGCATTGCTGGAAGCAGCCTCAGGGAAATAGGTAGACCTTCCTTTCACAGCCCTTGGCCTTATTTCCATCCCTCTCACTTTCTGCCCTACCATCTCCACCTGGATAGCTCACTGCTCAGTTCTGTGTTCCTTCCCCCTTCCCTCTCAGCCATTCATATCCTAATATGAATTCAGATCTCCATACCAAGTGGGCAATCACCAACCATTACTAGACCAAAAGGCAATATGGGGACTTTGGAGTCTCAGTTTTGTTTTGCATTGTGACTCTGCTATTTTAATAAGGATGGCCTTGGAGATGTGATTTGGTATTTCTGAGCCTCAGTTATACATTTACCAAAATGAAAATAATATTACTTAGATTTCATGATTACTCTGAGAGTAATGGAAAGTATACAAAGTGACTGATACATACTGAACAAGAAAACAACTAAAACATAAGCATCAAACAAACATTACTTTTACCCTGCAATGAAAACCTATTGCTGAAAAGAAACAAAACAAGAAGCATTGAAAGGGAGTAATACCTTCTGATTATTATACGTCAGGTCTTAGCTATTAGAATCCTGCTTTTTCTAGAAGACTTGACACTAATTTGCTCTGAAAACTTCTGATTTTTTGATGACTGATTTACTGGAGAAAATCTCTTGTGTGTACTGATCAGCATCAATGAACACTAATAGCCACTCATGAGACTTACTCTAAATAGGGCACATGGTGAAATTAATTTTTGCCTGTGGCAGGTCCTGAGATCTCCAAACTAAAGAATTCCAAGATGCTTTCAGATGAAAAGTGCTAAAGAGCAGTGATTAAGTTCCCAGAATCATTTTAGAAAAACAGACAACTCCTATCCTCAAGTAAGACTTACAGGAGATCTTTTTTGGTGGGATCTTAGAAGTTTACTATGTTATTAGGGAGCTATTGATACTGATTTTCAGTGCATGGTAAGACTTTACTCCTCCCCCAAGGATAATTGTGTATTAATCACAATTTTAAGAGTAGAGGTAATTCGTTAAAGAGTTACCTACTTTACCACTGTGATACCTTCATGCAGAGCTAAAAATGATGGCCTCAACATACATCTAGTCATTTGGAAATTTAAATACTTACTGTGATCTAAAGACTCCTCTGAGATGAAACCCCAGGAAATGACAATGAAGGAGAGAAAATAAATGAATGTTTACTGTAGTTCCTTTAAGGAATTCATCTTAGGGAAGCATATAAGAATATTCCCCAAAACGTGTTGGTTATTAGAGAAGATAAATAACTACATATGATGTATTAGAACTTTCCTCAGTTCATCTCCAGAGTCTCATTTCTCTATGGTATGTGGCCCTTAGAGCATGACACAGAGTCACCTGCTCTCAGAGCCCAGATATCTGAGGATATAGTACGTGCACCCAATGGACCCAGCTTACAGGTAAATCACAGTCCAGGGACATTCCTGCAGCTGTGCTGTTTACAGGTCACCAAGATAACATCTACATTTGATAAAAAGTCACACACACACAAAACTTCCAAAACCTCCAAGTATCTGGAAATAAAACGGGACTTTGCAGAGGTCAAGGTAAGCTCTTTTTTTTGTGAATGCTGGTATATGGAAATTAAATAATTGATCAGACAGACTTAAAAAATGATGGCATACTTTAGATATCCATATTTTATATATTTTTAAAAAATTAATGTTTATTATGTATTATTGAGAGAGAGAGAGAGAGAGAGAGAAAGAGAGAGAGAGAGACTGAGCACTAGCAGGGGAGGGTTAGAGAGAGAGAGGGAGACACAGAATCCAAAGCAGGCTCATAGCTCAGAGCCCGACTTGGGTCTTGAACTCAACAACCATAACAGGACCTGAGCTGAAGTAAGATGCTTAACCAATGGAGCCACCCAGGCGCCCCAGATACTCACATTTTATAAATAATGCTTTTATGCATACACAAACACACACCCTAAATTACAATGTGATGGTCCTATTCAAAAGATAATTTTAGGACTACTATAATTTTTTTCTTCCAAGTTTTTATTTAAATTCCAATTAATTAACATACAGTGTAGTATTAGTTTCATGTGTAGAATTTGGTGATTCATCACTTACATAGAATACCCGGTGCTCATTACAAGTGCCTTCTTTAATACCCATCACCCACTTAGCCCATCGCCTGCCCACCTCCCCTCCACCAACCCTCACTTAGCTCTCTATATTTAAGAGTCTGTTTTATGGTTTGCCCTCACCCCCACTTCTTTTTCATGCAACACAATGTTTTAGGGATGGCATTTAAGTTCAAAGTTGATGAATGAACTTTTTTTATTAATTCAATTAAGATAATTCTACAAATTAATATATAATCTTCTTTGGATTTAAAATAATCCAGAAATAATTTGAGAATCTTCAGATGCCTCCCAACGTTCATGATAAGCCATGGAAATCATGAAGGACTCATGGAAATACTTTCTGACTCCCTAAGAAGTTATTTTCGTTACTACTTCAAAGAACAAAAATCTCAGCTCATCTCTGGGCTCCCAGTAACAAAAGCTTAGCTTTAACCTTTTTATTTATCCAGGTAAACCATCAGCTTTCTCTTTTCTGTCTTGGTATTAATACCATATGCCAATTATAAATCACAAATCTCTCATTATTAAAACAGGCCAAATAATCACGCAGAAAAGTATACTTTTCAATTCCAAAAGGCATAACCATAAAATCTCACCTGCCCTTTATGATACTGAGAGACATGAATCTTGATCCTCAATTCAATGGCTAAATATGCAGATTTCATGTCCAGTGGGACCCAAGAAGTCTTATAATTACAATGTAACTTAAAAAAAATAACAACTCTTTACTAAAGTATGAAAAGAATGAATTGTGGTCTGCAATAATACCGTGCGCTCTAAAGCTAAGACAAACAAAAACCTGAATTCAAATCCCTTGGGCACAGGCCTATTAAATAGTATAACACATTCTCATGGGTTTCAGATTTATATATAAAGTGGAGTGCTACTTATTTAAAACAAATTTTTTTTTTACATTTATTTATTTTTGAGAAACACAGTGAGACAAAGCATGAGCGGGGGAGGGGCAGAGAGAGAGGGAGACACAGAATCTGAAACAGGCTCTAGGCTCTGAGCAAGCGGCAGCATAGAGCCTGATTTGGGGCTCGAACCCATGAACTGTGAGATCATGACCTGAGCTAAAGTCAGACGCTCAACCGACTGAGCCACCCAGGTGCCCCAAAATGAAGTTCTACTTAAAGGCAAGGTATGCAACTAATAAATAATGAAAATAATGATTATAGACAAATAGTAATTATTCAGGGACATGTTAACAACTGTGGTTGTTACATGTTATGTGGTTGTAATATAACATCTACTATTAACAGGTACTGTATTTTCAGAAAAAAACACAAAGTTGGTGGAAATTACTTAAACTATTCCTAGGTTTGACAACTCTTCTTTGAAGTATTGCAAAATTCAGCCTCAGATGAGCATATAACTATATTAGCTCATGCAGCCAGTTGCACTCAGGGTAAAATATGTCCATGAAAATAATATAATATTTTAATCACAATATATAAAAGGTGGGATTCTAGATCTTGAATCATAATAACAACCTTGTGTGGTCAACTAGAGAACAGGAAGACAATGCCTATTAGAATTAGAGGGAAATAATCACTGAGTAAAACGAGATGTCATGATTGGTAGAGGCTCCTAGAAGCTCAGAAAAACAACAACAACAACAACAACAACATTTTCTTTTATTCTGGATACAAAGCTAAACTGAATTTCCTAGACTAGAAAAATTCATTAGGTGTTACCATACAACTGAGTTCTAGACAGTGGACATAATGAGAAATTACAGGCCCCACTTTTAGATATGATTCATATAAATCCCCCCACAATGACCTCCATGCTATTTCTCCAGCCACTGGTCAGCTGTATATGAACATCAGACCCCAAAGGATAGAGAAGTTGCATGATAGAAGGTTCTGAATTCCCTGAATCATGATAGGCAGGAAAACTGTCAGCTGACCACACACACACACACACACACACACACACACACATATATAACAGTCTAGCTCTGCGCTTTACCTTTTGGATCTCCCAGCAGACTGGCAACAAAACATAAGGAGACTGCTCAGAAACAAAACAATGCTGACGAAATATTTGGAGCACACTTAATTAAATACCTCTATACTTAACCTATTTTGTACAGTAGTTACACCAATTTTGTCCTGACCATGATTTGGATTTATTCATGACCTTCCACCCTGCCTCACACCTTCAATAATTAACAGCAGCCTATCAATGTATTAGCTTCCTATGGCTGTTGTAACAAAGTGCTACAACCTGAGTGGTTTATAACAACAGAAATGTATTATCTCACAGTTCAGGAGGCTAGAAGTTCAAAATCAAGGTGTTGGTAGGGCCATGCCACCTCTGAAAACCACAGGG
Organism: Lynx canadensis; assembly: GCF_007474595.2. NCBI lineage: Eukaryota > Metazoa > Chordata > Mammalia > Carnivora > Felidae > Lynx > Lynx canadensis. The sequence goes on from NC_044313.2 coordinate 21,341,532, forward strand.
AAATCCTTGTTTGACTCTTCCTACCTTTGGTGGTTTATTGGCAATCTTGAGGATCCCTTGGCTCATAGATTCATAAACCTGATCTCTGTCTTCATTGTCATATGGTGTTCTTCTTGTGCCCTGTGTCTGTCTCTGTCTTCATGTGGCCATCTTCTTATAAAGATACCATTCATATTGGATGTGGAGCTCTTTGAGTTCCAGTATGAGAACATATTTACTTACTATATTTGCAATGACACTTTTATCAAATAAGGTCAAATTGCGAGGTACTGCAGGTCAGACTTCAATGTATCTGTTTTTGGGGAATAAGTTAGCTGAGAACAATCGGTATTATTAAGAATTCCTTAAGTATATTGTTGTATCTCTGTCACAATGTGCCATTGGCTCTTCTGTTTAACTTCTTAATTCATTCTCCTATTTCAAGGTCTAATTCCAGATCCCCCTCCTTCAGGAATCTTTCTCTAATGCTCTGATGTACTGTTTCCCAATTTGCATGAAATCCTGTATCACTGAGAATTTAAGCATTAAGCCCTTAGCACACCTTTCCTGTGATCATTATATCATATCAAGATTAGAACAAAAAAGCAGAATCACTAGAAGCACCTACACCAACCAAATTCTACTGTCATTATTCTACATTAATTAACCTGCAGACAAAACTTGAACAAAAGAGCTTAGATGCTTGAAGAAAACAGATTAAGCTTTCTTAAAAGCACTGAAAGGCTGTGAAAATAGAGCAAAGGGGAAAAACTAATATAGCCAGAAACAAAGACCTCCTACAGAGAAAATGTCCAAGTAGAAGCCCCTTAATAACTCCAAAGATACTTGGGGAAATGAAATTCTTCAGTAACGGAAGATGCTGAATCTAGGGTTCCTGAACCCAAAGATCCTATCTAGACTATTGGCGCTTATCTCCTCAGCAGGAAAGACAAGTACTTTGTGAATATACAAACCACCAGACCTATAGAGTAGGCAATGCATGCTTTCAGGGGCATTGATTTTGCTCATACAAGCAAAGACATTACACATGACAAACAGAAATATAAACAATGTCCATCAGAATTAAAATGCATTTGAAAAAACTCTCAAAGCCTGCAAAACTCTGTAAAAAGGCTAAATGTGTCTAACCCTTATAATAACAGCATGCAGTCTTGCTGAAGTTCACTCTTAGATATTTTATGTTCTCTATAAATATAATTAATTCCATTTACACAGTTAATGAGGAAATTCTGAGTCCAAATTAGGACCAAAGGGAATAAATTAGAATGAAAGGTAAAAGGGGTTATTTTCCCTATGTTTTCAAGGCAGCTAATCCCCAAACTTGAACCACCAAGGGAACATTTCCTTCCAACATATGTGCTCTTAAGTAATTTCCTCTGCTTGAAAATGAGCCAGTCCTATAACTTGCATTTGACCAATAATATATGGCAAAAGAGGCTCCTTGTGACTTCCAAGTCTAGGTCATAAGATTTTTTTCAGCTTGTGTCTTTTTTTTTTTTCCTGAAACACTTCTTCTGTAGTCTCTAGCTAAGAAGTATCATTACCCTGAGATCACCATAATCTGAGAAAGCTCACACTAGTCACATAAAGATGCTGCATGGAAAAAGAGAGATGGCCAACACACCAAAAATTATACCACTCATTCAAGACACAAGACATGACAGTGAGGAAGCTGACTTGCATTCATAGCAGCAAATTTTTCAGGTAACTCCATTTGCAGCTGCTACTTTTGATATCCGAAGTGTGAACTGCCTTACTGATCCCAGATAACCCACAGTTGATAACATCTTAATGATAGCACCTACTCTTAGAGTTATTTGGAGATAATTGTCAATAATAAATACTACTTTAAAAAAGAAAATATGAAGAAACACAGAAGAAAATAGTGAAATAAAACTTATAAGAGACTTTTAAATCACTCTGATTGACAAGTCCTAAGACAAGTTAGAGTAAATCCCTCCTGTGGTTAAGTATGTTTACAGAAAGAGCTATTTCCTTTTCTCCAAACTTCATTGAAAATACTGCAAGAAAAACATAAATTTGAAAAACAGACAAATAAGGAGCAGCTTCCGTTGAGGAGCCTGTGCTCTGACACCATCAGAGGAGTGACAATCCTTTTTTTGGTAAATTGCTTGTGTGTGTACATATGTACATGTGTGTACTTGTATACATATGTTTAAAGAAAATTAATTTTCCCAGAGAGAGGGAAATAAAGAGGATTCTGGAGAGTTTGAAATTGAAAGCTTTTGTCCATGCATGGCAATTAAAGATGTAATTATGCAGAGTCTTGTAGGGAGAGATGTGGTGGTGGCAACAGAGAATAATGAAAGTTAATGACTAATGTAAGCCAGTATGACTGCACCTTTACTCCTATCTGTAAGCGGAAACACTTCAACCCCAGCCTGGGTCTGTTGTTAGCACTTTCCACCAGAGGTAGGCAGTTAGTTAGCTCTGAAGATAGCTCCTCTCACTATTTTGTGCCTTGGCTGTGGTATAATGGGACAACCACTTAGTTTTAAAGACACGTCTTCTCACTCTTTGGGGTTAGGTTAAAACATATGGAATGGCCACAGTTTGTTACCAACTTTGTGCTTCCCATAAATTTAAAACAATGGAATATTCTTTGCTTACCACAGTAGGAGACTATATAGTAGCCACATGTTGCAAAATATATACAGCAGTTATGTAATTTATCATGCTAATCAGGACAGTTTTGAAAATAACGTAGGACAATTTCTCCAGAAGAAAAATCCCAGAATCTTAAACTATTCACTACAAAAGGGTCTTAAGGCTACGGCATGGGGCTAAAGGAGTGACTGTGGTTAGGGCTTCTCTTCACTTGCATCCATATAAGGAAGAAGCAGGTATGTCTTTTCCATTTGTTAATCATCCTGTGTGATATAATAAAGATAATAAAAGCACATTACCCAATATTACTTAATTCTCAATACCAAGGGGCATGGCCAAACTCTTTCTAGCAATCTATATAGAAAAGTATTAAATTCACATGGTGGAGCAAGGAAACTGAAGTGAAGCAAAATGTTCTTTCACCACAAGAAAGACAAACTCCACTTCCCCAAATCTCTGGGTATCTACAATAGAGCATACTCTACTCTGCTATGATACCAATCTACCATCAGGATAACTTCTTCGACATTGCAGGCTGGTACAAACCGAGCTGTGAGCACTGACTAGGGATGCCTTGCCTCTTTCCTTGTGCCAGGAGAGCTGGACACCAGGAATGGTCTGTGATGATAGTGACAACTTAGCCACTGTGCATATCCCACGGTACCACTGTCTAAGCCTCCCTGAAGACACATACTATGCTTCAGGAGAACATTTAACTCTGCATGATAGTAAAGAGCAAGGGTTAGACAAATTCACCTAGACTGAAGAGAATTAGTGATGCTAAGTGGGCCCAAGTATGCAGAGATGAACATACCCCTCAATTCTCTTCCTTCAGTGCTTTTAGTTTGAGCTGTGAATTAGAGACCAAACTCATGGAGAATTCAGGTCCCTGCTTAGTGCAGTCTTTTTTTTTTTTTTTTTTTTTTTTTTTTTTTTTTTTTTTTAGTGATAAAGAGAGAATTTTATTTTATTTTTTTTTTTTGGTTTTTATTTTTTTATTTTTTATTTTTTACAAATTTGTTTTTTTTTTATGAAATTTATTGACAAATTGGTTTCCATACAACACCCAGTGCTCATCCCAAAAGGTGCCCTCCTCAATACCCATCACCCACCCTCCCCTTCCTCCCACCCCCCATCAACCCTCAGTTTGTTCTCAGTTTTTAACAGTCTCTTATGCTTTGGCTCTCTCCCACTCTAACCTCTTTTTTTTTTTTTCCTTCCCCTCCCCCATGGGTTCCTGTTAAGTTTCTCAGGATCCACATAAGAGTGAAACCATATGGTATCTGTCTTTCTCTGTATGGCTTATTTCACTTAGCATTACACTCTCCAGTTCCATCCACGTTGCTACAAAGGGCCATATTTCATTTTTTCTCATTGCCACATAGTACTCCATTGTGTATATATACCACAATTTCTTTATCCATTCATCAGTGATGGACATTTAGGCTCTTTCCATAATTTGGCTATTGTTGAGAGTGCTGCTATGAACATTGGGTACAAGTGCCCCCATGCATCAGTACTCCTGTATCCCTTGGATAAATTCCTAGCAGTGCTATTGCTGGGTCATAGGGTAGGTCTATTTTTAATTTTCTGAGGAACCTCCACACTGCTTTCCAGAGTGGCTGCACCAATTTGCATTCCCACCAACAGTGCAAGAGGGTTCCCGTTTCTCCACATCCTCTCCAGCATCTATAGTCTCCTGATTTGTTCATTTTGGCCACTCTGACTGGCGTGAGGTGATACCTGAGTGTGGTTTTGATTTGTATTTCCCTGATAAGGAGCGACGCTGAACATCTTTTCATGTGCCTGTTGACCATCTGGATGTCTTCTTTAGAGAAGTGTCTATTCATGTTTTCTGCCCATTTCTTCACTGGGTTATTTGTTTTCGGGTGTGGAGTTTGGTGAGCTCTTTATAGATTTTAGATACTAGCCCTTTGTCCGATATGTCATTGCAAATATCTTTTCCCATTCCGTTGGTTGCCTTTTAGTTTTGTTGGTTGTTTCCTTTGCCGTGCAGAAGCTTTTTATCTTCATAAGGTCCCAGTAATTCACTTTTGCTTTTAATTCCCTTGCCTTTGGGGATGTGTCGAGTAAGAGATTGCTACGGCTGAGGTCAGAGAGGTCTTTTCCTGCTTTCTCCTCTAAGGTTCTGATGGTTTCCTGTCTCACATTTAGGTCCTTTATCCATTTTGAGTTTATTTTTGTAAATGGTGTGAGAAAGTGGTCTAGTTTCAACCTTCTGCATGTTGCTGTCCAGTTCTCCCAGCACCATTTGTTAAAGAGGCTGTCTTTTTTCCATTGGATGTTCTTTCCTGCTTTGTCAAAGATGAGTTGGCCATACGTTTGTGGGTCTAGTTCTGGGTTTCTATTCTATTCCATTGGTCTGTGTGTCTGTTTTTGTGCCAATACCATGCTGTCTTGATGATGACAGCTTTGTAGTAGAGGCTAAAGTCTGGGATTGTGATGCCTCCTGCTTTGGTCTTCTTCTTCAAAATTCCTTTGGCTATTCGGGGCCTTTTGTGGTTCCATATGAATTTTAGGATTGCTTGTTCTAATTTCGAGAAGAATGCTGGTGCAATTTTGATTGGGATTGCATTGAATGTGTAGATAGCTTTGGGTAGTATTGACATTTTGACAATATTTATTTTTCCAATCCATGAGCAGGGAATGTCTTTCCATTTCTTTAAGTCTTCTTCAATTACCTTCATAAGCTTTCTATAGTTTTCAGCATACAGATCCTTTACATCTTTGGTTAGATTTATTCCTAGGTATTTTATGCTTCTTGGTGCAATTGTGAATGGGATCAGTTTCTTTATTTGTCTTTCTGTTGCTTCATTGTTAGTGTATAAGAATGCAACTGATTTCTGGACATTGATTTTGTATCCTGCAACTTTGCTGAATTCATGTATCAGTTCTAGCAGACTTTTGGTGGAGTCTATCGGATTTTCCATGTATAACATCATGTCATCTGCAAAAAGCGAAAGCTTGACTTCATCTTTGCCAATTTGGATGCCTTTGATTTCCTTTTGTTGTCTGATTGCTGATGCTAGAACTTCCAGCACTATGTTAAACAACAGCGGTGAGAGTGGGCATCCCTGTCGTGTTCCTGATCTCAGGGAAAAAGCTCTCAGTTTTCCCCGTTGAGGATGATGTTAGCTGTGGGCTTTTCATAAATGGCTTTTATGATCTTTAAGTATGTTCCTTCTATCCCGACTTTCTCAAGGGTTTTTATTAAGAAAGGGTGCTGGATTTTGTCAAAGGCCTTTTCTGCATCGATTGACAGGATCATATGGTTCTTCTCTTTTTTTTGTTAATGTGATGTATCACATTGATTGATTTGCGAATGTTGAACCAGCCCTGCATCCCAGGAATGAATCCCACTTGATCATGGTGAATAATTCTTTTTATATGCCGTTGAATTCGATTTGCTAGTATCTTATTGAGAATTTTGCATCCATATTCATCAGGGATATTGGCCTGTAGTTCTCTTTTTTACTGGGTCTCTGTCTGGTTTAGGAATCAAAGTAATACTGGCTTCATAGAATGAGTCTGGAAGTTTTCCTTCCCTTTCTATTTCTTGGAATAGCTTGAGAAGGATAGGTATTATCTCTGCTTTAAACGTCTGGTAGAACTCCCCTGGGAAGCCATCTGGTCCTGGACTCTTATTTGTTGGGAGATTTTGATAACCGATTCAATTTCTTCGCTGGTTATGGGTCTGTTCAAGCTTTCTATTTCCTCCTGATTGAGTTTTGGAAGAGTGTGGGTGTTCAGGAATGTGTCCATTTCTTCCAGGTTGTCCAATTTGTTGGCATATAATTTTCATAGTATTCCCTGATAATTGTTTGTATCTCTGAGGGATTGGTTGTAATAATTCCATTTTCATTCATGATTTTATCTATTTGGGTCATCTCCCTTTTCTTTTGAGAAGCCTGGCTAGAGGTTTGTCAATTTTGTTTATTTTTTCAAAAAACCAACTCTTGGTTTCGTTGATCTGCTCTACCGTTTTTTTAGATTCTATATTGTTTATTTTCTGCTCTGATCTTTATTATTTCTCTTCTTCTGCTGGGTTTAGGCTGCCTTTGCTGTTCTGCTTCTATTTCCTTTAGGTGTGCTGTTAGATTTTGTATTTGGGATTTTCTTGTTTCTTGAGATAGGCCTGGATTGCAATGTATTTTCCTCTCAGGACTGCCTTCGCTGCGTCCCAAAGCGTTTGGATTGTTGTATTTTCATTTTCGTTTGTTTCCATATATTTTTTGATTTCTTCTCTAATTGCCTGGTGACCCACTCATTCGTTAGTAGGGTGTTCTTTAACCTCCACTGCTTTTGGAGGTTTTCCAGACTTTTTCCTGTGGTTGATTTCAAGCTTCATAGCATTGTGGTCTGAAAGTATGCATGGTATAATTTCAATTCTTGTAAACTTATGAAGGGCTGTTTTGTGACCCAGTATATGATCTATCTTGGAGAATGTTCCATGTGCACTCGAGAAGAAAGTATATTCTGTTGCTTTGGGATGCAGAGTTCTAAATATATCTGTCAAGTCCATCTGATCCAATGTCTCATTCAGGGCCCTTGTTTCTTTATTGACCTGTGTGTCTAGATGATCTATCCATTCTGTAAGTGGGGTGTTAAAGTCCCCTGCAATTACCACATTCTTATCAATAAGGTTGCTTCTGTTTATGAGTAATTGTTTTATATACTTGGGGGCTCCGGTATTCGGCGCATAGACATTTATAATTGTTAGCTCTTCCTGATGGATAGACCCTGTAACTATTATATAATGTCCTTCTTCATCTCTTGTTACAGCCTTTAATTTAAAGTCTAGTTTGTCTGATATAAGTATGGCTACTCCAGCTTTCTTTTGGCTTCCAGTAGCATGATAAATAGTTCTCCATCCCCTCACTCTGAATCTAAAGGTGTCCTCAGGTCTAAAATGAGTCTCTTGTAGACAGCAAATAGATGGGTCTTGTTTTTTTATCCATTCTGATACCCTATGTCTTTTGGTTGGCGCATTTAATCCGTTTACATTCAGTGTTATTATAGAAAGATACGGGTTTAGAGTCATTGTGATGTCTGTATGTTTTATGCTTGTAGTGATGTCTCTGGTACTTTGTCTCACAGGGTCCCCCTTAGGATCTCTTGTAGGGCTGGTTTAGTGGTGACAAATTCCTTCAGTTTTTGTTTGTTTGGGAAGACCTTTATCTCTCCTTCTATTCTAAATGACAGACTTGCTGGATAAAGGATTCTCGGCTGCATATTTTTGCTGTCTAGCACCCTGAAAATCTCGTGCCAATTCTTTCTGGCCTGCCAAGTTTCAAAAGAGAGATCCGTCACGAGTCTTATAGGTCTCCCTTTATATGTGAGGGCACGTTTACCCCTTGCTGCTTTCAGAATTTTCTCTTTATCCTTGTATTTTGCCAGTTTCACTATGATATGTCGTGCAGAAGATCGATTCAAGTTACGTCTGAAGGGAGTTCTCTGTGCCTCTTGGATTTCAATGCCTTTTTCCTTCCCCAGTTCAGGGAAGTTCTCAGCTATTATTTCTTCAAGTACCCCTTCAGCACCTTTCCCTCTCTCTTCCTCCTCTGGAATACCAATTATGCGTATAGTATTTCTTTTTAGTGTATCACTTAGTTCTCTAATTTTCCCCTCATACTCCTGGATTTTTTTATCTCTCTTTTCTCAGCTTCCTCTTTTTCCATAACTTTATCTTCTAGTTCACCTATTCTCTCCTCTGCCTCTTCCATCCGAGCCGTGGTGGTTTGCATTTTGTTTTGCATTTCCTTTAAAGCGTTTTCAGCTCCTCGTGACTGTTCCTTAGTCCCTTGATCTCTGTAGCAAGAGATTCTCTGCTGTCCTGTATACTGTTTTCCAGCCCAGCGATTAATTTTATGACTATTATTCTAAATTCACTTTCTGTTATATTATTTAAATCCTTTTTTGATCAGCTCATTAGCTGTTGTTATTTCCTGGAGATTCTTCTGAGGGGAATTCTTCCGCTTGGTCATTTTGGATAGTCCCTGGTGTGGTGAGGACCTGCAGGGCACTTCCCCTGTGCTGTGGTGTATAACTGGAGTTGGTGGGCGGGGGCCGCAGTCAGTCCTGATGTCTGCCCCCAGCCCACCGCTGGGGCCACAGTCAGACTGGTGTGTGCCTTCTCTTCCCCTCTCCTAGGGGCGGGATTCACTGTGGGGTGGCGTGGCCCGTCTGGGCTACTTGCACACTGCCAGGCTTGTGATGCTGGGGATCTGGCGTATTAGCTGGGGTGGGAAGGCAAGGTGCACGGCGGGAGGGGGGGCAGGCTTAGCTCGCTTCTCCTTAGGTGATCCACTCAGGAGGGGCCCTGTGGCAGCCGGAGGGAGTCAGATCCGCTGCCGGAGGTTTGGCTCCGCAGAAGCACAGAGTTGGGTGTTTGCGCGGAGCGAGCAATTTCCCTGGCCGGAACCGGTTTCCCTTTGGGATTTTGGCTGGGGATGGGCGGGGGAGATGACGCTGGCGAGCGCCTTTGTTCCCCGCCAAACTGAGCTCTGTCGTCCGGGGGCTCCGCAGCTCACCCTCCCTTTGTCCTCCAGCCTTCCCGCTTTCCGAGCAGAGCTGTTAACTTATGACCTCCCAGACGCTAAGTCGCGCTTGCTGTCGGAACACAGTCCGTCAGGCCCCTCCGCTTTTGCAAGCCGGACTCGGGGGCTCTGCTTGGCTGGCGAGCCGCCCCTCCGCCCCGGCTCCCTCCCGCCAGTCCGTGGAGGGCGCACCGCCTCGCCGCCCTTCCTAACCTCTTCCGTGGGCCTCTCGTCTGCACTTGGGTCCGGTGACTCCGTTTCTGCTAATCCTCGGCGGTTTTCTGGGTTATTTAGGCAGGTGTAGGTGGAATCTAAGTGATCAGCAGGACGCGCGGTGAGCCCAGCGTCCTCCTACGCCGCCATCTTCCTGTGCCTCCCAGTGCAGTCTTCTTATTAGAATTGTATATATTTAATGTTTGACTATATATTAACATGGCTTAAATATTAGAAAAAATATGTCCATATAAATTTTAAAACTTTATAGTAAAAAGACAACTGAGTATCTCCCTTGTTCCTTACTTAATTTGTACCTACTATTCATAGAAACCACTCTTTTTACACCTTCTTAGGTGTCTTTTTCTATTTTCTATACAAATGCAAGGAAATATGAATAACTTGACTTCTTTTAAACAAGGACTACATATAATGCATTTATTCTGTGTGTTTTTACTTGGATATGTATCGTACAGTATTTTGTTATGTCATGGGAAGCATCTTTATTTCACAGATGTTTGTTACTTTAGCAAATGGATTTACCATGATTTATTTAACCAGTCATCTGCTAATGGACACCTGCTTTGTTTTAATTTAGTGGCTATTGTAACTATTGTGCCATCATACTATTTGTATATATGTCATTTAACACAGTGCAAATAAGCCTATATGAATTCCCAGGAATGGAATTGTTGGGACAAACTCAGTTGCATTTCTAATTGGAGAAACAAATTACTGACAATTTGAAATAAGAATGAAGTTTTCCAAATGTATCCATGAGAGGTTGATCTGGTTGATCTGGGTGAATGTACCAGGTAGAATTTCTCTCTAATTTCAAGAGAAATGAAATAATGTCTTCTTTTCAAAGTATTTCCAGACTCACGTGTGGCAGATATTTTTCTTACCAATTAGGGTACCCTGTGACTAGCTTAATCTACCCAGAACCACATATCTCTTTCTTCAGACGCCTTTGAGGCATCTCCACTGGCTATAATATGAAATAAAGGCTATTTGCTAATAACTCAAATGGCTATTTTCATGACCCCTCTACCCAAATCTATACTTTGCACAGGTCTACACTGAGGATTGTGCTCTTCTGTCTGTGGTCCTCTTCTCGTACTATTTTCCTCAAATACCGCTTTCAAAATCTAAGTCACTAAAACTGTACCTATCTTTCAAGGCCCTACCTACTCAACCTCTTCCATTAAGTATTCCCAGATCTCTCTTTAGATTTTACTTTCAACTCTTACATGGAACCTCACCCATTCCAGGAGTGTTCCTCACTCCTTTTGCATGCTTTGGCATCTATATGGTCTCTCTTCCTCTAGACCACAGGTTTTCTAAAGCAGAAGCCACATCTTATCTTTCTGACTCTTTCCATCAAACTAGCAGAGAGCCTTCCTTGTGATCAGGGCTGATAAATGTTTGTGGTGATTCTTGTCAGCTCCCTGAAGCTCTTAGCTGTGATTTTCCTGCTCTTTGCTCTGAGGAACTGTGACAGAAGCTCTTTTCATGGTAATTTTCTGTGACTACTTCTGTTGATTTCTGACTGGTTCTTGCTACCTATAGCTCTTAAAAAAAATTCTTAGTCTTCTCCACATCTGGACAGCTACATACTATTTTCTTCCTTTTTGAAAGCTCCTCACAGGTGAGCCTAGTGAGATTCTTGTAATGGGTATTGTGCTGTACAGTTTAGATAATCAGTTAAGCAGTTACTGTGTTGCAAATGTCAAAAAATTCTATTTAAGCAAAAAATTGGAATGCAATGACTTCCACATAAGATCATTTCAGGAGAAAAATTCCAGCTTCAGACATGATTCACAGGCTCAAGGAATATCATTAGATTCCCCTATGTGCTATGGCTCCACCCCCATGTGCTTTCCTGTGTGTTGGTTTCACATAGGTCGGTGTCTCCACAGGACAGCTCCAGGGGCTTAAACCTTAGAACCTTCTTCTTTGAGTTCAGCAGAAAGAGAAGTCTTTTTTTTCACAGTGTCTCTAGAATGTGCCAACTTGGATCAAGGATTATTCCTGAACAATCACTGTAGCCAGAAAGTTGAGAATATCCCTAAATCAAATCACAATGACAGATAAGTGGAGATTGAATTATCTGAAGAGAAAATCAAACTGCTTTCACCAGAAGTGGAGATACAGACTCAAATTAACAATCACTACAAATATTAAATTTATTTATTTTTTGGAAGTGAGTCTATTGCTTTCATTAGATTTCCATTCTGATTTAATTTACTTTGAAATGGTTAAAAACAGATATAAACAATGGTTCTGTAAAAACTCTGAAGACAAGAAAGGGGAACTCTACTTCATTGCTGGTGGGAATACAAACTGGTGAAGCCACTCTGGAAAACAGTATGGAGGTTCCTCAAAAAATTAAAGACAGAATTACCCTATGACTCAACAATAGCACTAGAATTTATCCAAAAATAATTCATAGGAGCTGATTCATAGGGGCACATGTACTCCAATGTTTATAGCAGCACTATCAACATAGCCAAATTATGGAAAGAGCCCAAATGTCCATCAACTGATGAATGGATAAAGAAGATGTGGTATGTATGTATATACATACATATACACAATGGTATACTACTTGGCAATTAAAAAGAATGAAATCTTGCCATTTGCAACAACGTGGATGGAACTGAAGGGTATTATGCTAAGTGAAGTTAGCCAGTCAGGAAAAGAGAGATATAATATGTTTCCATTAATATGTGGAAGTTGAGAAACTTAACAGAAGACCATGGAGGAAGGGAAAGAAAAAAAATATTGTTATAAACAGAGAGGAAGGCAAACCATAAGAAACTTTTAAATACCCAGAACAAACTGAGGGTGGAAGGGGGTGGGGGGCGGGGAATATGGGTGACAGGAATTGAGGAGGGCACTTGTTGGGATGAGCACTGGGTGTTATGTAAGTGATGAATCACGGAAATCTATTCCCAAAGCCAAGAGCACACTATATACACTGTATGTTAGCTAGCTTGACAATAAATTGTATAATAAATAAATAAATATATGAAAACAACACATTGTAAAAAAACAATATAAAGAGTACACTTATCTTAATGATCACTGAGAAATGTATAGAACTGTTGAATCATATTGTACACCTGAAAACAATATAACATCTATGTTAATTATACTTAAATTTAAAAAAAGAGAGTTCCTGGCAATGAATTATTCAAGATAGATGTGTTCAATAATCATGAAGGTCATTAAGGAAGCAGAACTATTTATACTCTTGAAGCATAAAATTATACATTCATTTTACTTGTAAACCCATTTGCAGTGATGATAACTACTCCAATGTTTTACTGAGCATGGGAACGAGTATACTTCAAAGAAAAAGGTTAAAATAGATCAAGGGAAAGGGGGATAGGAAGAATAAAGTAAAAATACATGGTGATAGAATAGGGAAGGTAAAAGGGGGAAGAAGAAGGGAACAGGTTAACCATGGTAATGGAGCTCAAACCCAATAAAGAAGCAACAACCTTTGTTGTCTATAGAGATAATTAAAGATTCTCCTATGTTTTTGTTGTGAAAAAACAAACAAACCAACAACTCTTAAGACAGATGTAAAGGGCAGGTATATTAAAATTGAAATAAAAATGTCTCAGATTTTCATTTGTAACAACTCATTCAGGGTTTCAGTGTTTGAATCTATTTAAATTGGAATAGTAACATCTGTAGTAAGATCGTCTACTACACTTCTCTTCTCAAGGGTTTTTATAATTAGCATTTCTAAATATCCACCTCATGTAAATTCCATGAGGACAGAGATTATGTCTTTTCTATTCAAGTATTTGGTTATTTTTGGTGGCATGAAGTTTTAATGAATATTTGAAAAATATTATTATATTTTTATAAATATTTTATAAATGAAAACATTTATTACTTTTTTATACAATTTATTGTCAAGATAGCTAACATACAGTTTAAATAGATACAACATGATACGATAGGACTATAACAACAACAACAACAAAAATTAGAATTTTATGTATCTTCATTCCCTGGGCTTTATATTTAATGGAAACTCAGATCAACTACTCTATGGTTACTCAGAAATATAGACTATAATCCCAGTTTTCCTGTCAACTCATGGTATAATTTCAAATAATTATTAATTTTACTGAACTCCAATTTTCTCTTTTGTAAAACGTGGATTAGGATGGAGAATACCTAGAATATGTTGCAGAATTAAAATTGGTGATTTAGATATGTAGTGAATAAGCATGTCACTTGAAATACAATATTTTATACATCAAAATTTGAATATAAATGATTATGTTAACAGTTTTAGAACATGCACAAGAAGTCTGACCCCTGAGACTATCTATTTTATCCTTCTTTCCTTTTATTTATTTTTCTGCCTTTTATGCATTCAAAGTTACTGGACACTTGTTTTTTTCTATGTCAATCATGAGGGTTCTAAAATTAGTTAGATTTCTCTATATCTAGGGTGAATTAGTCACCCTACTTTGGTCCAATAGTACTCATCTTTTGATATTGGAAGCTATTTGCTATGAATCTTATTTTAAGAATAGAGCTTAGTGACAAGAGGAGGCAAAACAGGCCCTGGATGGAGTATTCCTCCAATGACCCCTCTTTCCTTGTCTTTCTTGAATTCTTCCATGAATGATTAATTCGGTTGTACTTGCTTCTCCCCAATTTCATTAATCATTCCTAACCTTGCCAAATTGACTTTTATGAAGTATAATGCCTAAAATCAGTCTCTCTATCAATCTATCTTTATCTCTGTCCTTTTAAATTCACAAAACATGCAGTTCTCATCAGCTTATTCACTGGTTTAAGATCATTATAAAAAATGATCAAATAAAAAGTCCTCAAGGCCTAAACACAATAAAAGTAAGAAAACAGATGACTGTTGAAATTTATTTTTAATATATTATTTCAGTATGCTGATTTTTTAAGTTCACTTTAAGTAAGGAAAAGGTGATAATTGAGTATAATTTTAGTTTTTTTTATTTCTTCCTATTTTTAAAGTATTACCTTTATTTCAGATACTCCAATATTTTTCTCATGTCCTTCTTAGATTTAAATCCAGGGTTTACTTTAATATTGTCCAGTTACTTTTATGAATATACACCATGGTGTAAATTACATAATTTATTGACTATACAAAATATAGCATTGGCAAATCTGCTTCTTTTTCTAATAATATTAGTTACATATACAAAAATTATTTCTTTGCTTCCCATAATATCTTAGATGTACAACAAAAGAATTAAGAGGTTTCTAATCTTATAGACCTGGCTTCAAATCACACAGCTGTCATTTTATAATGGTAATAGGCTTTTTATCTTTGGACACGGCTGTTTCCCCATCTCCATAAGTGAAAATAATATCTATAACTAGATTTATGGTAAAATATGGGGCAGGACTTTCAGTATATTTAGCCATGGAAAAGGATGTATACAAAGTTCTCAGTAAATAACGGTGTGGACAATTTTATTCACATTCTACTTTTTGTGTATCCAAAAGTATGCCTTTCTATGCAAAAGGCAATTTCTATGGTTTTCCATGGCAATTAAACCAAAGGCATAAAGAACCTTACATAGAACCTAAATGTTCACCAACTGATGAATGGATAAAGAAATTGGGGTTTATATACACAATGGAATACTACGTGGCAATGAGAAAGAATGAACTATGGCCTTTTGTAGCAATGTGGATGGAACTGGAGAGTGTTATGCTAAGTGAATAAGTCATACAGAGAAAAACAGATACCATATGTTTTCACTCTTATGTGGATCCTGAGAAACTTAACAGAAGACCATGGGGGAGGGGAAGGAAAAAAAAAACGGTTAGAGAGGGAGGGAGCCAAAACATGAGAGACTCTTAAGAACTGAGAACAAGGGGTGCCTGGGTGGCTCAGTCAGTTAAGCGGTAGACTTCAGCTCAGGTCATGATCTCGCGGTCCGTGAGTTCAAGGCCCGCGTCGGGCTCTGTGCTGACAGCTCAGAGCCTGGAGCCTGTTTCAGATTCTGTGTCTCCCTCTCCTGACCCTTCCCCGTTCATGCTTTGTCTCTGTCTCAACAATAAATAAGCGTTAAAAAATTTTTTTTTAAAAAAGAACTGAGAACAAACCGAGGGTTGATGGGGGATGGGAGGGAGGGGAGGGTGGGTGATGTGTATTGAGGAGGGCAACCTGTTGGGATGAGCACTGGGTGTTGTATGGAAACCAATTTGACAATAAATTTCGTATTTAAAAAAAAAAGAACCTTACATTTTTTTCCCTCATATAAGATATAGTAAAAGTTAGTACCCTACTCTTTTTTCAGTGCGATCTCTCTCTGGGATGCAGTCTAAAGCAGCTTCTATTCATCAACTTGGGTATCTGCCAGAGCCCTGGGCAAAATTGTTGTACATAATTTCTTACCTGGACCACTGTGGGGTTACATCGGCCTAGAACTATCAGGAAAATACAATATTATTTTAAATGAAATATTAAAACTAAGGCATGGCTGCATAGATCTGATTGAAGCTATATAAAAGCTAATAAAATTAAAATGTAATTGTTCCCAAATTTATAAGCTGAAATCCTAACTCCTAGTACCTCAAACTGACTGTTTTGAAAATAGAGAATTCAAGAGGTGATATAATTAAAAATAAAAGCCCTTGGGATGAACCCTTATCCAACTGACTGGTGTTTTATAAGGATGCACAAAGGGACACTAAATATATGAGCCCACAGAGAGAAGGAGGCTATGTACAAGCCTGAGAGAAAGAAAACAAAAGAAAAATAAACTTGCCAACACCATGGTCTTAGTGTTCTAACCTTCAGAACTGTGAGAAAATACATTTCTGCTATTTAAGTCACTCAATCTGAGATATTTTGCTGTGACAGCTGTACCTACCTATCAATGGACTTTAGCAAGGCTTTAGCATACAAGATCAATATGAAAAAGTAATTGTATTCTATATATAAGCAAGGAACAGTCAGGAAATGAAATTAAAAATAATACTAGGGACATTACTTAAAAGTATGAAAAATTTGGATAAATCTGACAAAATATGTGAAAAAATCCGTAAACTAAAATCTATAAAACCTGCTGAAAGTAAGAAGACCTATGTAAACAGAGATGCATACCTTGTAAATGGGTTAGAAGACTCAATATTGTTATGTAATTTTCCCAAATTTACCTACATATTAATTGCAATCCTTGTAAGAATTCTATTCAGTATTTTTCTGAGAAATTGTAAGCTGATTCAAAAATTCCTATGGAAAGGCAAAGAACTTAGTGTAAGCAAAATAACTTGGGAAACAACAAAATTTAAAGGTTAAATCTATCTTGAGTATAGGAGTTATTATAAAGTTACAGAAATCAAGAGAATAAAGTATTCATGTCAAATATGCAGATAGATCAATGGAACAGAATAGAGTGTCCAGAAGTAGATCCACACATATATGGAAGCTGATTCTTTGTAAAGGCACAAAGGTAACTCAATAAGAGAAAAAAAAAAAAACACAGTCTTTTCAATAAATGGTAATGAAATGATTGGATATCTATATGACAAAATTTGAATGTCAATCCATACCACACACCATTATGAAAATCATCTCAACATTGGACTATAGGTTAAAAATTCTAGAACATATGAAATATTTGTGACCTTGGATTACGCAAATCCTTCCTATTTATGACATAAAAATTATTATCCATAATACATTGACAAATTGGTCTTCACCAAATTAACAGTTTTTAATTTTTAAATATTTATTTTGAGAGAGAGAAAGCATGTGCAAGCAGGGGGAGGGGCAGAGAGAGAGAGGGAGAGAATCCCAAGCAGGCTCCACGCTGTCAGCACAGAGCCCAACTTGGGGCTTGATCCCACAACCATGAGATCATGACCTGAACTGACATCAAGAACGAGGTGCTTAACTCACTAAGCTGCCCACATGCCCCAAATTAACAGCTTCTACTTTTCAAAATACACTTTTTAGAAAACAAAAACACAAGCTACAGACATTGATAAAATATTTACAAGTATATACCTGATAAAAGTTCATATCCAACATATATAAAGAATTCCAAAATTGAATAATAAACAAATAATACACAAATGTGCAAATAACTTGAGGACATATTTCACTGTAGATGGTTGTGTAATGTTCAAATAAGCACATTAAAAGATGCATATTATTTATTAGAAAATTCAAACTATAACCACATTATACATCCCTCAACATGGTATAATGGTATAATAGATTACTTATTATAATGGTGGAAATTAAAAAGACTATAACAAGTGTTGACATGGAATTGGAGCAACTGGAACTCTCACACACTGTTGCATGAAGGCAAAATGGTATGGCACTTGGAAAATAATTTGATTTTTTTTTTTTAAAGGTGAACATACTCTTACAATATGGTCCAGGCATTCAACCTCCCAGGGTTTGTGCAGTGAAAGCAAATGTCTGTGCAAAGTTTTGTAAGGAATATTTATAAATATGAATTAGAAACAATCCAACTGTGTACTGTAAAAGAACAAATTGTGATATATTTTTATAGTGGAAACAACTGAATACTATTTAGCATATAATAGGAATGGACTATTGGTACACCAACAACATAGGCGATCTGAAAATAATTATGGTGAATTAAAGACACCAGACAAAAAGAGTACATGCTTTATTCTTCCATTTACATAGACGTCTAGAAAATGCAAACTAATCTTTTTGAGGGGATGGAAGTAGTTGGAGGGGAATATTTTACACAGGAACCAAGGTTTTGGTAACTAATACTAATGTGTGGCTATATGGGGGTGGGGGAGATGAGGAGGTGGTCCTATACAGCTAGATGTTCTATAATTTAACTCAATTCTGACACTGTCTACCTAGAGATTGCATCAGATCTATAGGTAAGAGGTCAATTTTATAAGACTGCAACTTTCCCCCTACACACACACACACACACACACACACACACACACACACACACTTCATTCAGACACCAATTGCAAATTGAAATCGCTTCTGACAAACTGGCTACAAGTCAGAAGTTCCCACAACTTGTTCCTTGAATTTGAATAATTTGGTAGAATGACTCACAGAACTCAGGAAACTTCTTTACCTACTAGATTATAACAGAGAAAGAACCACATAGAAGAGATGTATAGAGCAAAATATGGGAAAAGGGCAAAGAGCCAACATGCTTTCTTGGAAAACATTACTCACGCAAAATCTCCACGTGTTCACCAACCCATCAGTCTTACAATCCTGTCCTTTTGGGTTTTTATGGAGGCTTCAATTACATAAGTCTGATTAAATCATTACCCATTGGTAATTGATTAAACTTCCAGCCTCTCTTTCTTTCCATGGATGCTGGAGGATAGTACTGAAAGCTCCAACTCTCTAATTCAAATGGTTGGTTCCATTGGCAACCAACTCCCATTCTTAGGGGCTTTCCAGAAGTCAACTCGACAACATAACAAAAGATAACTTTCTGGCTCTTATCACTTAGGAAATTCCAAGGGGTTTTAGGAGCTATGTGTCAGAAAAGCGGTAAAAGACAAAACATATAGATTTCTTATTATAAATCACAATATTAGAGGACCATTATATATTTGAGAGTAATGAATATTACTATTTTGTTTACAGTGATGGTTTCCAGGTTTACATTTATCAAAACATCTAATTACACCTTAAATATATATATTTTATTATATGGTCATTTATATCCGATAAAGCTGATTAAATAAAAGTGAAATAAAGAACTTCCAGAAATACAAATGCTGAAAGAATTCATGAATACTAGAACTATACTATGAGAAGTATAGTACAATGAACCTAATACATGTAGGACAAAGATTCCATGACATAATTTTCACTGATAGTGATATTTTCTTGCACAGAAAAAAAGGAGAATAAAAGAAAAAGGTATTTCTAAAAGCTGAGTTTTTATAGATGCCATCATCCAACTTGCTCCAACACAGACTAAAGATAAAAACCTTGTTGAGAATCAAAGGAAAATCCAGCATCCTTTATTTATTTTACAACTGCATGCAGACTAACTGAAAGCAAGCTAGGATGTAAATATTCTGGTCTGTAGCAAGTGGGAAGAAACCTTGCCTGAACCTGTAGACTAAAAGACTGACCCTTATAACAGACCCTAATATGCTGTAGAATGCATACATCCCAAAACAGCAAACAGAAAAATTCCAGACATGTTCCAATATTCATGGAGATTTATTCCAGAAATGCCAGCAGTATCTCAGGAGAAAGGAGCATCTTTAGTGTATATACCACAGAATTACTGTGGCTCTGGGTAATCAGTACATTTATCACAAGAAACTAGACCATGGTAAATGATATAAGGAGAAAATTTATCTTCACAGGAAAAGTCAATAGCAGGATAAGGGTAGATAGAATATCATGGACTTTGCCAAGTAGGCCAGAATTCATAAAATTGGTCTGAAAGATTGTTAGTGCAAAGAAGCCAACAAAGAAATACTCAGTATTATGGACAGAACCAAAAAGGGAGGGAGATGAGGTTGAAAGTTTGTCATATTATGGGTACTTTTACCCAGACCACAAAAAAAGGCTGTATTAGATCAAGAGTCATCACAGATCTTGTGAACAGGTCTATGTTCACAAGACTATTTGAAGTGCTATTTAAATTCCAACTTCTCAGGAATGTCTCAGAAATTAGTTAGAGCTATTCAGAAGGTAGTCAGCTCCATTCATTTCAACTGAAAGTGTCTGATTCAATGTTCTTTTTGACCAAATGGATTAAGTCAATGGAACTAACCTCAGTCCATCCTGAGTTCCTACTATGGGTCAGACACATGATTCTATATTTAACTCCCCCAATAATTCTAAGCCAAGACACCAATATAATCTACACTAAATGAGAAAACTGAAGAGAATGAGAGAGGGAGGGAGGGAGGGAGAGTGAGTAAACTATCCAAAGTTGTACAATATAATGACAGAATTCTACCAAATTCTAGAGCCTGCATGTATTTAGTCACTATGTTATGGTAACCTCTTTATTGTTGGAACCTTTTTAGTGACAGAAAAACACACCAATCCACCAGCCCTAAGACATAGCCACCTCTCAACTACCTATTATTTAAAACTAGTATGTGTTTTTCTCAAATCCAAGAGAGAGAGAGAGAGAGATTTTATACTAAGTACTGTATTTTCCTTTGTATGCTAGACCATTTCATTGATGGAGTAGTCATGTTTCCTCAGCTACTAGAATTCAATTAAGACCAAAGGAAAAAAACAAAAGTTTTCATCTCATCACGAGATTATTACTATTTTCTTCTCACCCTATAGCAGAAAAAAGTCAGAGCATGGGCAGAGAAGTGGAAAAGTAAAAAGACGTGAAGAATATCATAATTTTGAAATCAACAGTAATTTATAAAATTATACTAAATTGAATTTATTGTGTCTACATTGAAATGCACTACCAACCTTTTAACAATTGAAATCAGTGTAATGGTGTTGTGATATTGTGATGAGCTGTACATTTTTGATTCCCAGGCATAGAAATTTCTGCCTAATTTTATTATGGATTTTTTATTGTATTTCAAGCAAATCAGTTTGATAATTATTTAGTGAAAACTAGATACGAATCCAGCACCCTCTGCATGCAAAGCAAATTTGATTCAAGTAAATGTATTTTTGACAAATGACTTGTGCCTGCATGATTTATCAATGTAATGTAGAATGTCCCTAAAAACAGCATGGCACCAGGACTGTTTTGCGTTTGGTCCTTCTATAGCAGTCTGAGAAAAAGTGGCAGAAAATATAATTCATTTCAATGAGAAAGGTAAGAAAAGTGTTTGTGTTAAATTGACAGTGTCTCTCAAACAACAGAGAGTAAAGCAAAAGTAATAAACATAAAGTTTACTTGAATCTACCATCATGGAAATTATCTTTACTGAAGAAAGAAGATGCACCATTAGAGCTAACTGAGCTTATTAAGTCATAACACAGAGTGCTTTCTTGCCTGATAAAACTTTAAAGGCCACCATCAGCTTAGAGTTAGAAGGCACAACCACAGCATAACCAGGGCTAACAAAAAAAAGTTCTCATCTTAGGTTTGGAATCACATGAACTGCTACATCCCGAAAGTTTGCAGTTATTTACTGAGCCACACAATCAAGAGATACTTAGAATCATCAGAAATGGATAATGGGCTAGATATAGGGGAGAAATGGGTACAAAAGTATCAAGGATGGTTCCTAAGTCTGTTTAACATAATGAAGGTTTAGAACACAAAATTTTTAATGCTGAAAATAAATCAGTTTGGGGGAATATTGAATAAGATTATAGTTCTGGGTTAGCTACAGTTGAGGTGGGTTTTTAACATCCAATTACATATGCTAAGTAGGAAGTCGAATGTACCAACCCACAGTTCATGGGGTGGGGGAGGTTAAGCTGAAAACAGAATCCAGAGAGTCCTGAACTTGAGACCATTTGAGGTTATAAACACACACACACACACACACACACACACACACACACCCACACACGTTGAAGTGGAGCTACCAGTATGGAAGATGAAGAATGAGAAGAGACAGAAGGCAAAGTGCAAGTTTCAGGAAGAACAGAATGGTCAACTATCCCAAGTGTCACTGAAATGCTAGGTAAAATAAGAATTAGAGCCACATTAGATTTAGAGTTAAGAGGATTATCATTGGTCTGAAAGAGAGCTGTTTTGGGAGGGAAAGGATAGGAGACTTGTTCTAACATACTTTGTAAGGATGGCATGTAACAGTGGAGAGGGTGAGGGACACACTTCTTTTGCAAGGTTTAACAGAGGAGAAGGAGGTAGGGGGGCAGCTGGCAGTAATGAGTTCATAGAATGAATTGAGGTTTCCATTCGCTTCCATTGTTGGAACGAGCTTGTAAAGAACTGGTGTCAATTCTTTAAACATTTGGCAAAATTTTACCATGAAGCTATCTGGTACTCAGTTTTCCTTCGTGCAGCTTTTGATTGCTAACCTCAATCTCTTTACTTGTTACAGCTTTTCAGATTCTTTGAGTCAGCTTTGGTACTTTGTATCCCTCTGGGAATTAGTTTATTTTGTCTGGTTAATAAGATGACACATTACTAATCTCATGGCATAAAATTACAGAATTCCCTTATAATCATTTCTGTAAAGTCAGTAGCTATGCATCTTCTTCCCTCCTGATTTTAATAAATGAACCCTGTCTCTTTTTCTCTTGTCAGTAAAAGGTTTGTCAGTTTTGTCAACCTTTTCAGAGAAGAACCTCATTTTTCTCTATGGTCTTCTATTCTTATTCTATATTTCATAATTATTCATTCCTACTTTTGCTTCCTCTTTCTTTTCCTCTTTCTAGTACGTTAAGATTGGAGTTTAGGTTACTATTTTTAGGTATTTTTTAATATAGGCATTTATGGCTTCAAATTTTCCCATAAGCCCTACTTCCACAAATATCTATTTTGTTTTCTTTTTCATTATCCTAGTTTCTAATTTATGACTTCTTATTTAACCCAATGGATTATTTACAAGTATGAGGTTTAATTTCCACATATTTGTGAGCTCCCAAATTTTTTTGTTTCCTCTTATTGTTTTAAAATTTATTGAAGCTTGTTTTATGACCTAATGTATGGTCTATTTCATGTGCACTTAAGAAGAATGTATGGTCTGCTGACATTGAGTAGAGTTCCATAGGTGTCTGTAAGGTTAAGTTGCTTTATAGAGTGTGTTTAAGTGTTCTATTTCCTTGCTAATCTTATGTTGAGTTCTAAAAAATACTTTTCAGATTTTGTTTTTACTTTAAACTGGTTTCTGCAGCCTAATATTTCCAATTTGCCCCACATCTTTTTAAGCTGCCAAAGACTATGCCATTGCCACATGGGGCTCAATCTCATGAACCATGAGATCATGACCTGAGCTGAAATTAAAAGTTGATCACTTAACCAGCTGAGCCACCTAAGCACCCCACAATGTGCCAGCCTTTAAGTGTTTTCTTATGACAATGAAGAAACCAAGGAAATACTGCAACTCTACGACTTAGTTATTCCATAGCCCCTGATGCCTACAACTAATATACATATATATTATGCCATACAGAAAACTTGGAGCAATAATTATTACAAATTAAGTTTTCTTGTATGGTAGTTATTTCTACACTACAGATTACAGAGGGTACACAATTAGTACACATATGCTATTACAGAATGTCAGCCTAATATCAATAAAACAACACATTTCACACACAGTGGATGGCTCTTCCTTTCAATTCTCCAAGAAAGGAGACCTAATGCTTTTCATATGTAATATAAGAGAGAGAAGATTATAGTTTGTAGTGATGACGGCCTAGAGCTTGAGAGAGTAAATAAATTATTGGGGCTGAAAATTGTACATAGCCTTTCTAGCAAAATATATCATTTCTAATTGCAACCCATAACATGACTCAAATTATCAAAAACAGATTATAAAAGAATTGGAATTTCTTTTTGTCGTTACTTTTTTTTTTTAGTATTTTTTATATAGCTGAAAGATTTTCTTCTTTTTTTAATTTTTTTTAACATTTTATTCAGTTTTGAGAGACACAGAGAGACAGAGCATGAGTGGTGGGGTGGAAGAGAGAGAGGGAGACACGGGAATCTGAAGCAGGCTCGTGGCTCTGAGCTGTCAGCAGAGCCCAGCGTGGGGCTCAAACTCATGGAGGGTGAGATCATGATCTGAGCTGAAGTCGGATGCTTAACCAACTGAGCCACCCAGGCACCCAAGATTTTGTTCTTTCCTCTCAGATTTACAATTTAGATCCCTCTGTTTAAAAGGAGAGAGTATAGATTATTTTTAGAAAAGATAATTTTATAAAAAACATTAGGCTAAAGCTAATCAAGAAATGGAGTAATGAATCATGGAAGATTGACTAATAACATCTGAAGAACCTGGGTAGGGGACTGAGACCAGAGATACCTGGGACCACTTATTCTGGCGTGAGTCTCCTCATTGCACGGCCAGGGGCTTTCTTTGAGGTGAATGCCACAGCTTCCAGGATGGTTTCTTTATGTTAGCTCATGGCATTTTTAATAAGCCCTTCACACAATGTTCTATAGCATCTGCTTTGACTAATTTGTGAGCACACATTAGACAATTAGGGACTCCAAACACTTTTTAAAGGTATTCTAAGCAAAATGAAGTCTTGTTTCAAGAGTGGGGATAAGAGTCACATTTGTCACATGGAGTCTGTAATCCCATTCAAATACATAAACCAGCCTAGCTTGAAGGAATTTGTTCTACATGTAGGACATGGGATTGGATTAGATCACTGATTCTCAATTTTGGCTGAATTTCATGAATAATTTTTTTTGTAAATGCCAATAATCTAGGCAATTACCCCAAAATTTCAGATTCAGTAAGTATAGAGTGGGGGTCTTAGCATCTCTCTTTTAACAAGAACTCTGACTAATTCTGGTGTCACTGTGTATTTAGAACTTGAGACTAGATGGTATAAAAATTCCCAAGCAGAATCTATTAGTAAGTTCATGGGCTTTTACCTCATCTTTCTAAGGCTCATTTGTATCTGTTTTTATTTACTTGTAGATTTGACATGTTGTTCCCTGCCTACACATGCAGGTTCTACCATGAGTTATTGGTACCATTCACCTCACATCTGTTTATAGGAAAGTGTCTTCACTGAATACTAGCCTGACATAGATGGTCTGTGGAAATATAACATTTCTAAATATAACTGCCTCCGCCCCTTCCAAAAAAAAAAAACTGCCAAAAGTAGTCTGGGATTTTCTTCTTACTTGCTTGACTTTTATAACTTCCCTCCATTTCTCTTCTCACTTATCATCTGTCTGCTGCTTCCCAGAGATTTTGTCACCCACTTCAGACCACATTTCTCATCTCTGTACATGGGAAGCAGTTTTAGCAGAACGTATGGCTGACAAGGGAATCAGAGATCTGAATAATAAACAATAAAAGACATTGTAACCCAGTGTGGATGATAAGACAATAAAGCTTTACAGGCTCCGTCGGTTAAGCATCAACTTTGGCTCAGGTTATGATCTCACCATTCATGAGTTCAATCCCCTCATCGGGCTCTGCGCTGATAGCTCAGAGCCTGGAGCCTGCTTCAGATTCTGTGTCTCCCTCTCTTTCTGCCCCTCCCCTGTTCACACAATCTCTCTCTCTCCTAAATAATTAAATAATTAAAAAAGAAAGTATAGGTAAATATCCTCAAGACAATAGGGTAGACTAGTAGTTTCAAAAAGGGCAAGCATGGTATTAATTTTAAAGAAAAAGTTTTAAATTTGGACTCCGTTGAAATTAATAAAGTTTGTTCATCCAAGAACACCATTAGGAACGTTAAATATATCCTGCTATGTGGGGAAAACATTTTCTATGCTTATAACAAAGGGCTTATATATATATGTATACACACACACACACATACACTATATATATATATGTATATATATATATATATATATATATATATATATGCACACATACACACACACATATACATATCTGCATCATACTTGATAAAAGCCTGTCTTCTGAGTAAGCTTGGATGAGCTTCTGGAAACCAAGTTTTAACTTCTCAGAAACATTCTTTTAACTTATTTTTTTTTTTAAGTTTATTTATTTTGAGACAGAGAGAGAGACAGAGAAAGAGAGACAGAGAGAGAGAGGGTCAGAGAGAGAATCCCTGTCAGGCTCTGTACTGTGAGAGTGGAGCCCGATGTGGGGCTCAAACTCACATGAGACCATGATCTGAGCCCAAGTCAAGAGTTGGATGCTTAACCAACTGAGCCACCCAGAAACACCCTTTTAACTTATTCTTTACTCAATATATTCTAAGGGCTGATATTATATAATCAAAGCAAGTAACACTGAGCCTATTACTTTATCTACAAATGGTTAAACCAGTAACTTGTTAATGTAATGAAGACAATGAAATTTAAGTGGAAATGAAAATATTCAACAACCTCTTAGTTAACTTGATGTGAAATTTTGCTCAGTAGATGTAGTAAGGGAAGAAGACAAGGAAGTGTTTTGATGTCTCAAGCATAGTTATAAATAGTGGAAATTTTAAAAATTAGTAAAATGAAAATAGGCATTGTTAACTAAGGAGTCTGTGTTTCAACAATAAATGCATTTTTAATCAAATAGTGACATTTATTAAGCTCTTACCTAGTGTTAAGAATTCTTCTAAGATTTTTTATGTCTTCAGTTTTTTAGTCCCTACAGCAAGTTATATTATCCCCATTTTACTATTGTAGAAACTGACTCACAAGGAGATTAAATGTCATTTTTAGTGTAACACATCTAGTAAAGGGAAAAACCAGGATTTGAACCACATAGTTTAATTCAAGAGCCCTTCTTTTTACACCACTCCTTGCTGTGTATCAGAACTGAACTGATGATAGACTATTTATGGAGATTTGTGGTAAGACTACATTGAGGAGGTAATATGGGAATCAAGTTTGGCAAATGAATACAAGTTATTAGGCATGTTAAGAACTTAGCTGATACTCAAGAAAAGAGTTGCCAGTTGTTTCATTGATAACTGGATTGATCAATTGCTTAAAAAACCTTGTTTCAGTAAGTGTGTATGTATGAGTGGTAAAAGCAAATATAATTATGACTGTTGATTACATGAAGAACTCCAACTCAATTTGACTTAAATCAACAATACAATGAGAGGAACAATTTATTAGCTGGCAGGTATACTGATCAAAAAACTCATTTAGATCAATACAACATTTTATTCATGTGTTAGTTCGGCCGTCATGTTGACTTTATAGGTAAAGCTATTTCATGGTATGTAAACGGAATCAACAATTACTTTGAAGTTTTCAACTTTGAGACTAGCAACCCCAATATAAAAGCACTGAATCAGGGACAGTGCCATGTATTTATCATACTGTGTCCTGTTAATGGGTACACAAAATAGTTAAGTTTATCAGTCTCCTTAGAAATTTAGGGTTGTAACGAAATACTGACCACTGAAACGTATTAGAAGTGAGGTAAGTCCATGCCTAGACTTAGAAACTTTTTAGTGCGTCATTCAGCAATTCCTCCACTGCTGTGGTGTTTCTGGGAATGCACATGTAGTGCATTCTAAGGTAGTGTAGAGGTAATTTAGTGACAAGATGAATGAGGGCCATCCAATCCATACTAGATTTTATATAATTGAGAAGTAAATATAATGTGTGAAGCCACTGAGATTTCAGGGTTTGTTACCAAATCATAGGGTAGTCAAACCTGATTAATACCAGCACCCCTTTACAATGGTCTTAGCATAAGTCCCAGGATTGACTTGGGTCTCATGTCCAAATCTGAAAAAATGTCAGTGACCTGGAGTATAGAATAATCTGTTGAGCTAAGACAGGTTTCATGTCCCATTTGGGTATGCCAGAAATAAACTGTCTAGAATGTTTGGAGTCATTTTCCAAAAGAACAGTAATGAGATATTAAATGTCTTCTGTATGCTCCATTGTATATTAAGTTGTGTGGTAGATAAACTCTTCTGTATATAGTTGGCAATTTCTGATAGTATTTCCTGACCAAAGCCCCTAGCTATAAGGGAAAATATTTGAAAGTAAGAATATAGTCTATTTTCGTCACACAGATTAATTTGATATTTTACAGCTTAACAACCAAAAATTTTAGTGTAATTTTCTCCCTCTCACCCCTGCCCCTTTCATGACTAGGTGGTAATACTTCTCAATTTTGTTCTGTTTCTTAAATATATAAGAGGTTTATGCAAAATCCTTATTTTCTGTAACACTCTTATCTGGATTGGTTTTTATTAAATATGAATACATTTGTCTTAGGGAAAAATAAATTTATTTCCTTGGAAATCCTATGAAAGTAGAAAGTTAAACTATAGGGTTTACCAGTAATATCATGTTTGGAGAATTCTCATCAACTTTAATCTTGTTCTGGGATCAATTTTTATTTCAGAACACTTTTAACTCAAAAATAGTGCAGGGAATTATAAGCATTCCAAGACCGAGTGTGTACGTGCAAACACACGCATACATACACACACACACACACACACACATCTTTCTCTACACTAGGAATTATATAGTGTAATCAGAGAGCTCATCATATACAGATATTTTCCTTATTTTAAATTTCAGATCTCTTAGGAAAATTCATACTTCACAATTAGGCACAATCTCAAGGGGGAAGCCCTTATTAATAGTATAGATTAACCTCCTTACATATGGCTACACTTTCTTGATCCTATAATTTACACATGGACACCTACTCTAATTAGACGCTGCAATGTAGTCAAGAGAAATAGAATACACAAAAGACAACTTGTGATCAGTTAAATGTCCAAATCAGTAAACAAGTCAACAATTTGAAACCATTGGATGATTTCAAATGGAACCAAAATTATCTTGATTTCAAGAAAGAAATGAGACAAAATGAACTGAAGTGTGTTTCATGTTTGATGCAGGTATCTGCTTTAAGAGGAATAGAGACAACTCACAGGTTAACAACTGAAAATGGATAGTGACGGGATTTGGTGACCAGCCTTCTTAGGCAAAATTAAGACAGTAGGTTGTTAAGATTATAGACTAGTGGGGAAAAGAAGAACATCTATGTATTATTAACCTCAGGAGGCCCCTTTTGGGAAGAAGCGAGCAACATTAATACCTGTATATAAAAACTAATGTGTGGAGACATTTTCCTTCAAAATTCTGCAATAAAGATTATAGTATTATGGTTAGGCATGAGAAGAGCTTGGAAGTCACCATCCCATCCTAAAAAGAAGTGAAAAAGTTGAACAGATGAAAACCCAACTTTTCTTGGATGTGCAAGAGAAGGGAGGACACAGGCATACTGCTGCCCTCTAAATTTCAGAGACAGGCTAATGGAGAGAGTCACACCTTACTGCAACAGAAACTCACCAGCAGAAGGAAACTTGATAACCAGAGATGGAATAGGAAAACCTCAACTTTAATTGATAATTTTCTAGATGCTCAGTCTGGACAACTCTTGAGAGTTAAAAGCTCTAGGGAGATCCAGTCATAGGAGGTCTTCACAA
Organism: Lynx canadensis; assembly: GCF_007474595.2. NCBI lineage: Eukaryota > Metazoa > Chordata > Mammalia > Carnivora > Felidae > Lynx > Lynx canadensis. The sequence continues at coordinate 21,370,980 of NC_044313.2, forward strand.
GTTTGTGAGATTTACACCTCCAGGAGCTCAACTACCTTTTACAATAAATATCAGAGCAAAATTCCCTCATGTTCCCAGGAGGGGAAGGGGAAAATAAACCATTTTTGAAATATGCCAAAGTGCTCAATTCTTTTAAGAAGGCCTGTTTCTGGGCAAAGTAACCAGAGACTAACTAACTGGGGTGTTATCAGATCCTAACTAACCTGAGGGAAGAGAATATCCAACTCTAGCCCTACCTAGCTTTCCATATGGCAGAAAGAAAATACCTAACATCAATTCACTCCAGCCATTCTGTCTCACATAAGGGACAGAGGTACTGAGAAACCTTGTAAATTTCAGAGTCTAGAGGCTTACTACGAGATTGAGAATTGTAGTACCACAAAATACATTATCTCCCCCACACCCTGCCACCATATTTTTAAATGTCTATTTATAGCAGCCCCTTTTACCCATTACATTATATCTGATTATCAAGAAAAAATTACAAAGCACACTTAGGGGCAAACAAACAAAAAAAATTTGAAGAGACAGAGAAAGCATCCAAACCAGACATGACAAGGATGTTGGAATTATCAGACAAGGAATTTAAAACACTTATAATATGCAAAGGGCTATCATAGATTAAGTATACATAATATAAGGATAGATGGGCAATGCAAACAGAGATATGTAAATCCTAAGGCAGAACCAAAATACTAGGGGAAAAATAACTATAAAAGAAATAAAGCATGCCTTTGATGGGCTTATTAGTAGATTGGACACAGCTGAGGAAAGAATCTGTGAGCTAGAGTATATATCCATAGAATCTTTGACCTTGAGTATGTATCAAGAGAATCCTCTAAAACCAAAAAGCAAAGAAAACAAAGAGTGGAAAGAAAAGACCAAAATATCCAGGACTGTGAGACAACTACACAATGTATAACATATAGTGGGAATACCAAAAGGAGAAGAAAGAAACAGAAGAAATGTTTAAAACAATAATGACTAAGAATTTTCCCCAAATATCAGAGACCATACTATTAAATCCAGGAATGCCAGAGAATACCAAAGAAGATAAATGCAAAAACTACATGTAGGCATATTATTTTCAAATTAAAGAATATCAAAGACAAAAAAAAAATTCTGAAAGAAGCTGAAGGAGATAAGGTGGGACCTTATGTGCAGAGGGATAAAGATAAGAATTATATCTGGCTTCTCTTCAGTCATCATGGAATCAAGAAGAGAGTAAAATATTTAAAGTGCTGAGAGGAAAAAAAAAACAACAACTGGAATTTAGTACCTTGTGAAATTACTCTTCAGAAATGGAGACAAAAACTAAGAATGCTCTAAATATTTTAACAACAATAACAATTAAATTAAAGTGAAGGAAAGATAAATATCAAATATTGAGAGAATCTATTGCCGGTAAACCTGCCTTACAACAAATGTTAAAATAAGTTCTTCAGAGAGAAAAACATAATAGTACGCAAGAAACTGAGATTTATGTAAAGTAAGAAAGAGAATCAAAGAAGGAGTAAGTTAAGGTAAAATACAAACATTTTTTTTTTCTTATTGTTAGTTTGATTTAACCGGTAACACTTTGTTAAAAGTAACACTGCCTTGGGGCGCCTGGGTGGCAGTCGGTTAAGCGTCCGACTTCAGCCAGGTCACGATCTTGCGGTCCGTGAGTTCGAGCCCCGCGTCGGGCTCTGGGCTGATGGCTCAGAGCCTGGAGCCTGTTTCCGATTCTGTGTCTCCCTCTCTCTCTGCCCCTCCCCCGTTCATGCTCTGTCTCTCTCTGTCCCAAAAATAAATAAACGTTGAAAAAAAAAATTAAAAAAAAAAAAAAGTAACACTGCCTAAAATGTATTTAATTATGTATGTTTATATATAAGTAAAGTGAATGACAGCAATGATACAAGAGATGGGAAGGATAAATTAGGACTATTTTGTTATTGTAAGGTATTCACACTACACGTAAAGAGGTATAGTGGATTAGCTTTAACTTTATATTGGATTATATACACAGAATGGCTTTAACTTTATATTGTGAAGTCTAGAGTAACCATTACAAAAGACAAAAGTATAACTGATAAGAAAGGGAAGAAAACAGAATCATATATACAGCTCAATGAAAACTACAAAAGCAAGCAAAACAAAACAAAACAAACAAACAAACAACAACAACAACAACAAACACTGCAAGAGTGGAAGACCAAAACAGGAACAAAGAACAAGGGCAATAAATAGAAAAAACAGTAAAAGCTATGGTAGACATTAATCCAACTATATCAATAACCACTTCGAATGTTGAAGTCCAAATAAATCCATTAAAACACAGCAATTGTCAGAGTGGATAAAAACAAAACAAAACAAAAAACAAGACACAACTATATATTGTCCACAAGAAACCTACTTTAAATATAAAGATGCACATTGATTGAAAGTAAATAAATGTTACCAGGAATATCTATTTTAATTTCAGAAAGAGCAGATTTTAAAGCAAGAAACGTTATCATGAATAAAGGGAAATATTACATAATGATAAAGGGGTCAATTTTCCAAGAACATATAGCAATCTTTAATGTGTATGCACCTTACAACAGAGTATCTAACTATGTGAGGCACAAACTAATACAATTGCAAAGACAAAGAGATGAAGCCACTATTATAATTGGAGACTTCAATACCTCTTTATCAGAAATAGACAGATCTAGCAGATAGAAAATCAGAAAGAACATAGTGGAACTCAACAACACCATCAATCAATAGCATATAATTGAGGTTTACAAATATTTCATCCAATAATAGAAGATACATTCTTCTCCACTTTAAAAAATTTAAAAGAAGAAAATTTATAAAGTACTTGATCTCCAAGCACAATGAAATTAAACTAAAAATCAGTAACAGAAAGATAAGTGGCAAATCCCAGAATATGGGGAGATTTAACAATACAATTCTAAGTAACACATAGGTCAAAGAAATCTCAAGAGAAATTAAAGAAAATATTGAATTAAATGAAAATAAAAACAGAACTCATCAAAACTTGTGGGATATAATGAAAGTAGTAGTCAGAGGGAAAATGATAGCATTGAATGCATATATTAGAACAGAAGGAAGAATTAAAACCATCATCTAAGTTTCCACATAGAAAACTAGAAAAATAGAAGCAACTTCAATCTAAAATGAACAGAAGAAATGACAAGAATTAGAGCAAAAATTAATGAAATTGAAAACAGGAAATCAATAGAGAAAAACAGTGAAATCAAAAGCTAGTTCTTGGAAAAAATATCCCTAAGCTTCTTGCCAGGCTATCTAAGAAAAAAGAGGAAAAGACATAAATTATAAATATCAGAAATGTAAAAGGAAAAATCACTACAGATCCTATGGACATTACAAGGATAATAAAGGAATAGTATGAAGAGCTCTATGCTCATAAATTTGAAAGCTTAGATTAAATGAACTAACTCCTATAAAGAAACTATTTGCCAAAGTTCACACAAAAAGAAAATAGAAAATCCAAATAAGCCTATATCTATTAAAGAGATTGAGTCAATAATTAACTTCCAAAACAGAAAGCACCAGGCTCAGATGGATTCACTGGTGAATTTAACCAAACTTGTAAGGACAAAATTATAATAATTCTCTATAATTTCTTTCAGAATAGTTATACAGAGGGAATATTTCCTAGCTCATTTTATAAGGCCAGCAATACCATAATACCAAAACCAGTTAAGACATTACAAGTAGGGTCCCCTGGGTGGTTCATTCAGTTATGCATCCAACTCTTGATTTCAGGTCAGGTCATGATCTCATGGTTTTGTGAGTTTCAAGCCCCATGTCGGGCTCTGTCTGACTCTGTGGAGCCTGAGTGGGATTCTCTCTGTCTGACCTTCCCTGGCTCATGCTCTCTCTCTCTCAAAATAAATAAACTTTAAAAAAAAATTTAGAAAAAGACATTACAAGTAAAAAACCTACTGAGTAATATCTCTCATAAACATAGATGCAAACATCCTGCACAAAATATTAGCAAATTAAACCCAACAATATATAAAAAGCATTATACAACATGACCAAGTGGATTTTATCCCAGGTATGCATGGCTGGTTCAACATAGAAAAATCAATTAAAGTAGTTACCATCACATCAACAGGATAAAAAGAAAAATCACATGATCACATCAACAGATGCAGAAAAAGCCCTTTACAAAATCCATCACCATTTCCTGCTAAAATTCTCACTTATATAGGAATACAGGGGAAGATTTTCAAATTGATAAAGACTATCTACAAAAAATTCACACCTAACTTGATACTTAATAGTAAGAAACTCAAAGCTTTCCCACTAACATGAGTAACAAGGCAACTATGTGCCATCTTTTTTTAAAATTTATTTGTTTACTTTTTATTAAATTTTTTAAATGTTTATTTTTGAGAGAGAGAGAAAGAGACAGAACATGGTGGGGGAGGAACAGAGAGGGAGACACAGAAACTGAAGCAGGCTCCAGAATCTAAGCTGCCAGCATAGAGCCTGATGCAGGTCTGGAACTCACAAACTGTGAGATTATGACCTGAAACAAAGTCCGATGCTTAACAGACTGAGCCACCCAGGTGCCCCAATGTGCTGTCTTACTACTTCTTTTCAATATCATTCTAGAAGTCCAAACTTACGTAATAAAACAAGAGAAGGAAATTTACAATAAAGAGTATACAGATTTGGAAGGAAGAAAGAAAACTGACATGATTGTGTAGGAAATCTAAATTTGATTTGTAGTTTCAATACAATCCCAATCAAAATCCTGGGAACTTATTTTGGGGACATCAATTAACTGAATCTAAATTTTATATGGAGAGGCAAAAGATCCAGAATAGCCAATACTGAAGAAGAATAACAATGTCCAAAGACTGACACTACCTGACCTCAAGTCTTACTACAAAGCTATGATAATTTAGGCAATGTGGTATTAGTGGAAGAACAGGCAAAGAAATCAATAGAACAAAACAGAAAGCACAGAAATAGACCCAAATAAATACAGTCAAGTGATCCTTGACAAAGGAACAAAGAAAACACAATGCAACAAATATCTTCTTTTCAACAAATGGTGGTAGAACAATTAAACTCATATGCAAAACAATAAATCTAGACACAGACATAACACCTTCACAAATATTAACTCAAATGAAGATAGATCTAAATGCAAAATATGATACGTTAAAATTCCTAGAAGATTGTGTAGGAGAAAATATATATGATCTTGAGTATGGCTATGTCTTTTCAGAAACAACACCGAAGACATAATCCATGAATTAAATAATTGATAAGCTGGACTTCAATGAAATTAAACACTTTTCTTTTTATCTGCAAGAGACAATGTTAAGCCATAGACTAGGAGAAAATATTTGCAAGAGACAAATCTGATAGAAGACTTGCATTTTTCCACAGGAGACATGCAAATGGACAGCAGGTACATTAAAAAGGAGCTCAACATCATTAATCATAAGGGAAATGCACATCAAAACCACAATGATATGTCATCTTGTATCTGCTAGAATGGTTAGTACCAAAAAGATAAGAAATAGCAAGTGTTGGTGAGGATCTGGAGAAAAGGGAATTCTTAAGCACCTTTGGTGGGAATGTAAATTGGTACAGCTGATATGGAAAAAAGTATGGAAGTCCCTCAAAAAGGTAAAAATAGAACTACCATATGACCTAGCAATTCTACCTTTGGGTGTATGGCCAAAGGAAATGAAAACAGAATCTCAAAGATAAATTTACATTCCCACATTTGTGGCAGTTTAATCACAATGGCCAAGATATAGAAACAACGTGTCAATGGGTGAATGGATAAAAAAGGTGTTATATATGTATACAATGAACTATAACCCAGCCATGAGAAAATGCATCCTTCCATTTACCACAACATAGCATAGATGTTATGCTTGCTAAATGAAATAAGTCGGAGAAAAAAAAATACTGTATGTTACCATTTATATGTGAAATCTATAACAAACAAACCAAAAAAGCTAAATTCGTAGAAACAGAGACTAGAAAGGTGATTCCCAGGGATGGGGAGATGGAAAGATGTTGGTCAAAGAGTAAAAATTTCCACTTACAAGATGAATAAATTCTGGGGATCTAATGTACAACATGATGATTATAGTCAATAATACAATATTATATACTTGATTGCTAAGAGAATAGATCTTAAATGTTCTCACACACACATAAAAAGAAATGGTAATTATGTGATATGATGGAGATATTAGCTATAGTGGTAATTATTTTGAAAAATATGTGTACCATACAAAACTTTCTACACCTCAAAATTACACAATGTTATGTATTATGTTATTGAGATAACGCTGGGGGGGGTGTTCAGCAGGTCCATGGTATTCTGTTACAGCAATGCTGAGGAATTAAGTCATAAATATTGAGATTTCTTCCTCAACATTTATTCTATTCCTCCTCCTTGAACAATCAACCATGTGGTTCAATAAGATTGACCTCTACTTTTACTGTTCCCCAGGGGTACACCCTGGTTATTCTCAGAACATTTGTTTAACAGCCACTGTAAATTATAGCCACACTTTTCCCTTGGTTAAACAAAGAACTGTGTAGTACCATGCTGTGGCAACCATCTTGCAATCATAAGGGAAGTCTGCCTGAGATAACACAGGCATTTGGAATATGGTAAAGCCAGGAAAAAAATGCAGAAAAACAGAGCCAGAATCCTGAAAAAATGTTTAATGCCTGTATCCTATATTTGAATTTATAAACTGATAACTTCCCTTATTTATTTTGAATTGGATTTTCTGTAACTTGTAACCAAAAACATCCTATCTTATAAAAATAGGCATTTTCATCTATTTTAAAGTTGCTAAAACTGAAACTTAAAGAGTTTATATTAATTATCCAAGACCTCTAAGCTACCAATTATCTGGGCTGGAATCAAAGATGCCTCGATACAACACCAAATCCATTGAATTGTTCATTTAAGAAAATTTATCTTTGCAAAGGAAAAATAAATTGCAATTTCAGAAATCAGTTATGTCGTAAAAATAGGAGTGAAGGGTTAAGTTTTAAAATAAGCAAATAGTGAGCATTTGGCAAGATAAAATGGTATTGTATATGAAGTTTTTTTTTTTTCCTTTCCTAGAGGGTCTTAGTAAATCTCATGGCTGCCAAATTTCCCCCAAAGGGAAAACATATAAGGTGCATACTCTCTGGGGTTCCTCTAATAGTTGGTTCTTGGTCAGCTACCTGTCCAGCCTGTCCTTGATAAGAATGTTAAGATGTAGCAAAAGCATTCAAACTATCTAATGAGACTTGAGCTGAGACTGACAAATGTACATCAAAGTAATTTTCTCTTGAGCACCTGCAGGTTGAGGCAGGTGTCAAAGAACTTTGTGTTAACAAGGGAGAAAAGAAGAGAGTATTCTTCTGATATTCACTCTCGTCTCCCCACTTTCGGGCATCAAATTGCCTGAGCAAGTAATTTTACTTACCTTGCCTGAGTTCCCTCCTATATTAGGAGGTCACTTTCTGATGACATGCTGACAGCTATATAAACACACAATTTTTTTTTTACTCATTTTTTAGTTTTATTTAAATTCCAGTTAATGTACAGTGTAATATTAGTTTCAGGTATACAATATAGTGTTTTAATACTTACATGTAATATCTGGTGCTCATCACAATGACTTAAGGACTTAAGGACTTAATGACTTACTTAACGACATACTTTTTGGTTTGGTTTACTTTTAACTTTCAGCTATCTGGATTTTAATATGGCGTTTTGCCAGAGAGGATTTATTTTTTCATTATCTCTGTCTTCATTCAGAAGGGAACAGAGCCCAGTTTGTAAACACAGTGATGAACATTTTTTAAAAAGGAGTCAAAATATCTTATTCTCTTTTTATTTTTGTATCAATATTAACATACAAGATCCTGTATTTAAAAAACGCACTCCATTAAGAGATGGTGCGCAAACTGCAGTGCAAAGCAAAAAGGGAAAAAAATAATTGAATACCAAGGTGTAATAAAGAGGGGAGGGAGGAAGAGAGAGAATGAGTGAGCTCATGAACATGCTAAAACAGCTGGCGATGATGGCATGAAAGAACATTTCATAACAGAAACATCCATTAATTTAGTTAAGTAGAAGGAAAAAAAAACAGATACAGTTGTAAATGAGTTCTAAGTAGGCTCAAAGATATCTCTGACATGAGAACTTAAGAAGAGGGAAAGTAGTGAACAACAGGCACATTAGGAATTTAGGGTCTGAATACTGAGTGTTGTTAATTCCAGGCCCAAGAGTTTGCTTTATCAATAGGAAAGTAATGAACAGTTATCCGAAGATGTTTTTCAAAGGAGTGGTCTGAATAGGGCTCTGATTTTAAGAAAATTACCCTGGCAGAGAATCGGTTTTCTGGGATAGGTGAAGCCTCAAAGTATGAAGACTAGTATAGATAAGTAGTATTGGATTTTGACCTAGGGCAAGTTGAGTAAAAGTGAATGTGGAGTTTTAAATGAAAGAAAATGGTAGAGGCAAATATCTAAAATGTCAAATTAATAGGAGCAGATGGAGAATGAGCTAAAGATAAACTCAAATTTGTCATTTGAAATATTGATTCGTTCCTGGTTTCAAGTATCCAATATGCACTTGAAATTGTGGCTACAGCCTAGGAGAGACCATGAATACAGACACTGAGCTGAAAGTCATTAGTATAGATATGACAGATGATGCTGTGGAATAGGTACCATTGCCTGGAAAAGCTAATCAATAGTGTGACTACTTAAGGGGTAAGTAGGGAAAAGATATAACGAAAGGAGAAGTTAACAATATCTTCAATAGAAGATAACAGAAGAAATAAGCAAGAAAGTAGCAGAATAAGGGAGTGGCATGAAATAATCTTGGTACCAAAAGGCATCACAAAATGCAGGTGAGAAAAACCCCTTTGGAGTTGGTGTATTTGACATTCGAGTTTATTACAAATATTAAAAAACAACCAAAACAACAACAAAAAAACCCCTCTATCTTACCAAGTTAGATTACAAAGAGTTGACAGTTTCATAGTAGATGGAGAAAAGGAGTCAGCTATTATAGACTATTTTTTGGAAAAATCTATTGCACAAATAAAGGGGGAAAGAGCCAAAATAGCTTGAGGAATTGTCCAGTTGAAGGAAGACTCTCTTAGGAAGATAAACAAATGGTTTGTCACTGACAATATTTTTGTTGTTCAGTTGGCATGAAAATCTATTTAAAATATGGATGTAAACATGAAAACAAGACATCCAAGAGGCCAGAAAAGGATAGAAAAGGGCCTTTTACACAACAGAAAAAAAACTGGTAGGGGAAGAAACATGGAAATTTCAAGACAACAAAAAGGAGGCAACTCTATATGGCATTAACCCAAGTAATAATATAAGGGGTTATTTTATAGAAATAAAAGGGCCAGAAGTAAAACTGTAGGGTGAAAAAGAATAAAATATTGGTAAAAGCCATCACTAAAAATACGTCCAGTGTTAAGAGGAAATAAAATAATATTTTGGCAGCAGTGAGAGATCCACTATGATACAAAAGCATAAACTTTTGCAAAAAAAAAAAAAAAAAAAACAAATTTGTGGATTCACCTAGCAACATAAGAATGCTTTCATACTTTGGATCCTGGGGCCAGACATAAGCATGATTCTTCAATTCACATGTTTATTTCACAACACATTCAATGGCCAAATATTAAGAATGTACTGTGCATTTTTAGTAGATATGACCAGGGTGGAGATATAAAAATGAAACACAGGGCACAGTTCTAACCATTAAAAAGTTGAGAATTTAGAGGATTTGAGGGAAGAGTAAAGTGAGGACAGATAAGACTGATAAATATGCAAGAATAAGATGATTAAAAACTTGATTTTACACATTAACATTATCATGAAGAAAAAAGGATTCATTAGACAACTTTAAACAAGCATATAACATGACCCATTTAATATTTTAGCAGGTCTACTCTGTTCTGGGGGTAGAGAATGGGTTGGAGGAGGAGACAAGTAGAGGACTTTCAGCAGTCCAACTGAAAAGTGATGAGCTTAAGTCAGTGGCAGCAGGGATAAAGGAGAAGAGTTTGGGATATGAGAGCTACTAGGGAGGCATATTTAACAAGAGTGTGTAATCAGGTCAAGTAAAGTGAGACAAGGGAGGGGCTAAAAGTCATTCTACTGGTAAAGAAGTGCTATTAACCGAAAATAGTAAAAGAGAAGTGAGAAGAATGTTCTGGAATGTGTAAATAAAGATATTGGTAAGAAAAATGGAAAAAAAAAGAGTTGAAAGAGTATGTAATTCTAGTTAGGAAATAAGTATATAATTGATATAGCATGCCATGGAATCTAGATTGGTGCAAATGGAATTAAAAGGCTTAAAGAGGATATGGATGTAGAGATCAAGGTGGCACACAAAAACTGGTCCAGTAGATATTAGAGAATGGAGAAAATTGAAGGCAAAAAGATTCTCTTTCTCAGCAGACGGAGATACACACTTCGACTTTTAGCCTTGGCTTCTGTGACTGTCCATATGTTGATGATTCCAAATTTTTACATCCCCAGTCCTGGTCTCTCTCTGAAGCTTCAACATCCTATTTACAACTGTTTTGTGTTTTTACCTCAATTTTCAATAGACACTTCAAACTTAACCCATTTCCTAAACTGATTCTATTATTTCTGACCAGGGATGGTATTAGAAATGTTCACAGTCAATATGGAACAGGTTCCAACTGGATATTCAACTAATCAGAATGGACAACAGTAATAAGCAAGTGGTGAGCCAGACCAGTGGGTATCATCTAAAGAGCAAAGTCTTCTATCATTTTGCTTTGAAAGTATTTGTTACACAGTATCATCTGATTGTGCCATCATCAAGAGCCCCAAGGTAAAAACATGGGAACTATTATTTGTTTATTCCCACATCCATCTGTCATCAAGTAATGCTGAAACTATGGCAATGTATTTTATAATTTTGTTTTTCTCCATTCCCATAGTCTTTAGTCTGTGCCTTTAATGCCTTAATTAGATCTTACCTAAACTATTTCACTAACATTTTATGTGGTTTCCAAACGTCTAATCATTCACTATATTTTATAGGCTTCAAATTCATTCTTCTACTTATTTCTACTCTTCATCTTATTCAACAGATGACCTCTCACTAGGCAATAACCAAATCCAATTTTTTAGATGTATTTCTGAATACTCATTCTATCTGCTAGATATTTAAAGAAGAGTTAGTACCTATTGTCGTAAAAATATTCCAAGAAATAGAAGAGGAAGAAAAGCTTCCAAATATATTCTATGAGGCCATCAATGCCCTGATACCAAAATAAGACAAAGATACCACCAAAAAAAAAAAAAAAAAAGGGAGAACTACGGACCAATATCCCTGACGAACATGAGTGGAAAAATTCTCAAAATATTAACAAGTGCATACAACAGTACATTAAAAAGACCATTCACTATGATCAGGTGGGATTTATTCCTGGGACATGAGGTGGTTCAATATTCAAAAATCAATGTTATATACCACATCAACAAAACAAAGAATCATCTCAACAGATGTAGAAAAAGCATTTGACAATATTCAGCATCCAATGATGATAAACCTCGACAAAACGGGGTTAGAGGAAACATACCTCAAAATAAAGAGCATATATGAAATACCCACAGCTAATGTCATCCTCAATGGTGAAAAACTGACCAGGGTCAGGAACTAGACAAAGAGGTCCACTCTCACCACTTTTATTCAACATAGTACCAGAAGTTTTAACCACAGCAATCAGGCAAGAAAAAGAAATAAAAGGCATCCATATTAGTAAAGAAGTTAAACTATGATTATTTTCATACAACATGATATTATAGATGAAAATCCTGAACGTTTTACCAAAAAACTGCTAGAAGTAATAAATAAATTCAACAAAGTGTCAGGATGTAAAATCAGTACCCAGAAATTGGAGCGTTTCTATACACTAACAATGAAGTCATAGAGAAATTAAAACAACAACAACAACAACAACAACAAACATCATTTGCAATTGTACTGAAAAGAATAAAATACCTAGGGATAAACTTTTTTTATTAAAAAATTTTTAGTTTATGGGGCGCCTGGGTGGCGCAGTCGGTTAAGCGTCCGACTTCAGCCAGGTCACGATCTCACGGTCCGTGAGTTCGAGCCCCGCGTCGGGCTCTGGGCTGATGGCTCAGAGCCTGGAGCCTGTTTCCAATGCTGTGTCTCCCTCTCTCTCTGCCCCTCCCCCGTTCATGCTCTGTATCTCTCTGTCCCAAAAATAAATAAACGTTGAAAAAAAAATTAAAAAAAAAATTTTTTAGTTTATTTATTTTTTAGAGAGAGAGAGACAGAGCACAAGTGAGGGAGGGAGAGGGAGACACAGACTCTGAAGCAGGCTCTAGGCTCTGAGCTTTCAGCACAGAGCCTGATGTGGGGCTCAAACTCATGAACAGTGAGATCATAACCTGAGCTGAAGTCAGATGCTTAATCGACTAAGTCACCCAGGTGCCCCCCTAGGGATAAACTTAAACAAAGAAGTGAAAGTCCTGTACTCTGGAAACTATAAAACACTGATGAAAAAAATTAAAGATGACACAAATGGAAAAAAAAAAAACATTTCATGATCATGGATTGGAAAAATTGTCAAGATGTCCATATTACTCAAAACAATCTACATATTCAAAGTAATCCCTACCAAATACCAACAGCATTTTTCACAAAACTAGAACAAATAATACTAAAATTTGTATGGAACCAGAGAAGACCCCAAATAGCCAAAGCAATCCTGAGAAAGAACAAAGCTGGAGGTATCACAATTCCAGATTTCAAGTAATCAAAAATAGTATGGTACTGGTGCATGCGCATGCACACACACACACACACACACACACACACACACACAAAATAGACACACAGATCAATGGAACAGAATAGAGACCCCAGAAATAAACCCATATACATATAGTAAATTAATCTATGGCAAAGAAGACCCAAATATTTAAGGGGGAAAAGACAATCTTTTCAACAACATACAACTTAGAACACAAAAACCCAAACAATCCAATTTAAAAATGGGGAGAGAATATCAATAGAAATTTTTCCAGAGAAGACATACAGATGGCCAACAGACAAATGAAAACATGCTCAACATCGCTCATCAGGGACGTATCACAAAATCACAATGAGATATCACTTCACACGTGTTAAAATGGCTAAAATCAAGGAGACAAGAAACAAGTGTAAGAGAGAATGTAAATTAGTGAATCCACTGTTTAAAACAGTGTGGAGATTCCTCAAAAAGTTAACAATAGAGACACACGATCCAATAATTCCACTCTTGGGTACTTCCTCAGGGAAAATGAAAGCACTAATTTGAGAAACACATATCCACCACTATGTTTATTGCAGCATTATTTACAACAGCCAAGACATGGAAACAACCTAAGTGTTCATCAAAAGATTAGTGGACTGGAGTGCCTGGGTGGCTCACTAGGTTAAGTGCCTGACTCTTGATTTTAGCTCAGGTCATGATCTCACGGTTCATGAGACCAAGCTCCACAGTGGGCTCTGCAGGGACAGTGTGGAGCCTGCTTGCGATTCTCTCTCTCCGCCCCACTGGCTGGCACAGTCACTCTCTCAAAATAAACAAACTTAAAAGATGAGTGGATAAAGAAAAGTGACATATATGTATATATATGTATGGAAAGATGGTTGTTATACTTCCGGTGAACACAGCACAACCTATAAACTTGTCAAATCACTAAATTGTACACCTGAAACTAGTGTAACACTGTGTGTCAACTATACATAAAAAAAGAAAAAAAGACACATTCAGGGGCACCTGGGTGGCTAAGTTGGTTGAGCATCTAACTTCAGCTCAGGTCATGATCTCATGGTCCGTGAGTTCAAGCACCGCGTCAGGCTCTGTGCTGTCAGTTCGGAGCCTGGAGCCTGCTTCGGATTCTGTGTCTCCCTCCCTCTCTGGCCCGCCCCCACTCATGCTCTATCAAAAAATGAATAAACGTTAAAAAAAGAAGACACATTCAGCACATACACAGAAATACTCATTATGGTTCAGTACTTCTAGATTCCCTTAATATTTATTTAAAACTCTTTCAGCCATCACTGAGATACATTAAAATCATATATCCACATCAGTCTTCCCAAACTAGATTTTCTGATTCAGAAATTATGACTTATTACATCCCTGTTTACTGAGTGAACATGGATGTTTTTTCAATAAGAAGGAAAATGGAAGAAAGGGGGCAGAAAGAAAATAAGTTAGATCTAGATGATTCTGAGTTTGATATTTGTAGTTAAAGAAACATGGGGTCAAGAATTAAGGGAAATCTCTGGGTTGCTATGATGGAAAAGTGGTAAGGGTTTTTGGAGTTGAAAAGGCAAAATTCTGAGGCCAGGATATTCCCATCACTTCCCATCATATTTGATAGAGTATTAAGAGATGATAGCTAACAGAGGAGTTGAGAGGAATATTATAATCTAAGTAATGAGATCTTTCAGGAACTTGGGAGAGAATTCATCAGTGTAGTGGACGGCTACATGAAAGATGGAGAAGGGCTAGTTTCAACACCTGGACATATATACTGATTTGCATTGTTAAGATCAACAGGTTCGATACCACACATCCTGCCCCTGAGCTTTGTAGTTTGAGACAAGCAACTGTGTCATTTTAAAAGTGCAAACTCTTCTTTTTTTTTTTAAATTTTTTAACATTTATTTATTTTTGAGAGACAGAGAGAGACAAAGCATGAGCGGGGGAGGGGCAGAAAGCGAAGAGACACAGAATCTGAAGCAGGCTGCAGGCTCTGAGCAAGCTGTCAGCACAGAGCCCGATGTGGGGCTCGAACCCACAAACTGTGAGATCATGACCTGAACCGAAGTCAGATGCTCAACCGACTGAGCCACCCAGGTGCCCCAAAAGCTCAAACTCTTCTAAATGTGGAAACTCATTTCCCTTTTATACTCGTATGTAATAAATCCTGTTCTAACTCTCTTTGGGAGACAAGAGAAGACTCCTCCTGTGAGAAAGAAAAAAAAAAGATTGTACTGCCTTATTTTCTGGTTCATGTGTTAAGGAGAATAAATTTCATCACTTGAGTTTAGGGGCCAGGTAAAGGAACAGTGAATTAAGTTATTAGGAATAGTAGGGAGAAAAGGGTATTTGTTAAGAGAACAGGCCCTGGAGTCAGTCTGTGTCACTTATCATCTCTTGGGACATGTTATTTTTCTTGGCTTTCTCATCTGAAAAATAAGGATGAATGTAATTAATTTGTTGAGATATTATAAAAACTGAACAACGAAGTAGAGAATCTGGCATATAGAAAGTGCTCAATAATTATCCTTCATGGGGATGCTGTGACTATAATGACGTTTACACATTTGGCTGGAAAGGAAACAGACATCTACTCAGGTCATAATACCCTTTGTCTGTGTTATTCACAGGCATTTCTGGAAGAACTCAACAATGTTTCTAAAGATAAGAAGAGGCAGACATCTTAAACTCACTCAGAGCTCACTCATATCCCTACGCTTCTTTTCTTGAGGATGAATCAAAATTGTGTTTTCTAAAACTATAAAATGAAAGCTCTGGAAGTAAAAGAAAAATTGCCATGGTGTTTTACTAGGTCTTAAAGTACACATTCCTATGTATCAACAGCAAACAAAATACTTATTTTAAATTTCACATTTAGAAGCAAAAGGCATGGAACATTCTCATTTTCTCATTCCTGGGATTCTTTTCCCTTCCTTACTGAAAAGATGCTGGGTGTTGCTGCTGATGTAAAGTCCCCCTATATTTCTTCATGTATCTATATATTCCAGTGTTTGGAACACTTATCTGAGGGGAAAATTCAGTGTTGGAAAACTTACCTGGGGAAATAAAAAGTACCTGTTTTGAGTAAGTTGTATCATGACTAGAAGAATAAACTCATGCTCAATTTCTGTAACAACATTAGGTCAACCTATTCTTACTGATTTTATGCTCATAGTTCATAAATGCTCTTTAGTGAAGGGTTACATCTGTCTTATTCAGAAACTACAGGCTAACAAACATTCCTAAAGGATCATTGACACCTCAAGATCCCTTATGTCCTATTTGGCTCTCCTACATATGACATTTTAGTAACAATAATAACTCAGATTAGTTGGCTGTCACCCCACCTCCAATGCTCAGGAGTATCCTTTTACCCCCAAACCCTAGCTCTTGTCCAAAAAATACTGAATACTCAAGAATGATGTTTACTATGTACTCATAAACAAGCCATCTCCAACTGGATACTGATGCCATCTCCTGTCCTTCAGTCTCCTCCAGGTACATTTTGGATCCCCTGTGCCTGAAGGTAATGCTGTGTCTGGGAGGTGTTTGCTAGAAATTACTATGTCCTCTCACTTCTACTAAATGAAGGCATAAGGTCCCTTGAGATACTTAAATTGTAAAGTGTATTACCATGAGAATGTGAAGAATTTCTAACTCCTCTTTGGTCACACTCTGTTAGAGGTAAGTTCAATGACTGCAACTAGTTCTTTAGCACATTAGAGATGTTTTAGCATAATAGTGCTGGATTTCTGTTTTTACCTTGAAACTCTTGCTCTGTATCTAACTTAGAATAGAATCCCTTGGGAGTTGGATCAAATGAGTGACAAACTTTACCTGTGCTCAGCATCATCCCGTAATGAAAACTTTGTTAATGAGTTATTCTTCCCTTAGGAAAAAAAAATCCTCTCCAGTGAACCCCTGCAGTCTCGTGAAAACAAACTTTTGACAGCCCTATGTAACAAATTGAGGAGGAACATCTGAATCTCTCTAAGATTTTAGCTGCTTATTTCCTAACTTTCTGCTCTATACTCATATTCACCTGCTGCAAAAATAAATCACCTACTGTGTTTTCCTAGGTTCTATTTCATCCCAATGATTTTATTATCAATCTGTTAAATATGGGACTAGTTAGATCAGTGCGCTTGAGAGAAGTACCAAGAAGGAAACTTTTTGTGATTATAAAATGATTCAGCCCAGTTTGGAAATGGACCATAGGCTAAGGTCATCTTCCCAACTGAAAAACTGATTAAACTGCCATCAGAAAAGACAATGTACCTCTCAGCCAGTAACAGGGATGCATCATCTTTTAAGAAAAGACAAATTCATTTTTTGGTTATATATTAGCATTTCTGCCATATGACAGTTTTTAGTTCAGTTGGGAGGAAAAATTGTCACCCTTGATAATACAAATAAACATTTGAGTAGCAGAGAATCACATACTCAATTGATTCATATAAATTGTCATTCTATGGGCATGTGTTGGGATTTGGAGTTAGTCATGGAAAATGTTATAGCACAGAAGGAAACACAGCAGGGTTTTAAGGTAGGCATCACATTTAGATAGACAAGAGATAGGAGTATACATTCCAAGGGAGACATAGGACACTCATAATCTAAAAATATCCATGAATTAAGATTTCCTTGATTACAATTCATTATTGATGATATGTATCAGATATCGGGAAAGGTAGGTTAAAATGGCAGTTCATGAAGGTCAAGGGGAAAGTCTTACCCTTGTCAAATAATTCTGACACTACTAGCCCCTTTAACAGCCAGTAGCTATAAAATAAAAGTTCTCCTTCCATGTCATTTAGATAGTGATGATTTTCCACATTTTGTACTTGCTTGTTCCAAGTCTAGACAGAGGTTTTCTCTCATGTCACAGAACAATTTTCAAACAATAGTTGATTTGCTAAGATCTTAAAGTATAAAACAAAGCTTTCCTAATTTTACTACACTTGATCTTAGCCAAAAGGCCGAGAAGCAATAAAGCTTTCCTAATTTTAAAACCCCTTAGCTTTGTTTTATAAAGTAACTCAAGCCTTTTATCTTTTATTTAACATTTTTAATGTAAAATATCTTACTTTATAGCCCTGATGTTTTGGCAACACTAAGGAAAAAACAGTTTGGTTTAATACAATTGGTATCTGGCAACCTAATAAACTCATTAATAAATTGCAAGAGTACATCATTGTTGGACTAAGACCAACAATATAATTAGCCTTGTTTACCCATGGGCTTTTAATCACATAACAGTCCCTTTATAAGGTGTGACTGAGTGTAAAACTTTAACAATAAAACCAGTTTCTGTTGAGGATTAGAATATTCCCCAATGGATCTTATACTGATTTTCATTACTTTTATAGGCAGATTTAAAAATATATATATATATTGTGATTCCTAATTGAAAGAATTATACTGACATGACTATATAAAGTTGAGTGAATCCAAAAAGTTTATTTTTGCTTTTGTTTCCCTTGCCTCAGGAGACATATCTAGAAAGAAGTTGCTATGGCTGATGTCAAAGAGGTGACTGCCTGTGTTTTCCTCTAGGATTTTTTTATGCTTCTATGTCTCATATTTAGGTCTTTAATCCATTTTGAGTTTATTTTTGCATATGGTGTAAGAAAGTGGTCTAGTTTCATTCTTCTGCATGTTGCTGTCCAGTTTTGTCAACACCATTTGTTGAAGAGACTTTCCTGCTTTGTTGAAGATTAATTGACGGGAGGCCCAGGAAGATGGTGGCGTAGGAGGACGCTGGGCTCACCGCGCGTCCTGCTGATCACTTAGATTCCACCTACACCTGCCTAAATAACCCAGAAAACCGCCAGAGGATTAGCAGAATGGAGTCACCGGACCCAAGTGCAGACGAGAGGCCCACGGAAGAGGGTAGGAAGGGCGGCGAGGCGGTGCGCGCTCCACGGACTGGCGGGAGGGAGCCGGGACGGACGGGCGGCTCGCCAGCCAAGCAGAGCCCTCGAGTCTGGCTTGCAAAAGCGGAGGGGCCTGACGGACTGTGTTCCAACAGCAAGCGCGACTTAGCGTCTGGGAGGTCATAAGTTAACAGCTCTGCTCGGAAAGCGGGAAGGCTGGAGGACAAAGGGAGGGTGAGCTGCGGAGCCCCCGGACGACAGAGCTCAGTTTGGCGGGGAACAAAGGCGCTCGCCAGCGCCATCTCCCCCGCCCATCCCCCAGCCAAAATCCCAAAGGGAACCGGTTCCGGCCAGGGAAATTGCTCCCTCCGCGCAAACACCCAACTCTGTGCTTCTGCGGAGCCAAACCTCCGGCAGCGGATCTGACTCCCTCCGGCTGCCACAGGGCCCCTCCTGAAGTGGATCACCTAAGGAGAAGCGAGCTAAGCCTGCCCCCCCTCCCGCCGTGCACCTTGCCTTCCCACCCCAGCTAATACGCCAGATCCCCAGCATCACAAGCCTGGCAGTGTGCAAGTAGCCCAGACGGGCCACGCCACCCCACAGTGAATCCCACCCCTAGGAGAGGGGAAGAGAAGGCACACACCAGTCTGACTGTGGCCCCAGCGGTGGGCTGGGGGCAGACATCAGGACTGACTGCGGCCCCGCCCACCAACTCCAGTTATACACCACAGCACAGGGGAAGTGCCCTGCAGGTCCTCACCACACCAGGGACTATCCAAAATGACCAAGCGGAAGAATTCCCCTCAGAAGAATCTCCAGGAAATAACAACAGCTAATGAGCTGATCAAAAAGGATTTAAATAATATAACAGAAAGTGAATTTAGAATAATAGTCATAAAATTAATCGCTGGGCTGGAAAACAGTATACAGGACAGCAGAGAATCTCTTGCTACAGAGATCAAGGGACTAAGGAACAGTCACGAGGAGCTGAAAAACGCTTTAAAGGAAATGCAAAACAAAATGCAAACCACCACGGCTCGGATGGAAGAGGCAGAGGAGAGAATAGGTGAACTAGAAGATAAAGTTATGGAAAAAGAGGAAGCTGAGAAAAAGAGAGATAAAAAAATCCAGGAGTATGAGGGGAAAATTAGAGAACTAAGTGATACACTAAAAAGAAATACTATACGCATAATTGGTATTCCAGAGGAGGAAGAGAGAGGGAAAGGTGCTGAAGGGGTACTTGAAGAAATAATAGCTGAGAACTTCCCTGAACTGGGGAAGGAAAAAGGCATTGAAATCCAAGAGGCACAGAGAACTCCCTTCAGACGTAACTTGAATCGATCTTCTGCACGACATATCATAGTGAAACTGGCAAAATACAAGGATAAAGAGAAAATTCTGAAAGCAGCAAGGGGTAAACGTGCCCTCACATATAAAGGGAGACCTATAAGACTCGTGACTGATCTCTCTTTTGAAACTTGGCAGGCCAGAAAGAATTGGCACGAGATTTTCAGGGTGCTAGACAGCAAAAATATGCAGCCGAGAATCCTTTATCCAGCAAGTCTGTCATTTAGAATAGAAGGAGAGATAAAGGTCTTCCCAAACAAACAAAAACTGAAGGAATTTGTCACCACTAAACCAGCCCTACAAGAGATCCTAAGGGGGACCCTGTGAGACAAAGTCCCAGAGACATCACTACAAGCATAAAACATACAGACATCACAATGACTCTAAACCCGTATCTTTCTATAATAACACTGAATGTAAACGGATTAAATGCGCCAACCAAAAGACATAGGGTATCAGAATGGATAAAAAAAACAAGACCCATCTATTTGCTGTCTACAAGAGACTCATTTTAGACCTGAGGACATCTTTAGATTCAGAGTGAGGGGATGGAGAACTATTTATCATGCTACTGGAAGCCAAAAGAAAGCTGGAGTAGCCATACTTATATCAGACAAACTAGACTTTAAATTAAAGGCTGTAACAAGAGATGAAGAAGGACATTATATAATAGTTACAGGGTCTATCCATCAGGAAGAGCTAACAATTATAAATGTCTATGCGCCGAATACCGGAGCCCCCAAGTATATAAAACAATTACTCATAAACAGAAGCAACCTTATTGATAAGAATGTGGTAATTGCAGGGGACTTTAACACCCCACTTACAGAAGTGGATAGATCATCTAGACACACAGTCAATAAAGAAACAAGGGCCCTGAATGAGACATTGGATCAGATGGACTTGACAGATATATTTAGAACTCTGCATCCCAAAGCAACAGAATATACTTTCTTCTCGAGTGCACATGGAACATTCTCCAAGATAGATCATATACTGGGTCACAAAACAGCCCTTCATAAGTTTACAAGAATTGAAATTATACCATGCATACTTTCAGACCACAATGCTATGAAGCTTGAAATCAACCACAGGAAAAAGTCTGGAAAACCTCCAAAAGCGTGGAGGTTAAAGAACACCCTACTAACGAATGAGTGGGTCAACCAGGCAATTAGAGAAGAAATCAAAAAATATATGGAAACAAACGAAAATGAAAATACAACAATCCAAACGCTTTGGGACGCAGCGAAGGCAGTCCTGAGAGGAAAATACATTGCAATCCAGGCCTATCTCAAGAAACAAGAAAAATCCCAAATACAAAATCTAACAGCACACCTAAAGGAAATAGAAGCAGAACAGCAAAGGCAGCCTAAACCCAGCAGAAGAAGAGAAATAATAAAGATCAGAGCAGAAATAAACAATATAGAATCTAAAAAAACGGTAGAGCAGATCAACGAAACCAAGAGTTGGTTTTTTGAAAAAATAAACAAAATTGACAAACCTCTAGCCAGGCTTCTCAAAAAGAAAAGGGAGATGACCCAAATAGATAAAATCATGAATGAAAATGGAATTATTACAACCAATCCCTCAGAGATACAAACAATTATCAGGGAATACTATGAAAAATTATATGCCAACAAATTGGACAACCTGGAAGAAATGGACACATTCCTGAACACCCACACTCTTCCAAAACTCAATCAGGAGGAAATAGAAAGCTTGAACAGACCCATAACCAGCGAAGAAATTGAATCGGTTATCAAAAATCTCCCAACAAATAAGAGTCCAGGACCAGATGGCTTCCCAGGGGAGTTCTACCAGACGTTTAAAGCAGAGATAATACCTATCCTTCTCAAGCTATTCCAAGAAATAGAAAGGGAAGGAAAACTTCCAGACTCATTCTATGAAGCCAGTATTACTTTGATTCCTAAACCAGACAGAGACCCAGTAAAAAAAGAGAACTACAGGCCAATATCCCTGATGAATATGGATGCAAAAATTCTCAATAAGATACTAGCAAATCGAATTCAACAGCATATAAAAAGAATTATTCACCATGATCAAGTGGGATTCATTCCTGGGATGCAGGGCTGGTTCAACATTCGCAAATCAATCAACGTGATACATCACATTAACAAAAAAAAAGAGAAGAACCATATGATCCTGTCAATCGATGCAGAAAAGGCCTTTGACAAAATCCAGCACCCTTTCTTAATAAAAACCCTTGAGAAAGTCGGGATAGAAGGAACATACTTAAAGATCATAAAAGCCATTTATGAAAAGCCCACAGCTAACATCATCCTCAACGGGGAAAAACTGAGAGCTTTTTCCCTGAGATCAGGAACACGACAGGGATGCCCACTCTCACCGCTGTTGTTTAACATAGTGCTGGAAGTTCTAGCATCAGCAATCAGACAATAAAAGGAAATCAAAGGCATCAAAATTGGCAAAGATGAAGTCAAGCTTTCACTTTTTGCAGATGACATGATATTATACATGGAAAATCCGATAGACTCCACCAAAAGTCTGCTAGAACTGATACATGAATTCAGCAAAGTTGCAGGATACAAAATCAATGTCCAGAAATCAGTTGCATTCTTATACACTAACAATGAAGCAACAGAAAGACAAATAAAGAAACTGATCCCATTCACAATTGCACCAAGAAGCATAAAATACCTAGGAATAAATCTAACCAAAGATGTAAAGGATCTGTATGCTGAAAACTATAGAAAGCTTATGAAGGTAATTGAAGAAGACTTAAAGAAATGGAAAGACATTCCCTGCTCATGGATTGGAAAAATAAATATTGTCAAAATGTCAATACTACCCAAAGCTATCTACACATTCAATGCAATCCCAATCAAAATTGCACCAGCATTCTTCTCGAAGCTAGAACAAGCCATCCTAAAATTCATATGGAACCACAAAAGGCCCCGAATAGCCAAAGGAATTTTGAAGAAGAAGACCAAAGCAGGAGGCATCACAATCCCAGACTTTAGCCTCTACTACAAAGCTGTCATCATCAAGACAGCATGGTATTGGCACAAAAACAGACACACAGACCAATGGAATAGAATAGAAACCCCAGAACTAGACCCACAAACGTATGGCCAACTCATCTTTGACAAAGCAGGAAAGAACATCCAATGGAAAAAAGACAGCCTCTTTAACAAATGGTGCTGGGAGAACTGGACAGCAACATGCAGAAGGTTGAAACTAGACCACTTTCTCACACCATTTACAAAAATAAACTCAAAATGGATAAAGGACCTAAATGTGAGACAGGAAACCATCAGAACCTTAGAGGAGAAAGCAGGAAAAGATCTCTCTGACCTCAGCCATAGCAATCTCTTACTCGACACATCCCCAAAGGCAAGGGAATTAAAAGCAAAAGTGAATTACTGGGACCTTATGAAGATAAAAAGCTTCTGCACAGCAAAGGAAACAACCAACAAAACTAAAAGGCAACCAACGGAATGGGAAAAGATATTTGCAAATGACATATCGGACAAAGGGCTAGTATCTAAAATCTATAAAGAGCTCACCAAACTCCACACCCGAAAAACAAAGAACCCAGTGAAGAAATGGGCAGAAAACATGAATAGACACTTCTCTAAAGAAGACATCCAGATGGCCAACAGGCACATGAAAAGATGTTCAGCGTCGCTCCTTATCAGGGAAATACAAATCAAAACCACACTCAGGTATCACCTCACGCCAGTCAGAGTGGCCAAAATGAACAAATCAGGAGACTATAGATGCTGGAGAGGATGTGGAGAAACGGGAACCCTCTTGCACTGTTGGTGGGAATGCAAATTGGTGCAGCCGCTCTGGAAAGCAGTGTGGAGGTTCCTCAGAAAATTAAAAATAGACCTACCCTATGACCCAGCAATAGCACTGCTAGGAATTTATCCAAGGGATACAGGAGTACTGATGCATAGGGGCACTTGTACCCCAATGTTCATAGCAGCACTCTCAACAATAGCCAAATTATGGAAAGAGCCTAAATGTCCATCAACTGATGAATGGATAAAGAAATTGTGGTTTATATACACAATGGAATACTATGTGGCAATGAGAAAAAATGAAATATGGCCCTTTGTAGCAACGTGGATGGAACTGGAGAGTGTAATGCTAAGTGAAATAAGCCATACAGAGAAAGACAGATACCATATGGTTTCACTCTTATGTGGATCCTGAGAAACTCAACAGGAACCCATGGGGGAGGGGAAGGAAAAAAAAAAAAAAGAGGTTAGAGTGGGAGAGAGCCAAAGCATAAGAGACTGTTAAAAACTGAGAACAAACTGAGGGTTGATGGGGGGTGGGAGGGAGGGGAGGGTGGGTGATGGGTATTGAGGAGGGCACCTTTTGGGATGAGCACTGGGTGTTGTATGGAAACCAATTTGTCAATAAATTTCATAAAAAAAAAAAAAAGAAGATTAATTGACCTTATAATTGTAGGTTCACTTTTAGATTTTCTGTTCTGTTCTACTGATCGATGTGCCTATTTTTGTGCCAGGGCCACACTGTTTTGTTTACTAGAGCTTTGTACTATAACCTGACGTCCGGGACTGTGATGTATCCAGCTTTGCTTTTCTTTTTCAAGGTTGTTTTGGCTATTCAGAGTTTTTCGTGGTTCCATACACATTTTATGATTGTTTCTTTTAGCTCTGTGAAAAATTCTGTTGTATTTTAATAAGGATTACATTAAATGTGTTGACTGCTTTAAGCAGTATAGACATTTGAACAGTATTTGTTCTTCCAGTCCATAAGCATGGAATATCTTTCCATTTGTGTCATCTTCAATTTCTTTCATCAGTATTTTACATTTTTCAGAGTACAGGTCTGTGGTTAGGTTTATTCCTAGGTATCTTATTGTATTTGGGTACAACTGTAAATGGGATTGATTGCTTAATTTCTTTCTGCTACTCCGTTATTGGTATATAGAATTGCAACAGATTTCTGTATGTTCTGTATGTTCTGTACAGATTCTGTAAATCCTGCAAATTTATTGAATTCATGTATCAGTCTAGCAAGTTTTTGATGGAGTCTTTTGGGTTTTCTATGTAGAGCATAATGTCATTGGCAAATAGTGAAAGTTTTCCCTCTTCCTTGCCCACTTGGATGCCTTTTATTTCTTTTTGTTGTCTGATTGCTGTGGCTAGGACTTCCAGTACTATGTTAAATAACAGTGGTGAGAGTAGACATCCCTGTCTTGTTCTTGACTGTAGAGGAATTTTTTTCTCTTAGTTTTTCTCCACTGAGAATGATGTTAGCTGTGGGTTTTTCATAGATGGCCTTTCTGATGTTGAGGTGTGTTCTTTATAAACCTACTTGGTTGAGGGTTTTATCACAAATGGATGTTCTTTATCAAATGCTTTTTCTGCATCTACTGTACTGATCATATGGTTCTTATCCTTTCTCTTATTGATGTGATATATCAGGTTGATTGATTTGTGAGTATTGAACCATGCTGGCAACCCAGGAATAAATCTCACTTGATCAGGATGAATGATTTTTTAGTGTATTGTTATATTCAGTTTGTTAGTATTTTACTGAGAATTTTTGCATCCATGTTCATCAGGGATATTGGCCCGTAATTCCAAATAAAAAGCTTCTTCACAGTGAATAAAACAAAAAAAAAAAAAAAAAACTAAAAAAAACCCCTATGGAATGGGAGAAGATATTTGCAAATGGCATCCCTGATGAAGGGTTAGCATCCAAAATATATAAGGAACTTATAAAACTCAGTACCTTCCAAACAAAATTCAATTATAAAATGGGCAGAAGACATGAATAGACATTTTTCCAAAGAAGACATACAGATGGCCAAAAGTTACATGAAAAGATGCTCACCATCACTGATCATCAGGGTAATCCAAATAAAAACTACAATGACATATCATCTCACACCTGTCAGAATGGCTAAAATCAACAACACAAGAAATAAGAGGTGGCACAGAATCTCTGGAAAACAGTATTGAGGTTTCTCAAAAAATTAAGTAAAACTACCATATCATCCAGTAATTGCACTACTAGGTATTTACTTCAAAAAACAAAAACAAAAACAAAAACACTAATTAAATGGGATCCATGTACCCCAATGTTTAAAGCAACATTATCTGTAATAGCCAAACTATGGAAACAGCCCAAGTGTCCACTGACTGATGAATGAATAAATAAGAGGTGGTATATATGCACAATGGAATATTACTCAGCCATAAAGAAAGAATGAAATCTTGACATTTGCAACAAAGTGGATGGAGCCAGAGAGTAATATGCTAAGTGAAATAAATCAGTCAGAGAAAGACAAATACCATATGATTTCACTCATATGTGGAATTTAACAAAGAAAACAAATGAGCAATGGAAAATAAGAACCAAATCAAGAAACAGATTCCTAACTATAGAGAACAAACTGATGATTACCAGAGGGGAGGTGGGTGGAAGAATGGGTCAAATAGGTGAAGGGATTCAAGAATGTACTTGTTGTGATGAGCACAGTATGGCATAGGGACATGGTAAATTACTATATTATACACCTGAAACAATATAATATTGTATGTTAATTAACTGGAATTAAAATAAAAAATTAAAAAAATAAGAACTTTTTAGTTAGAAAAGAACACAGTAAATTAAATTTACAATATTCTAAATAAGCATCAGCTTAATTACATATCTTAACTTGATAAAAAATTGAGGGAGAATTTTGCCCTTCCTATTAATAATTTTATCAAATATTTTATTTTGGTTTACCATGTCAATTATAGTGATATAAAGCATGGGTAATTGCTTTAATTGCTCTCTATTATGCAGTCTCCTGGAAATTTTAATAGTTAATTTATGTTTTTATTTATTAAGAGGGTAGTATGGTCTACTACACTTGGTAGGGATCAGGGGTCACGATCTGCCACTCTTGGGCAGTTATATAGATGATTTTTGTGGCAATAGTGGCCTAAAAGAGTCTCAGCAGTTCAAGAAGTTCAAAAACACCCAGATAAACATGCTGTCAAAGATCCTATTTTGCAATAGTAACCAGAGATGGCAGAAGAACATAAATACTAATGGATACAGAAGTATCTGCAAACATTATGGAAAGGCACCTAAACTAGGTGTTTACTGTGATAAAACGATTTCCGCTTTTGGCCTTGCATCTTAAACAACTAGTAAAAAATCAAACAACATATATGAAACAAAGGTTTTCAGAAACTGAGTGACAGTACAGTATTGTGATCCCTGCATGAAAATAAAACATGAGGTCAGCCTTAGTGTTGCCTAGATATCTGCCTAGAGGCAATTTCCAATGTGAAGTATAAGAAACAAGAATCCAAACGAAGCCAATCCTACTGAGTTTAGAAGATAAAAAGTTCAGAGACCAAAGTAGCTAGAATATATGGGAGAGACTACTGGAGAAGCAATAACTTTTTGGAAAGAAATTTCTGGAAATGAATGTACCCCTTGAATCTCCAAATGACTACTCAATTTCACATTTGTGAGAGGAAACAACCACAAGAACAGAATGCCAAGAACTAGTCTCAGCACTCCCATGGGGCTGCAAATAGTTGATGTGTTTACCAACCAGAGTGATAAGACATCATGATACATGGGCATTAGGTAAAATCATCAGAGAATTATTGCATTAATTATGGGGAGAAAGCTCTAAATTAAAAGCGGTCTTAACTAAACTTAAAATCAAAAGCATGTCTTTGTACAACAAAACCAATTCCAGGTAGCTTAGCTACACATCACAACAAAACTCAAATTTAATGGAATACAACAAAACCTAGTACTCACTGTAAAATTTTTAACATGCTCAGCATCTTTTAAAAAATGTTTGTTTGTTTGTTTGTTTATTTATTTATTTATTTATTTATTTATTTATTTATTTATTTTTTTTTTTTGAGAGAGAGATTGAGAGAACAGGGGAGGGACAAAGAGTGAGTGGGAGAGAAAATCCTAAGCAGGCTCTGGGCTGACAGCCCCATGCAGGGCTGGATCTATAAACCATGAGATCATGACCTGAGCTGATACCAAGAGTTGGATGTTTAACTGACTGAGCCACACAGGCACCCCTAAGATGTCTGGCATATTAGTATAAAATTTCTAGTCATAAAAAGTTACTAGCTATGCAAAAACCAAGAAAATATATAGTTACAAAAAACAATCATTCAATAGAAATGGATCCAGAAATGATAAAGACAGTACAATTGAGTGACAAGTATGTTAAAAACACCTATGATAAATATGTTCATATATTCAAGAGGCAGAGGGAAACATGAACATGATAAAGTAAGAAAGAAAACACTTTTGAGAGATCCAAAATGAAACTTTTTGTAAAAATTGCATTAAAAATATATTGGATTGGAATAACAAGATAGACCATATAGAAAAAAGATTTTAAAAAAAAGCAAAGAGAAAAAAATTTAAAATGACTTAGAATAGTCAAAAACATTTTGCTTAAGGGGCACCTGGGTGGCTTAGTCGGTTGAGCATCTGACTTCAGCTCAGGTCATGATCTCATGGTCTGTGAGTTCAAGCCCCGCGTCAGGCTCTGTGCTGACAGCTCAGTCTGGAACCTGGTTCAGATTCTGTGTCTCCCTCTCTCTCTGCCCTTCCCCCGCTCATGCTCTGTCTCTGTCTCTCTCTGTCAAAAATAAACATTAAAAACAAATTAAAAAAAACATTTTTCTTAGGAAGAATACATTTGGAAAACTCAATTAATTTATGATCTATGTGACCTCTTGGATAACCATAAAGTATTTCAGCAGTGAGGGCATTGAGGACCTAGAAGGTATTAAGTAAAGATAAAAATCTGCATTGTATGACTGAGAATACTTGGGTTCAAGGACTACATTCACTAAAGGTGCATCACTGATCCTGGATTATGTGCAATTGCCATGGCCCTAGACAAGTTCATTGTTTACCTGTGTCGTTCTGGTCTCCAATGCTTTCACTCTGGTCTAAACAGAGAATCCTGACATCCTGAGCCAGGAATATGTGCTCAGGCATTGGAACCTCCTTGCTGCTGAATAATTATTCTATGCTTATTTAGGTTATTCTGTTTGCCTTTCCACACACCTCTTTTCCATAGCTGTCAGATTTTTACTATCCTTCAAGACACACATCAAACATCACTTTCTTTGTGAAGCTACTCATAGGTCTTTTCAGATTCACAGAAGATCTATTTATTTCCCCCCACCCATGCTTCTACTACACCTGCCCTCCCCACACACAAAATTATTTTTCCTTTTCTACATCCTTTTTTTTTTTAAATGACATTCTGAAGGGTAAAACATTATTTAAGTTGGTGTTACTACAGCACTTAGTATAGGGCCTGACACAGGTGGCATTCATTAAAAATTCTTGTAACAATTAATAATCCTGAAATATATAAATACTCTGCTAAGTGTTTTCTATGCATTGAAAATATTACACACTCTTAAGATAGTTTTTGTTACTTTTTTTCTCTTTTTACAGATGAGGAAACTAAAGCACAGAGTAAGTTAACTTAACCCAATTCACATTACCAGTAAGTTCCATAGATGATTCTGAATTTGTTGAACTCAAGAACTCTTATTGTAGTTGCCACTCAGTAAATACTAGTGGGGTAGCACCAGAGCAGGGTTTAGAGATCACAACTGCAAACAGATATACCACTACTAGAAATAATTTGCTGTTGCAAAAATAGGACAAGATTCAACCTCCATAGCTAGTTGAGAGGTCATTTACAACAAATTTTCCCACCATATAACCCTCTCACCTCAACACTTAACATTTTCTCTAGCTTCAGGTGAGGTCTCAGGACTGGAATTCAGTTGATGAGTTTCAGAGCCATTTAGCCATGAAGTCAGGGGATAAAAGATGAAAAAACTCACAGGAGGAACACATCTTCCCTGTTTGTCTTAGAACTGGATATATATACTTCATTAGCAATTAAGAAGCATTTCGTGTTTTCTAATTTCTCTGTACTAATGGCCTGCTGCAGAGTCAATTCAGACAACTAGAGCCACAGTGCAGAATATTCTCACTCAAAAGTTTTTATAACATCAGGGAAATTTAGCTTCATCATTAGGAAGAGATGTGAGATAATAAGACCTCAGAAGATCTGTGATTAAAATATCTCAGGGATTTTTTTTTCATCTTACTATTTGCCAAACATAAATACAATCCTAGATTACTAGTTCCAAGACATTTAGGCAAGACGCCTCATCATTTCCCTTATGTGTATCAAGTATCATTAACCATTTTTATAAACATGAGATCTGGGGCTCCTGGGTAGCTCAGTCAGTTGAGCCTCAGACTCTTGGTTTCAACTCAGCTCATGATCTCACAGTTCGTGGACTGGAGCCCACACCGGCTCCACTCCGGCAGTGCAGAGCCTGCTTGGGATTCTCTCTCTTTCCTTCTCTCTCTGCTTCTCCCCCACTTGTGTTCTCTCTCTTGATCTCTCTCAGAATAAATAAATACAGCTTAAACAACCTTCAATTTCCCTAAAACAGCTTTGCTTTTCATGATTAGCTATTTCTCAGAGTATATAATAATGAAATATATATTTTTAATAATAGTGCAAGTACTTGAACAAAGTACAAAAACCACCTTTTGTACCAAACATAACTAGATATCATTTATTATGCTTAACAGAAATGCTATAGTTCTTGGCATAAATGGAATTTAATACAAATATATGGAAAAAAAGTATGGATACAAGTCTTTGAAATACATTATTTATTCAAGCCTAAATCACTGTTAGAAAAATGTACTAATGAATCACCATATTGCCCCCTTCTACAAACTTTTATTCCTTTTAATCATTTCAGTCTCTTTATGAGCATCATCAATTATTTCCACATCAACCCACTTTTTTCACATTAGTTTTGGTTTTGCATTTAGCCCTGTTAGTAAAGAAGCTAGTTTTGCCCTTGTATTAAATTTGGGATATCCTAGATTTTCAAGAACTGAGACAGCACAAAGCTTTCCTTTACAGAGCTCACAACATGGTTGTGGAAATAGACATGTGCACATTAAAAAATAGAAGGATAATTACAAAGCAACTGTCAATAAAAGAAAAAAAGAGATACTCTAAATTGAATACATAACTGGGTCAACTAATTATGTCTTTATGCTATTCTTGCAACCTTTTTTTAAACCATTACATCACTCCATTCAGAGCATAGAATTCTTTAAGCATGGGGGATATCAATAACCTGCAAAAACAAAACAAAACAAAAAGCCCTACAGAGACACATGTGACCTATCTCAATAATAATTATTTCATCATTTATCTGCTCAGCAAGTGATTACTAAAATAACTCCTTAGTAAGTTGAAATTCAGGGTAATTCATCTCAAGGTGCATCTCACATAAAACTATAGAGATTCACAAATAGTGATGGAGCTATTTGCCATGCTTAGTGATTCCTTGGTTAGAAGATGTTATTTGAATACAAGATCACAATAATTAATTTGAAGCCAAGCTCTGGGTATCAACATTCACAGATTCATAGGCACAGGTAATGAAGGAACTGTTACCATAATGAATATCCTGTATTAGGATTTAATTATCAAGGCAAGAACCTGGGCTTTGATGTTTTTTTAATAGAAGGTAGAATGCTTTTCTAATTTATCTTTTTTTTTTTTTCATTTAAGAAGCTCATTAGCCACAATACTGCACATCATCTAAGTGACATAAGGGGTAGAGATATGCAAACTACATTTTCAACAGAAGCCCTTGTCAAAATTTGCTATTTTCCTTTGATGCAAGTATTTCTCTTACCTAACTGATGGTGCCTGATGCCAGTTTACCCTGTTCTCACGGTGCAGTAGTAGGCTAGCCAGCAATGCCCCACCCCCCAAATGGAGGAGAACTCTATCACTTTACAAGGTACTAAGACTACTTTGGTTGCCACCAACTCTGAGAGATCAAATTCAACTGACAAAGAGCTCAAGCTCAGTCTTTTGACTCATGGGTCCAGCGAATTTACTAGTCTGCTTACAAACCTCTAGAACTTTGGGATTTTATTAATTTTTTTTTCAAAGTTTATTTATTTTTTTTGGGACAGAGAGAGACAGAGCATGAACGGGGGAGGGGCAGAGAGAGGGAGACACAGAGTCGGAAACAGGCTCCAGGCTCCTAGCCATCAGCCCAGAGCCCGACGCGGGGCTCGAACTCACGGACCGCGAGATCGTGACCTGGCTGAAGTCGGACGCTTAACCGACTGCGCCACCCAGGCGCCCCTAGAACTTTGGGATTTTACATGGTGACTCAAGGCAAAATGATCTAGCACTCTCTAAAATGAGCATTCCAATACCCTGGTTTATTGGCTAAATTAATATAATCATGGGGCCATTTTCTGGTTTTGAAAAAAATAAGATAATATATAGAGAAAATGAAGCGTGGGTTACTGTCAAGACAAAATAAATAAATGAACAAGGGGAAAAAGGAGGAGAAAATACCAGGAGGAGACAGAAGTCACTGAAGTCTCAGCAAAAGTACGGTTGAGTGTTTTTTGCTACACGAACTCTTATTTAGTCTTCAGATAAAATTCACAGGAAAACACTGTTTTAAAATTTCATTAAGGGTGGATTTTTCGTTCTGTGTCCTTCAATTTTTATTGGTTCTGTTAAAGTTGTCATCCTGTATATTGAAAGAAAATATATTTCTACCCTATTAGAGTTGTTTTAATGTTTCTTAAACATATTAACTGAATATTTGTTTATAAAAATGAATAAGCACTGTCTGGAAAGACTTTATTCAAAATGAAGAAAAAGATAGGGGTATATTCATAATTAGGGAAACATGTACAGTTTATCTTAAATACCCAGGAGAGGTATAATTTAATGATTCTGTATGATAAAGAGTATTGGGAATAATTATCCATTTAATAATAATCACTAGTTCTTTAATGGAGATGGACTGCAAAATTTATCTGGAGGTTATATTTTTAAATGCCAGCTTCAAAGCAGCTCTAAAATGACTTTTGAAGACTAGATTCAAATGGAACTCATTCAACCAGTCCATTTCCATCATAATGGTATTTTTCAAGTAAGAGGAAAAAAAGACCTGCTACAATAAGTCACCTGCTCCAGCAAAAGTCTGTTGTCAATGTAAAATTATTCCCTACTATAATATCTGAAGGGTTTTGATTTAAACTGGTTTAAATATCTAAGGAGATTCACCATCTCAGTACTTCTCTTCTTTGGACCCAATCTTTTATTTAGTTTAAATCCCTATTCCGTCTCAGAAAGAAATGCCCATTCTGGGGGTTGGTGGAGGGGAGGGGGGACTGGTGGGTGATGGGCATCAGGGAGGGCATTTGTTGTGATGGGCACTGGATGTTGTGTGTAAGGGATGAATCACTGGCTTCTACTCCAGTACTACACTATGTGTTTGGCTAACTTGTATTTAAACAAAATCTTGGAAGAAAAAAAAAAGAAGAAGAAGGAATGCTCTTTCTGCTTGCTCATTCATCTTCCATTAAAACGTATAAAGAAATGAATATGTTGAGGGGCTACTCATGGAACAGATTTGA
Source organism: Lynx canadensis (assembly GCF_007474595.2). Taxonomy (NCBI): domain Eukaryota; kingdom Metazoa; phylum Chordata; class Mammalia; order Carnivora; family Felidae; genus Lynx; species Lynx canadensis. The sequence goes on from NC_044313.2 coordinate 21,404,590, forward strand.
TACATAAATCCTAGGCAATATCAAAGGAGTAATGAGGGTACATACCTATTTTTGCGTCTCAACTCAGATGATAAAACAGGCATTATTATTTAAAAAAAACTGCCAAAATAAGGGACAGCCAGTGGAAAATTGAAAGCATATTAATTACATGTTTGGGGCATGTCTTCCTGATATCATACCATTAAATGCTAAGATTCACTGTCACAAATCAAATCACAATTTCCCAGATGACTGCATTGGGAAATAAACTGTGGTGGAAATAAAAATTCTAGAGAAGACTATAGAAAAATACCATGACCTGAATCAAGGTATTCTGTCAAGATTTCTTAAATACTTAGCCATGACCAAGATAAGTTTTGCTACTGCTTCCTATGCTATTAATTTCTTCTTTCTCTCAACACTAATTTACACACTATAGAAAAGGAGAGATCTCTGCCCACCATGCTATTGTAGCAGACACATAGGAAATGAAGCCTAAAGTGGGCAGGAGAAAGATTAAGGCAAGGCAGACTGAATTTGCAAATCCCACGTTATAAGCATTATGGCATTCATTATGACAATTCCTTCCTGTCTTATTTTCAGACATTTTAAGTGGAAATTCTTTTAGCTAAATTAAATTCTGTTTAAACAAATGCCACAATTTAGTAAAGAGAATTTTAGAAGTACCTGGAAGGTGTGTTTAATGGATGTTACTGAGAAATTTCCAGAAATAACTGAGGCACATTTTAACATAGGGGAGATCTAATGTGGAAGAAGAAAACTAATGGGTATCAGCATCCAATGTGAGTGCAATATAAAATATTAACAGAATTTCATTTGTTTCCAAAACTCTCTGAGGGCAGGGACTGTCTTATTCATCATTACATTACAAACCTAGTTATAGAGCTTAACATAGACAGGCAACAAAAAATCCACTCATGAATTAATGCCTATATATTGAATTAATAACACATTTGTATTTATATGACTTCACAATATCAGTATTTCACACTTCACTTCAGTGAGATGTTTTGTAGATAGTAAATATCTCCACTCACTGGGATGGATGGGAGGCTTCATCAGTTGAGTGTCCAGCTCTTGATTTCAGCTTAGTTCATGATCCCAGGGCAATGCGACTGAGCCCTGAATCTGGCTCTTCAGTACGGAGCCTGCTTAAGATTCTGTCTCTCTCCCTCTCTCTCCCTCTCCCCTGCTCATACATACTCTCTCTAAAATTATATATAGATCTCCTAAGTGTATATTGTAACTGTATCTGTAACTCTGTATGGTTAAACGAGCTATCCAGAGAAACTCTCCATTAGGCAGGACCTAAGAGTTAACAATCTCATCAAACTGCCTTCTATGGCAGGTAGTTCTGGACACTGTAGGTCACTGACTTTGTTTAGGGGAGTATGCAAACTTCTGACAGATCTGAACTTCTCAAGATAACAAAGAAGTGTAATGGTTCAAATTTCAGGTTCTAATTTCAAGTGGTCTCCAACACTTGAAATTGTGTGTGTGTGTGTGTGTGTGTGTGTGTGTGTGTGTGAGAGAGAGAGAGAGAGAGAGAGAGAGAGAGAGAGAGAGAGAGATAGTTTGAAGAAGTTGATAAATTATTGGTCCATATATCTGTTTGGTCTTCCCAAGAGTATACAGTGGTTTTCACTAAGTAAACATGATCTATCTAAATTGACAGTGAGTGGTCACAATTTTAACAGATTTATGACACATTAGTGAGTCCATGAGGCTTTATTCCAGAGGTTCGTATTTGAAGTTTTTTAAGGAGTATGAAGGTATCTCTCAGCCCAGGCCTGAGTCATATGGTCTCTCCTTCTCTCCCTCATGGGACATTCTACATTAAAATAGTTCTTGGCTCTCTCTGCCTCTACTCCCAGACACCTAGAGACTTGTTTAATCCAGAAACATAGCCATCAGTTGTTTTTTTTTTTTCTTAATCACCTGTGCTCCCAAGAAACAGCCAAAAAAAAAAAAAAAAGGGAAGAAAAGAAAAGAAAGAAAGAGACAGACACTGAATTAGGGGCAAAGTTAGTTGCTCATATTCTATACCTAACAGTGGCAGATGGAGGAGGTTTCATCAAAGCAGCGGGAAGACTGTGGGTTTATATGAAAATAGCTATTTGAAGTTGTAATGTAGAAGATGCCAACACATCACAAAAGAAATTAGTTTTTTTTTTAAAAACATAGCAAAGCATGGTGAAGGAAATGAATCATTCAGATGATGGAGTGGCAGCTGCTTCTTGTTAAAAGTGACTTAGAGCTTAAAAGTTTATTTAATGATAATTCGCATTGGTGATTTATTCATAAGTACTTACACATTTTATTTTGATTTCACTGAGGGATAAGCAGCAGTGAGAGTCAAAATATTTTATGATTAGAGTGGCTTGAATACTGACCAAAGGGATGCCAGCCCATAGCTTGGGAGTGAGGTGCTGTGGCCTTTCAGGCACTGGAGTACACAGAGGTCTGGAGACTTCCAAAGAAGGGCAAAAGTGGTTACTGGCCAGTACAGCTAAAAGAGTAGTGACTGAGCTCATGGTCTATTTGTCAAATGATGTGGATATGTTTTAATATTTCAAATACAAGGAGCACCATAACAAGGTATTCTGGCTAAGAATCAGTCCCTTGGGATCATAATATATGTGTTTATTTAACAAAGGAAAGAGTGGACTAGATAAGGCTTGTTAGGCATTCCACAGCTAACAAAGGGAAAAAATAGTTCTTGCTTGACAGAGGTGTTTATGTTTAATATCATAGAAAGAGAGAGGACTGGATATTGACTCAAAGGTTTATGCCTTGAAAACTTGAAAAAATGAAGTAGTCATTAACTAAACAAGTTTACAAAGGGTAGGTTTTCAAGGATAATATGTGAGGTGTTGATAAGCATTTGCTTTTTGAAATAGTACACTTGACATGCCTATTAGACAATTACTACATATGTCAAGTAGCAGAGTAGCTATAAGAGTCTAGATTTGTAAGGCATCTTGATTAAAGGTAGAAATTTGGGAGGTCTCATCATACATAAAGTGACAATATAAAATGAGGTTATCCAGGGTGAAAGTATATATAGAAGAGTTTCAATTACTGAGTCCTGGGGTACTTGAATATTTGGTTATATGAAGAGTGATCAGCAAAGATTAAGAGGTCAAGGAGAAGAAGAAACAAGGGATGTGGTGACTTGAAAGCCAAATGTAAAAAGTGTTTCATGGAGGACTGATTGGTTCATAAACTGCTACTAGATAGGGTGATGTTATAACTTATCATCCCAGCTTGGATGCATTACTGAGTGGAAGTGGATGCTATAAACAATTAAGACAATAGATGCAAACTACTTCTGTTCCAGGAAAAATTAGTTGTATTGGTAAACTATTTCTGGATTATCTTAGATGGGTGAGAATTGATCATTAAGTTCAGCAAATATCATTAGTAACCATTATAAGAGTAATTTCAGAGGATTAGTGGTGATTGGAGAAAGCTCAGGAGAAAACAGGAGATGAAAATGGGAGGATACTGAGTATACTAGACAACTGTCTCAACATAGCAAGGGAGCCAGAGCACATAGTGATGGAGGGAGAAGTGGAGACAAGGGTGTGTGTGTGTGTGTGTGTGTGTGTGTGTGTGTGTGTGTGTGCATGCTTCTCTGTGTGAGTCTTTTCTTTAATGGGAGAAACAGGATGCTTTTTCGCAATTTCCAAGTGGACATTTATTGCAAACATGCCAAAATGCAGTCTGCATCCAGGACAGGGAGCCTCCAGATGAAAAACCTGCATTGGCTTCAAATGCCTGGTAGGCCATATTTCACACATGGATGCTTTAATGCTCGGAGCCTGTGCAGTGCCATTAGAATATTTTGTTGCTTACCTCTACGAGTAGAATTTAGTACCTTCCTGATATTAAAGTTCACAGTCTCTTTAGGACGTAAGATCCTATTAGTCTGACATGAGAGCTTACCCCAATAACAGTAAAATTCACCAGCATGACTAACTGAATAAATCAGGAAAGGCTGGTCAGGCAATATCTCCCTAAATTCTAGACACCAGACAGTATTAGACAAGCAAGGAAAGCAGCATGAGTTGAGTCTGCAGCCAAATTGCATAGGTGTGAATCCTGTCTCCAGTACCAGTTAGCTGTGTAATCTTATGTGAGTTTTCAAATTTCTCTCTGACTCAGTCTGTAAACCGTAAAATAGATCTATAACAACATTACCTAGCCACACTTCTGGTGAGCAATAAAAGAGTTTATACTCATTGTTGTAAAAACATTGGATGCATAATAAATGCTTCAGTAGAGTGAGCCACAATAATTTGAATGTTCTAATTTCAGTTACAATTCAAGGCTAGTTAGATAACATCAGAACAGGGTAATGTAAGTGGTTTGAGCCCAGGTGTCGCAATCAAAGAATTTGCAGCAAATCTTGGTTCTGGTCTCACTTGTGGGACTTTAAGTAAGATACCTAACTACTTTATGCTTTCGTTTCCCCTTCAGTGATAGGAGATAACAGTATAAATTCTGTAGTATTGGTGGGAAGATTACATGGGAAACTTCATGTGATGGGGTAGATTTTTGATGTTAAATTAGATTGCTTTTGATTTTTTCTACCTTATACTTTTCCCTCCACCTCCTTTCTCACTCAAGTGTATATGAAAGCATAAGATGTGAACTGTCTTTTGGACAGGAATAAAACACAAAGAACCAGGAGTCAGATCTCAACTTTCAAGCTTTCAATAACACCAGTAAATATGCAGCGATGATTTTTTATTTCCAGAAGCAAGTACTTGGGAACGACAACAAAAAAAGGTTATCCTTTCTTCTCTTAATTCCAACTTAAAAAAATATGCTTATTTATTTTTAAGAGGGCGAGCGAGAGAGCGAGCATGAGCAGGGGAGGGGCAGAGACAGAGGGAGACACAGAATCTAAAGCAGGCTTCAGGCTCTGAGCTGTCAGCACAGAGTCCGACATGGGGCTCAAACTCACGGACCATGAGATCATGACCTGAGCTGAAGTTGAACATTAAACTGACTGAACCACCCAGGTGTCCCTCTGCATTCTAACTTTAATTTTAATTTTAAAACTTGGTTTTATATATAAAGAGCCAATGCCTACAAAACAATTTAAACAACAGACTACTAAGTAACAAAATGCATAATGACAGAAGGACCCACTTTTGACCTAAAGTTGACAATTTTTAACAGTTAGAGGAAATAAGGAAACAGAAGAAAATAACCACGGTTTAGAAGCTGGTGTTTTCTAAACAGAAGATCATTATTCCGCCCATACACACACTTCCCAAGATGAAAGAAACCAGAGAGAAAAATCATTAAAGTTTAGGGTATCACAGAACAGAAGATAGCAGGAGACAGCCCATGATGGAGAAGGTTTATGTGCTGCATTATATGAATAGTAGAATGCTAGCCTGAAAGTGGTATCTAGGTAGTGGGATATGAGAGCTTCTCATATAGTCCTGCTCCAATTCTACATCTGCAGAGCCTAGGCAGGGGTCGTGGCACTGGGGTGGCCAGTGAAGGGATAAACTTGAATGTACCCTATAACTAACTGGAATGGGTCTCATAGTCAAAACATCCCAGATTTTCAGAAATTGTGGAATCTGCTCCCCCAAATCTGACTTTGGAATTGCAGTTCCAGATTGCCCATTTTTCTTGAGAGTAAGATAAAAATACTTAGAAGGTTGCATAAAAATGAAATGTCATAATACATTTAAATAGTATAGCATAATACCAGACACATGTTAAGTGTTCAAACAGTAAAAGCACTTGATTTTAATAGTGAGTGAGAAAAGATTCTCTTTATAGTTTTCTCAGGTAGAACAAAAGCAAAGCGGGCCTTCCATAAGCCACCTTTTACCAAGGATAAATTAGGTTAAACTAAATTGTATTCAACATCAGCATCTCAAAATACACTGTGAAGGGACCAGGTTGAATTTGTAAGGAAGAATTCTGAAGCAGGTCCCTCAGGAGCATACATTATGCCTTTTATCACAACCCCCACTTCCATATATGTTCAGGGCTTTCCAATGAAATTGGTGGTTTATCCCAAGGACATATCCATTAGTTTATGGTAATATAACACTTTAAATATCTGGCATGGCTAGTCCTCTTCATTTCCCTCCTTTCCTTCCCTTTTCTTATATATATTTTTTGCTTATATCAGTATACTTTTATTTTTAATGCTTTAAATTATGTAGTCATTTCCCCCAAAATAAATCCTACTCGTAGTTTTATTGCTAGGGAGAAAAAGTTACAGTGAATATATGAATCCTTTATAGAACCTTTTAGAACCCTAAGTCTCACAGAAGCTTGGGTAGAAGCTATTTGTGCAATCATCACACTATGTCAGGGAGCAAGTGATTGATGCTTATTCCTGATAGGAGAGACTTCACTCTTAGGAATGGATTTCTTGTCATCTAGCAGCATCTACATGGTCCAAACAGAAGTGCTGTCTTTGGAATAGTGGCTATGGTTCATGTAAAGGAAGTATTCCTTGACAATACTGGGCTAAAGTGAACAGTGAACATCCACAAACAAAATGAGTCATATGATACAATTTTTCATGCATTCAACACAACTTAGTATGCTCCCACTATGCAACTTATCGGGTGTTTTGTTAGGGATTAAAGACATAGACAAGAATACCATTTTTTCACTCTTATGATAGAGAGTCAAACAGGTCATGATGTTAGAACTTAACTTTATTTTGGTCCCTAGAGCCTTCCTAGAATCTGGAGGATGTATGGGATATCTCTCTAGAAAATCTAATTACTCATACCTGCCATGGAATTCTAATATATTTCAAGGGTTTTCCTATCAAAAAGACATAAAACATATTGTGGAAGTTTGGTCACAGAAATACGCTTAGAGAATTAAGAGGAAGTGTTTCTAATACTATTTGGAAATAAGAAAATGTTTCCCAGAGATGTCTCCTAAACTCAGCTAAGAGTTAGCCTGACAGGGGCGCCTGGGTGGCGCAGTCGGTTAAGCGTCCGACTTCAGCCAGGTCACGATCTCGCGGTCCGTGAGTTCGAGCCCCGCGTCAGGCTCTGGGCTGATGGCTCTGGGCTGATGGCTCGGAGCCTGGAGCCTGTTTCCGATTCTGTGTCTCCCTCTCTCTCTGCCCCTCCCCCGTTCATGCTCTGTCTCTCTCTGTCCCAAAAATAAATAAACGTTGAAAAAAAAAAATTTAAAAAAAAAAGAGTTAGCCTGACAAACACGACAAAGAATGTGCCTAGTAGCTACAACCGTAACGAGCAAAGACACAAAATCTAACAACAGCATGACAGGTCAATTAAGCTGAAGAAAAAAAATATAAGCCAGGACTGAGGAGGTAGAGAGAAGCCAAGTCACAGTAGACTCCCTCCACATGGAAACACTACAGTTAAAAATATTTTTATCAGTTAAGAATTTTGACCTGGTAAAATGTATACAGAATTACAGTTTAAAAAACGTTGAAAATAGAATTTCAGTTGTTGAATTGGTATGTGTTGTAGGAAAACAACATGGTCATCTATTCATCACACAAAAATGTTATCTGGGAAGTGCAACATGGGGTCAGTTTATGTTCGGAGATATATCACACAGTTGACAATATGGAATGAATTTAAAGGAAGTAAGACTTCAAGTAGAGAGTATAGTAAGAGGCGCTGGGTGTACTTCAGAAAAAAGTCAATATGGACCTGGGGTATGTTGTATCCTTTATCAATTTTTAAAGAAATAATTAAGTCATAGAGATAATATCTCACTTCTTCAGTATTTACAATCCTATCTTTTCTGGAAAATGTCCATCTTTGTTAGGTCTTTCATAGCTAGAACCCAAAGAAGACTAAATATGAATATCTAAGTCCTCACGTTAGTTGTAACAAGGCCCCCACTCAAGGTAAAAAATGTACTTGTTACCCATGACGAGACACTGATTTGAAAATCTGTTCATTTCAATTCTAGTGTAAAATAATACCAGTTTAAAGTGTGTGGCAGAATAATAATTTTATAATCATTATATTGCATTTGATGGCTAGAACTAGTTTTAGGAACACTTCTAACCAAGAAATAAATTTCAGTGTGTTGTAACCACTTTTTGAATTAAACTTTCCTGAGCAATAAAGTTCCACTTTTTGAAATGTTTGTTTCATGTACCTGCTCTTTTATCTGCCTGAGAATGGAATCCAAGTCCACGTCACCATCTCAGTGCTATTCCACGACTACCAACATCACCATGAGCCATCTTCCAACTAAACTGGCATCGAGACGCAAAGTTATGATTGGTCCCAGGATGATGTAGAATCTAGAGCCAAGTAAATAGTTATTTCTATAAAATACTGTGATTCAGAGTTTTTGTTGTTGATATGCTGCAATCAAAGATTGATAAGTATATACAAAGAAAGCTAACCTAAACCATACAGGGAAATATAGGACACTAACATAAGTTGTACAGACCAAAAAAATTAACAAAATTATTGGGGAACCTGGGTGGCTCAGTAAGTTAGGTATCTGACTCTTAATTTCAACTCAGCTCAAGATCTTACAGTTCATGGCATCAAGCCCTGTGTCGAGCTCTGTGCTGATGGAGCAGAGTCTGCTTGGGATCTTCCCTCTGCCCTTACCCTGCTCTCTCTCTCTCTCTCTCTCTCTCTCTTTCTCTCTTTCTTTCTTTCTTCTCTTTCTTCTCTTTCTCTTTCCAAATAAATAAATAAACTTTAAAAAAGTAATTATCTGAAGAATGGGAGATATCATAGAATCTTGTGGTTGTTAGGAATTACTTAAAGAGGAAACACTGTGAATCAAAGCTTGAAGAAAGGTCAGAGTATGAATAGAAAGATAATTAGAAGGTGCAAAATACAGAATAGTATGAACAGTGTGGCCCAGTTAGGGTTCTTTGATTGCAAGCACAGAAACTAACTTCAGCTACAGTAAAGACAAAGAAGAATTTATTGGAAAGATACGGACTTTAGTTTAGAAAATCAAAGAAGCGGCTCAACAAACCCTTAAAAAGGGAAAATGCAGCAACAGGACAACTATTAGGATCTGAGTGTCAACGACTATAATATATTCTCTTACAAACCTATGCACGGTATTTATTAGCTTCAACCTGTCCTATAAAATCCACCCTTATTGTAACTGTCCAAGGTTGAAACTCTTGGGAGAGAAGTTCTAACTTGCCTAATCATTCACCCTTGACTAGAGGAGGAAAGAAATCTCAACTGACAGTGGGTATGAGAACGCTGTATAATGGAGAGGTGTCTCCAAAGGAAATTCAAGGAATGATTACCAAAGGAAGGAGGAAGCGATGCACAAAAGGCAATTTGAATGGAGCCCACTACACATGATTATTGCATGTTAATAATAGTGAAATCACACAATAATGGATAGCATTTGTTCAATGCCATTCTACATTCTGGAAATATTAACTCAACCCTAGGAAGAATGGTACTAATACCAACCTTATTTTATAGATAAGTAAAGGAAGGTTCAGTGATTCACCCATGGTAACAGAACTATCAAGTGGAAGAGTTGGGACATGATTTTAGACCACTTGAATCCAGAATCTACTATGATACACTTCAATTCTATTGTGTTCTCAGATGTGAAAATCTTGTTCAATGAAGTGAAGTACACTAACAAGTCTGAATGAAAGGTAAATGAGGAAAAAAGAGGTATAAATGCAATATGCTATTGTATCATACCATGTTAGTATATTTGCAGAAAATATTTTTGAAGCCATTATTTTGTAAAACAGAAGCAAATCAACAACCTCTATTTTACAATATTCTGAAATACTACACACACAAACACACACACACACGCACACACACACACACACAATTAGAAGTACAGAGTCTGCTAATCTAAAAGCCCTATATCTTCTTATTCAAAATATGGGATTCAGTGCTTTTATATTATCAAAATATTTCATTTTATATTTTTTCTAATATTAGAAATCCTACAGATGAGATTAATAAAATATTATTTTATGTATCTCATCAAAATATTGAATAAAATCATGTAATTGGAAGCTTAGTTGAGAATAACAGGTGGTTAACAGGTGATATATAATCAATAAAATACCACCCCATCTTTGTGCTTGCAAATCAAGGCCATTTTATCGTGATTAGGAATGATTAGTCTTGATTCAGGCAAAATAAGTAAGTAAGTAAATAAATAAATAAATAAAGTGTTTAAACAAAGAGAGTTCATAATGGTAGGGATACCAATACAAGCGATTGCAGTAATACTTAAAATTAGTCAATTTAAAATGTGTTTTACATGATATAAAATTATATCAAATAATATATTTTTATTGTATTAAAGTCCAAAATGCACAAATGTGTAAGAGCAGAGCTGAAGGAAAAGTGAGTTTTCCATTAGCCATTAAATAGACCAATGATTGATTAACTCAGTCTTGCTAGCAATGAGCTTTCATTATAATTTGTGACCTGCACTTTGGATATTCTAGTCTGGAAGTCAAACTTTGAATAAAATATGCACAACGATGAAATGTTTGTAACTAATTGAAAAACATAATATCACATCAAAATGACTTTGTCTCTTAACTGAAATATTTTATTCCAACTTTCTGAGTCAGCAGGAGTCCACAAAGAAAAATTGTATTATAGGAATACTGTAGCAAAGTTGGGGTCAGAAATGTAAATGGTTTATGGATAGTACCATTACTTTTTATTTTTTTCTTGTCTTATAATATTATATAAAGCTTGTATATAAAATAATTGTAGTGATTAGATACATGCAATTATAACAATTACTTTAATTTCTCTAATATTCTTTTATTCTTTTGAAAAACTTCTACAGAATGGAGAAAAGACCTTGTTAATAAAGGAAAAAACAGACTATAGGGAAAATAGTAAGACAGATATCAGGGAGAACATCCAATCTGGTTGTATTTTCTGTAATGCTTATGGGGCAAAGTGTGGAATTTCCCTTCCACAACCATAGGCCAAAGTTCCTGTCCTGGTATATAGATCTATTAGAAGAAACAGGAGACAATAGGAGACTGAATTATAACTTAGGCTTGACAGAACAGCAAATAAAACCCAAAACCAGCAGAAGATAGGAAATAATAGAGCAGAAATCAATGCTATCAAAATGAAAACAAACAAACAAAACCACAGTAGAACAGATCAATGAAACCAGAAGCTGGTTCTTTCAAAGGATTAACAAAATTGCTAAATCACTAGCCAATTTGATCAAAAAGATAAAGGAAAGGACCCAAATAAATAAAATCAAGACTGAAAGAGGAGCAATCACAACCAACACAGCAGAAATAAAAACAATAATAAGAGAATATTATGAGCAATTATATGCCAATAAAATGGGCAATCTGGAAGAAATGGGCAAATTCCTAGAAACAGTTACACTACCAAAACTGAAACAGGAAGAAATAGAAAATTTGAACAGACCCATAACCAGTAAAGAAATCAAATTAGTAATCAAGAATCTGCCAAAAAACAAGAGTCCAGGGTCAGATGGCTTTCCAGGAGAATTCTAGCAAACATTTAAAGAAGACTTAACACCTATTCTCTTGAAGCTGTTACAAAAAATAGAAATGGAAGGAAACCTTCCAAACTCTTCCTATGAAGCCAGCATTACCTTGATTCCAAAACCAGACAGAGACCCCACTAAAAAGGAGAACTATAGACCAATTTCCCTGATGAACATGGATGCAAAAATCCTCATCAAGAAATGAGCCAACCGGATCCAACAATACATTAAAAAAAATATTTACCATGACCAAGTGGGATTTATACCTGGGATGCAGGGCTGGTTCAATATCCACAAAACAATCAATGTGATTCATCACATCAGTAAACAAAGGACAAGAACCATATGATCCTCTCAATAGATACAGAGAAAGCATTTGACAAAATACAGCATCCTTTCATGACAAAAACCCTCAAGAAAGTAGGGATAGAAGGATCATACCTCAAGATCATAAAAGCCATATATGAAAGACCCAATGCTAATATCATCCTCAATGGGGAAAAACTGAGAGCTTTCCCTGTAAGGTCAGGAACAAGACAGGGATGGCCACTCTTCCCACTGTTATTCAACATAGTATTGGAAGTCTTAGCCTCTGCAATCAGACAACACAAAGAAATCAAAGACATCCAAACTGGCCAGGAGGAGGTCAAACTTTCACTCCTCACAGATGACATGATCCTCTATATGAAAAACCCAAAAGATTCCACCAAAATACTGCTAGAACTGATTCATGGATTCAGCAGGACATAAAAGCTAAGCACAGAAATTGGTTGCATTCCTCTACACCAACAATGAAGCAACAGAAAGAGAAACCAAGGAATCAATCCCATTTACAGTTGCACCAAAAACCGTACAATACCTAGGAATAAATCTAACCAAAGAGGTGAAAAATCTGTATACTGAAAACTATAGAAAGCTTATGAAAGGAATTGAAGAAGACACAAAAAAAAAATGGAAAAAGATTCCATGCTCCTGTATAGGAAGAACAAATATTGTTTAAGTGTCAACACTACCCAAAGCAATCTACATATTCAATGCAATCCCTATCAAAATAACACCAGCATTCTTCACAGAGCTAGAACAAACAATCTTAAAATTTGTAGGGAACCAGATAAAACCCCAAAGAGCCAAAGCAATCTTGAAAAAGAAAACCAAAGCAGGAGGCATCACAATCCCGGACTTCAAGCTATACTACAAAGCTGTAATCATCAAAATAGTATGGGACTGGCACAAGAACACTCAGATCAATAGAACAGAATAGAGAACCCAGAAATGGACCCACAAATATATGGCCAACTAATCTTTGACAAAGCAGGAAAGAATATCCAATGGAATAAAGACAGTGTCTTCAGCAAGTGGTGCTGGGAAAACTGCACAGCGACATACAGAAGAATGAACTTGGACCACTTTCTTACACCATACACAAAAATAAACTCAAAATGCATGAAATACCTAAATGTAAGACAGGAAGCATCAAAATCCTCGAGGAGAAAGCACACAAAAACCTCTTTGATCTTGGCTGCAGCAACTTCTTACACAACATGTCTCCGGAGGCAAGGGAAACAAAAGCAAAAATGAACTATTGGGACCTCATCAAAATAAAAAATCTTCTGCACAGCAAAGGAAACAATCAGCAAAATTAAAAGGCAACCGACAGAATGGGAGAAGATATTTGCAAATGACCTATCAGATAAAGGGTTAGTATCCAAAATCTATAAAGAATTTCTCAAACTCAACACCCAAACAACAAATAATCCAGTGAAGAAATGGGCAAAAGACATGAATAGACACTTCTCCAAAGAAGACATCCAGATGGCCAACTGACACATTGAAAAATGGTCAACATCTTTCATCATCAGGGAAATACAAATCAAAACCACAATGAGATACCACCTTACACCTGTCAGGATGACTAACATTAACAACTCAGACAACAGATGTTGGTGAGGATGTAGGGAAAGAGGATCTCTTTTGCATTGTTGGTGGGAATGCAAGCTGGTGCAGCCACTCTGGAAAACAGTATGGAGGTTCCTCAAAAAACTAAAAATAGAACTACTCTACAATATCCAAAGGACACAGGTGTGCTGTTTTGAAGGGGCACATGCACCCCCATGTTTATAACAGCACTATCAACAAAAGCCAAATAGGGAAAGAGTCCAAATATCCATCGATGGATGAATGGATAAAGAAGATGTGGTATACATATACAATGGAGTATTACTTGACGATCAAAAATAATAAAATCTTGCCATTTGCAACTACACGGATAGAACTAGAGGGTATTTTACTAAGCAAAATTAGTCAGAGAAAGACAAATATCATATGACTTCACTCATATGAGGACTTTAAGACACAGAACAGATGAACACAAGGGAAGAGAAGCAAAAATAATATAAAAACATGGAGGGGGGACAAAGCATAAAAGACTCTCAAATATAGAGAACAAACAGAGCATTACTGGAGGGGTTGTGGCAGGGGGGATGGGCTAAATGGGTGGAGGACATTAAGGAATCTACTCCTGAAATCATTGTTGCACTATATGCTATCTAATTTGGATGTAAATTAAAAAACATAAAATTTATAATAAAAAAATAAAAATACTTGAGAAGAAAAAAAAAAGAACTTAGGCTTAAGAAGTCAAGTTGTGAAATAACTTTTACCAAAACACAGATATTAATAAAAAGAAAACAGGCTAAAATAAAGTCAAGCAAAAGATGAAGGAGGGAGGGCAGTTAAGACTAGAAATAAGAGTTCTGTGACAGTAAATACATGTTGAATTATTCATGGGAAGGTTCGTAAAAGCCACTGAGCTAATTAAAAAAAATATTAAAGAAATGAAAAATAACCAAACTTTAAAATCAACCAGAAATTTTGAGAAGTCCTTTGGAAATTAGAGAGAAAAGAGAATAATCATTTATATTGTGAAGAATTGTTGCACAGCAGAAATATTTAAGTATTTATTCAACAATTATTAAACCACACCTGAGCACAGTTTATTAATCTCACCAGAAAACAGAGATAAAGAGACCATCATAAAAGTAGTTAGAAAAAAAAATCATTGCATGTGAAGGAAAAACAATGAGTAGGATGGCTGAATTCTCACCAGAAAGAGAGAAGATAAAAGACAACCGAATACTTTCCTTAAAAGAACTGGGGGTGGGGAAGAAGGCAGTTTGTTAAGCTGAAGAGAAATGAAATTAAGAGAGAGTCTCAATCTATAAGAAGAAATAAGATAAGTGGAAATGCTAAATATATGGTCAAATATACAATTTTTTCCTCTTAATGTTTTAAGACATCGGCTCTTTACAGCAAAAATTGAAAGGATGTACTTTGAGGTTTATAGCATACATAGAAGTAAATGTAGGAAAATGCCATAGGAGATAGCACAAAGACGTTACAAAGGGAATTATACATACAAAGGGAATTATTTTAAGATTCTTCCATGGTATGTGAAATAGTATAACATTAAGATAGACTGGATAAATTAAGAATGAATGTTGGAAAAAATTCATACCCATAACCATAAAAGCACCAACAATACCAATATGCAAAAAGGTACAGGTAAAATGCTAATAAAATAGGCAAAATGGAATAGCTAGAAACAATGAGCATAAATTAATGTAGGAAAGAAGGATCAAAGAAATGAAGAGGAACAGGGACAAACAGAAAACAAACAACAAGAGAGTATGTTAAACCAAACTATTCCAACAAGTATATTAAATATAAATGGGGTATTTACTAAAATTAAGAGAGATTTTATGAATGAATTGAAAAATACCCAATATTTGTGGTATATAATAGATGCATTTTTTTTGTATAAAAGTGTAGTGAGGTTTTAAGTAAGACAATAAGGAAAAACATTCTATACAAACATTAAGGAGTATTATAAGAGATAAGAGTGACATTCTAAAACAATAAAGTAGAAAATTCACCTAGATGATATAACAATTCTAAATGCTTACTTATTTAATAAGAGCTTCAAAAGAAGTAAATAAAAATTAGGAAGAACTAAGTAGAAGAAATAGAAAAATTCACAATCATAGATGGAATATAAAATGTCCTAACACCTTGGAGAGCTCTTTGGCTGTTTCGTATGAAGTTAAACATACATTTACCCTATGACCCAATAATTCTACTCCTGCGGATTTAAACATACAATGTAAACTTATGTTTGCAACATATGTTGTACATATTTATTGAAGCTTTTGTTTATAATAGCCCCAAACTGGACCCCACCAGATGTCCATCAGGGAAAGAATGGACAAAAAGTGGTATATCCTATAGTGAACTATACATTGACTGATATAACAAATAAACTACTGCTATCTGCAACAACATATCTAAAATTTCTTGTGCTAAAGAAGCCAGACACGAAAGTATACATATTGTGTAATTTGATTTAGATGAAGTTCAAACACAAGGATATCAAACTACATTTATAGTATAAATGGGACAAAGGAAATTTCTATGATAATAGAAAACATGGCCTACATATTGTGTTGGTGGTTGTGATCAAAATAAAATGTGCTTTTATTATATTTATATTTTATTATACCTTGATTTAAAAAAATAACAGATGGTAAACACTGCATTGTGTAATTTGTCTTTAAAAGGTGTGATTGTTCTCTCATCATAGTTCAATTCTGTAATATGACTAATATATATGAGTGTTCCTTCCCTCTGGAAAGGGTGTGTAGCACTTTGGAGAGTATACAATTTTTTTGCAATCCATTTTGAGTATATCTCCATTCCTGTGACTGATAAAAGTGAGAGACGGGGGATTCTCAATACTATTACATAGGATTTGATTTGAACTTTGAGACCTCTCAAGGCTAATTTTTTAATCTTTTTCCTTTTAAATGTTTATTCTGCCAAATTGTTTTAGCAATAAAATGGTTCACATATTATGAAAATTTCCAATTGGTGGGGTAGGAGGAATCCTTTTCTCTCTTCAATAATTATCTACACAATAACCCCTTCTAAGAGTTAAGTGAGAAGGGTGTAGATTCTGAATGGAGGTACCTGATCATAGACGAGAAGTGGGTAAACAATAGAAGGAACATCTCTGATCATACCCTCCAAAGTCTCCTCATTTCTCCCAGTGTACTATAAATGTACTTATGTGACCTGACCCACTGTGCTCTCTCTAAATCCAGCTCTGTCTTCTCTACCCCCTAGTCATTCAAAGCAGCCACACTGGCCTCCTCAATATTTCAGGCTATTACCTCTTCCTGGACCTTTTTTTTTTTTTTTTTTTTTTTCAGATATCCTCATGGCTTACTTATTCACCTATTTAAAGTCTTTCTCAATCATCACCTTTAATGAGTCCTACATTTTACTTCAACGTCACCTCATTTCACTTCATCACTCCATTTCATTTCATCCCCAATCATGCATCCTTCTTATCTTGGTCTATTATTTTTGTTGTTACTGATATCATTGTTTACAAAGCACTTACGTTCTTTTAAAACACACATTTTAAATTTATTTATTGTTCACTGTTTACTGCCTATCTTTGCTTACTGGAATTTAAGGTGAAGATCGGCAGAAAAAAATTTCTTTAGATCTTTTGGTAATTATCAGACCCTTCACCAAATATTTGGGAAAGTTTACCTTTCTGCCATTATCATGGTTATATATAGCATTTGAAGTATTTCCTATTTAAGTATGTTAAATATTTATAGTTTCTTCTATTCTACTTTATTCAAATTCTCTGTATCCATTGAGTTTTCTTTTTCAAACAGTTTTGAAGCTACTGTGAGTCTAATAAGAATGTATTCACTTTATCCTGGATGCCTTATGATGAAAACAAGACGTCTTTGGGATCAAGCAAACATGGGATTAAATCCAGTTCCATTTTACAGGAAGATGTTGTTTAGCTCTTTGAATTTTCAGTTGGCTAGTCTTGATTTGGCGGTGCTTAACATCTATCATTTTATTTTATAGATAAAAGAAGATAATGCATATTAGGCTAAGATTGTGTATGAAATAACAGACAATCCATAATCTTAATGATCATAACTAATATTGAGTACTTATATTTCAAGTACTCTAGTAATTAGCTTATGTGTATGATCTGTTTCATTTCATTCCACAAAACAGTCTGCTGAGATAAGAACTTTTATCCACATTTTACATGTGAGAAGAAGAAGAAGAAGAAGAAGAAGAAGAAGAAGAAGAAGAAGAAGAAAAGGGAGGAAGGAAGGAAGGGAGGAAGAAAGGAAGGACCACTATTTTAGTGGGTAAGTGAATTGCCCATAACTGCAGGATTAAGAAGCAGCCAATGGAATGTTAACTTAAGTATTTCTGTGACCAGAGGTAACTCCAATTGTATACAGGGTCACTGTTTCACACATAATGATGCTAGTTACTTTTCCCATTTCTCTCATATTCCAGAAGGACCTTCACTTTCTAAATTCCAAAGCAGATTAAATAAAAAAAAAAAAACAGTTTGTCTCTTTTAGTTTGTATTTATTTTTTAAGATGCTCAAAGAGTTCCTTATTTCTCCATTTTTCCTTTATCTTTTCAAGTGATGGCAACTTCTGGCTTCTGAATTCAGCACAATGTTCCAAAAATCAAGAATGAAAACCTTCCAAAAACTGCTTGGGGTTGCTGTGGTTACACCAGCAATCACAGTGTAGGCTGGCATAAAACCCAGGCAAAGAAGGATAAAAAGGGCCTAAAGTGTACTTCAGGATGAGAAGCACAGGATAAACAGAGCAAAGATCCTTTGACATGCAGAAGCATTCTCCCTCTTTCTCCTGCTTCTGTTCCCAAGGAAAACACTGAATAATTATTACTGGCAAACAAATCCACACATAAGAGTAAAACCTGAAAACACTGCACAAATAAATTACCCCAACCGTGAAGAATGGAGACATCAAAGAGATAAAAAAAAAAAAGCAGAGAGTCTGCCCTGTATATAATGTAAGCACAGACTTTTTCAAAGAGCTGTATAAATGCTTTGAAGCTACACACAGCAAAGAAATAATTAATCCCTTCATACACAGCCAGAATTTGGCTAAAGCCAAAAAAAGAGGGAAAATAAAAAGGAAGAAAAAGAGGTGATACAGAGCATCAGTTCTAATAAGAAGAGTGACACTAATTATCAAATTTACTAAGCTCTTAGTATATATCAAGGACTATTAACACACCACATATACACATTCATGTGTAAATATATCCACAATCATATATACCTACACACATTACATAGTATATAGTATATATTTATGCTGTAAGTAATGCATGTATACACATATATTTATATAATCAATGCTCATAAAACTCTACAAAGGAATTATTACTCACTTCCTAGGAATTAGGAAACTGAAGCATTTAAATTAATAAGCATGAGACCTAAAATGACAGTTATTTAAAGACAGGATTTAAACTCAGATCTACAGTACTTTGAAATTCCTTATTTTAATTCTAATACTACCTTCTTAAAGAAAAATAATCTTTCCAATTCTTGTTGGAACTATCTGAGCCCTCCCAGCAGCAACCATACTTTGCAACCTGGAAAAGAATGTTCCCTTCTGCTGTTTTCAGCAATTTGCTGTTCATGACCACGTAATGTTCAGCCATGGCCTATTAAATACATATCGCATCCTTCTGTACTAGACATGGGAATCCATTTAAACAAGCAATTGAGTTTTATTGTTATTTTATTTTCTGCCCAAGCCCCCTCTACTTTCCCCTTTTGCTAAAGCAATAAGGCAAATATCACATTAGTTGGCTTTAGAGTATGAGGAAATATCTGAGTTGTCAGGAAAATTTAACTACAGGGAACAGACACATGGACAGTTTCTGTTACCAAATTTCCTCCTGTATTGGCCAAATATCTGCCTGTAAAGTGCTGGGGTATCACATTTGTCTTAGGATTTGAATTTGTAGAGAGAATGTGAAGATCTCTGTATGTACAGTGATCATAAAATATAACATTCAACTAGGAAATTTTGGAGAGGGAACTGGACAGGACATCTGAACAATAAGTGTTTATTGAAGACTATTCTTGGGTCAATTTACATAGTTATGAGTTGCTTCATCTCATAAATGAAGTCTAAATATGTCTAAATGTGAAGTACTTTAGACATGTAAAATTCTTAGACTTTGTTTGGCAATCCAAAGACGTGTCACTCTAAGTTACTTATTTGCAGCTCAGGAATGCACTAGATTGCTCAAAAGGAAAGGCTGTTTTGCTCAAAATAGAAGAAAGGCAAATGCTGTGTATTTGGGTCCTATTTGATAGGAATCTAAACACATTTTTGTAGATTCAAACTATCTCTTCCCTGCAATGTGAGAATAATCGGTAAGATTATTTTGTCTACTTGTAAGACTGTCTGAACTGCCAGGTTGTGCAAAGTCCAGAAAATCCTCGAGACACCAATAACTTCTCCTCTTCTACCAACTCACTACCTGTGAATATGAGCTTTATGCTATTTTCCTATGAAACTGGGTACCTTTATATATTTCATACATTAACAGTCTTCATTTGTGTATCTCCATTATTACTTGCATGCACATTTCTAAAACTCTAAATTTCTTACCATTACTTAACATATCCAATTTTTATCTAAAATGGAAAAAAGTATACACACACATATGCCATGTGAACTCATTAAGGACAAGGGATACACTCTATGGATAATTTATATATTGCTAATATGTATATTAAATGTATACTGATGTATATGGCTGAATGAATAAACTAGTTATTTGTTAAAAATTAACAGTGTAAAATTGAGAGGAACATCTAATAACAACAATTTGTGGCAGAGTTATCCTACAGCAAATACATTCCCAATTCCAGTATCTCCCAAGTTCTTTTTATTAGAAGGAAATCCATATTAGAAATGCCTAAATTATAGCATCTTGCTTAAGAATTCAAATATACTGACCCATGACATCTTCTGAGGCCCAGATGGGTGGATCAATTCATTTTATGGAAACCCATGAACAGCTGCTGGCAATAATTTCTAATGACTTCATTTGATTCTGACACATGATGCCCTGACCCCATCATCTGGGCCCATCTGTGAGAATGGCAGAAAGCCCACAAGCACAGCGGCCAGTCATTGGCCATTGGCTGTCTGGCACAGGTAGGGGAAGAGTGGGTGGAGCAGAGCTGGCACAATATTGCTGCCACCAAGCCAAGGCATTCATAGTAGCAGCCTGATCACCTCTTGGATCTGCCCTTTTTGCTTTCATTCATGGTTACTGACAGTCTGGGACAAATAAAATAGTGTAAAATGAAACCTAGTGAAAGCCATAAAATTAAAAGAACTAAAAGTGGCCTAAAGATAGAATGGACTGGGACTGTGAACTAAAGGAGAAAAAAGTAGTCATTTAAAAAGAAATCCTTGTGGTCATAGAGAACCAGAGCTAAATGATAACGCAAAATGTTCTAATTTCAGTTGACAAAACAGGTCTAGAGAGAAGTGATATATTTATTGATTACTCAGAAAATCCATTAAAACCTTTATTTCTTTACTTTTATCATACAGTAAACTCCAAGAAGATAGGGATTATTGATTTTATTCAAGGATGGATCCCCAGTATGTAAAATAATACTTGAAACATAGCAGTTTATTAAATGTGTGTAAATAAAACTCAGAGGATGCTGTTCAAGTTTGTATAACATATTTTTAAGAGTTTAAAGCCAGAACCAAACATATGATTCTGAATGCTGATTATAATCTACTAGACATGTAACTCTGGGTTAGTTAGGGATTTGATTCAATGGGGGACACAGTCTGAGTGTTCAGAGTCAATCCAAATTTTGCCATGCCCTTCAAGGAAGGCAGAAAGGACAAAAATAACAAAAAAGAAAATGAAGGGAGGATGAGAGGGAGAAAGAGAGGGATGGAAGGGTGGAAAGAGGAAAGTAAAAAGCAGAAAAATAGGGAGAGAACTGAAAAGGGAAGAAGAGGATGAGAAAAATAAAAAGGAGTGGCCAATAGATCAATGAAAAGATTCTCAACATAAGCATCCATTGGATAAATGCAAATTAAAATCATATTGAAATACCAGTTGATACACATTAGGATATTTATTTTAAAAAAAGAGAGAGGAGAAGAAAATAAAAATTATTGGCAAGTATGTGGAGAAACTAGAATTCAGAAGTTTTGTGTGCAAATGTAAAATGGGAATATAAAATGGTGTAGCCACTGTGGAAAACACTTTGGTGGTTCCTCAATAATTAAACATAGAGGGGTTCCTGGGTGGCTCAGTTGGTTGAGCATATGACTTCGGCTCAGGTCATGATCTCATGGTTCGTGGGTTCAAGCCCCGCATCAGGCTCTGTGCTGATGACTCAGAGCCTGGATCCTGCTGTGGATTCTGTGTCTCCCTCTCTCTCTGCCCCTCCCTGTTCATATTCTGTGTCTCTCTCTCTCTCTCAAAAATAAAATATAAAAACATTTAAAAAATTAAAAAAGATAAACATAGAATTACCATATGATCCTACTTCTAGGTATATATACAAAAAATTGAGTCCCTCCTGGGACTCAACCAAATGCTTGTACACCAGTGTTCTCAGCACCATTATTCACATTAGCCAAAAGGTGGAAACAACCCAAATGCTCATTGAAAGATGAAGAGGTGAACAAAATAGGGTATATACTTACAATGGAATATTATCCAACCTTAAAAAAATAATGAAAAATAATGTATTCATGCTACAACATGGATAAGCCCTTAAAACATTATGTTGAATGAAACAATCAGAAACAAATGGACATGCGTTGTAAGATTTCACTTATATGATGTACCTAGAATAGACACATTCATAGACACAGAAAGTAGTAGGATGCTAATGGGGGCTAGAGACGGGGATGGGAAATTATTGCTTAACTGGTCGAGAGTTCTGTTTAAGATGAGGTCGTGGTGAGGGTTGCACAGTGATTGATTGAACTTACTGCCACTGAATTGTATGTTTAAAACTGGTTAAAAAGGTCATTTTTAGGGATGCCTGGATGGCTCACCCACTAGGTGTCCTGACTCTTGGTTTCAGCTCAGGTCATGACCTCATGATTCCAGCCCCATGTAGGGCTCTGTGCTCTCCCTCTCTCTCTTCCCTTCTCCCCCCTCACGTGTGCACTCTCTCTCTCTCTCAAAAATAAATAAACTTAAAATATAGTTATTTTTATGATCTTTGTATTTTACAATAATGGAAGGAAGAAAGAAAGGAATCTAATATAGAAGACTACAGAAAAAATATTTTTTTCTCACGTAATGGACTTTGTTGCTGAGTTGGTCTCCATTCCTCCACTTTTGTCACCTCTCTCATATTTTCAGGGGGTGATAGTTAAAGGGAAAGGAATTCAATCTCATTCAAATTGACACAATGTCAGTTTAAGAGCTCTGTAATGCAGGGCTAAGAAAAATCAGGTCACTGAATTCCTTGACGCTATATATATTTTAATCAAAATTCAGAATTTTTGTTGATATTTATAAGAAGCAAATTTCTACTGCCCCTCAGGTGTGAGTGAAGAAAACATACCTAAATTTCTGGTGGCAGGCACATCAAAATCATGAGGAAAGCATCCTGAGAATGAATCTAGAGCAGAAGGATATACCTGGGGCAGGGGAGGGAGTGGGGGGGGTGGGGAAATCTGTCAGAAAAAAAAAAAAAAAAAAAAAGAACTGGCATCTTGATTAAATAAAACTTGAATCGCACCTCTAGCCTTATTTAAACAATTCTGAGATGACTTTTTGTTATTTTCAGTCAAAATAATTCTGTTAGAAACTCAGAAACATCCAGTGAGGCTTCAGTAGACTTCCTTTCTATATTTGTGAAATAAAAATGGTTGAGCAAAGAATCAGATCTTCATAAAGATATCCCTTAACACCGCAAATCTTTAATTTCATGAACTACCATCCAAAACCTGAGTTATCCTCTTTTTGGCCTCAGAGAACTCTCATATTCCTACAGAGACACAAAGTAATTTATGAACTGGAATTGGTCATAGGACCGCATAATAGTTAGATCAAGTTAATTATCTCTAGCAAACTTTATTTTTAATTCAGTTAGGGACAAAGCCAAATGGATCTCGTAGATTGTAATCTCAACAAAGAAGCTCATGTGACAGATAATAGAATGTCCCTGGAATTCTTGGAAATCTCAATTAAGATGGTGTCTGGATGATCTAAGCATATACAGTATTGAATTAACAGACCCAGACCCGGCTGCCTTCCTTAATAACAAAGATCATGAAATAGCGAGGTTGGGATACCATTTATTTACTGTTTTACAATACACTAAAAATTATACTAACTTAAACAAATACAGGCATACTGCATGCATATATACACACATCAGTGCATATGTTACCAACATTGAATACACTAATAAAATAAATCTCCCTTTCAAATATATTCTGAGGAATAGAGTTTTCAAGCAAGAGTTTAAGAAGAAAGAAAAGCCTAGATGGTCATAATACAGCTTGTCAATAACACTACTTTTTTTATCCTCAAGGAAAGACAGGTCTTCTTTGTGCAGGAAGATGCCCATAATTTTAAGTCTCCCTAGTTTTCTATCACGATTTTAAATTATTGTTCTTACACATAAGTAAAATGGGTGTTTTGCCACTTGAAATCCATTTCAAAATCACAGGAGAGATCTGCTGATCCAAAATATACTTTTTCAAATACTGCTACATAAAATATCCACAGAGCCCTTAAAACATAAGCAGATCCCTATGAGGGGATAGATACCGTGTCATTACTGAAATTTACATTTTAGGAAAATATTTGGAACCAAAATATTTCCTGCAAAATGTTGTTGATTGTGGGAGCTTAGTAAAAGAAAGCATTGTTTAAAAACAAAAATACCACCTTTGCAATCAGGTAACCCTACAATAAGATCTCATTTTAGCCTCTTTTGAAATTGTGACCTTGAAGGCATTTAATCTTTCTGAGACTAGAAAGGTTGTTGTCAATATTGGATAAAATCCATTTTCTTTATGAATAAATACATTTTTTAAAAATTTGAGTACAATTGACTCTCAATGTTACAGTAGCTTTTGGTGTACAACTTAGTGATTTGACAAGTTTACACATTATGCCATGTCTACCAGGAGTGTAGCTACCATCTTTCCAAAGACATTTCTATTACAGCATCTTTGATTATATTCCTTATGCTGTGCTTTTATTCCCATGACTTATTCTTTCCATAACTTGAAGGCTGAATCTCCCTCCCCTTCACCCGTTTTACCCATCTCCTAGCCCCCTTCCCTCCGGCAACCATCAGTTAATTTTCTGTATTTGTATATCTGATTCTGCTCTTTATTCTTATTTCTTTTTAAGATTCCACTTAAGAATGGAATCATATGGTATCTGTGTTTCTCAGTTATTTTACTTAGTCTAATTCCCTCTAGGTCCATCCATGTTTTCTCAAATAACACAATCTCATCCTTTTCTATGACCGTTTAATATTCCACTGTAATTATTTATGCACACACACACATGCATACATACCTTATCCATTCATCTATTGATGGACACAATTCCAGATTTTAAGGTGTACTACAAAGCTGTAGTAATCAAAACTAGGATGCTACTAACACAGACACATAGATCAATTGAACAGAATAGAGACTCCAGAAATAAACCTACATTTATATGGTCAATTAATCTATGACAAAACAGACAAGAATATACAATGGGAAACAGACATTGTCTTCAAAATTTGTTTTAAATTTTTTTAATGTTTATTTATTTTTTTATAGAGAAAGAGAGAGACAGAGAACGAGTGGAAAAGGGGCAGAGAGCAGGAGACACAGAATCTGAAGTTCCAGGATCCAAGCTATCAGCACAAGCCTGACATGGGGCTCGAACTTATGAACCATGAGATCATGACCTGAGCTAAAGTCTGATGCTTAACCAACTGAGCTACCCAGCAGAAAGCCTAATGTGGGGATCGAACTCATAGACCATGAAGTCATGACCTGAGCTAAAGTCTGATGCTTAACCGACTGAGTTACCCAGACATCCTAAAAGATGTGTCTTCAGTAAATGATGCTGGAACAACTAGACAGCTACATAAAAGAAAAACACCACACACAAAAATAAACTCAAAAGGGATTAAATACCTAAATATGAGACTTGAAACCATAAAAAACTCTAGAAGAGAGCACAGGCAGTATTTCTCTGACATCATAGTAACAGTTTTCTATATATGTCTTCTAAGGCAAGGAAAACAAAAGCAAAAATAAACTATTGGGACTGCATCAAAATAAAAAGCTTCTGCCCAGCAAAGGAAACCGTCAACAAAATAAAAAGGCAACCTACTGAACTGGAGAAGATATTTGCAGATAATATATCCAATAAGGGGTTAATATTCAAAATATATAAAGAACACCAACACCAAATTCAACACCAAGAAAAAAAAAAGTAAAAGATGGGCAGAGGTCCTGAATAGACATTTCTCCAAAGAAGATACACAAATGGCCAACAGACACAGGAAAAGATTTTCAATGTCACTAATCATCAGGGAAATGCAAATCAAAACCACAATGAGATATCACCTTTCACCTGTTGTAATGGCTAACATCAGACAAGAAATATTGAGTGTTGGCAAGGATATGGAAAAAAAGGATCCTTCACTACAGTTGGTGAAAATGCAAACTGGTACACACAGTATGGGAGACAGTATGGAGTTTCCTTAAAAAATTAAAATAGAATTACCATATAATCCAGTAATTCCAATGCTGGGTATTTACCCAAGGAAAATGAAAACACTGAGTTGACAAGATGCATGCAGCCCCATGTTTATTGCAGCATTATTCACAATAATATTGGATAAAATTTAAAACCCCTTTCAGAGTCTATGGCATTTAATAGTCAATAATAATTAAATAATAATTCAAAAATAATTTGAGGTCCTGAAGGGAAGAAGGAGGCAACACTGGAGAAAGAAGGGCACAGAGGATAGGGGAGGCAGGTGATATGCAGAGAGAAAGACTTAACATAACCTGATGATATGTTCTGATAAGTTTTGTTTATTCCCCATCATTTTCAATGTCAGTTCTGAATGAAACATGAGAGCTTCCCGTGAGCAGCAAAGTCTTGCCAGCTCTGAATTCTTTAGCTCACCTATTCAGTTTCACTATTCACACTATGATAACAGGGGTTATGATAAAAGTCTTCAATTTTTAATTGGTTACCGATACCTGGGATTTATTGTGCTGGAACCTGGTAGGTGTTAGAGTAAACATCATTCAGTGACAGTGATGGGCCAATGAGTTTTCCCTTGATAAAATAGAAGAAAATGTAAGAACCAATTTTCCATGAAATGGCAGAGAGGTTCTTGTCTAAGAGTGGATCAGAATGTGTTTTAGGAGAGTGTCAATGGCTAAACAAAGCAGACAGCACACAGTCTAGTCCATTATCAAAACAATTCAAGGCCAGGAATATACTAGCTGCTATAAAAATAAAAATAATTAATTAATTAATTAATTAAAAAGCAAAGACAAACAAAAACTCTAGTATGTTCTAAAACTGTTATTTGGAAATCTTAAATGATAGTCCAAAGATGAAGAGTTTGGATGTTGTAGTCAAGTGTTATACTTTGACTCATATTTAACTTAACACTTCCTATCATTTTAACCTCGATAAAGTTGATGAACTCTAAGTTTCAATTAACTCATTTGCAAAATGAGGTAATTTTAGTTTCAAGCTTATAGGATCATTTTGGGAATCAAATGGAACAAATGTAAAGTATTGTAGTGCATGGACTGACACATATTAAATGCACAGTAACTGTAATAGTTATTCTTACTTGCATATCAGTGCTGAATACTGAAATAAAATCTATAAAGAAATTTACTAAGCCAAGGCTAGAAACAAAAACAAGTCTAGGCTCTTACCCATACAGCATCTATTAATGAAAGCTTAGTTCATTCTTATAAATTGCCATTCTTAAGACTAATTTAAGGCAGGTATTTAAATGCTTTACACCTTCATATTAACTTTGAGAAATAAAATCTTCTCTCAAAGTTGACATTTATAAAAATGCACAAAGGAAATATGTTTAAAATTAACATTCTAAGACTTCATTTCACTTGCTGAATAGCCCGACAATTACCATTGTTTCTTGGGAAGCATGATTACTCCCAAGTTGGTCATACATTTAAACAGGTAACAGTGCCATAAAATCAGAGAAGATCCTCAGTCAAGGGTATGAAGATAAAAGATCTCTCTTGGGAAAGGCAATTATTGACTAGTGTTACAGGCTATATAATGGTGTGCTTTAACTTCAAGAAAATGATTCCCAAAACTTATGTTTACTAACTGCAATAAAATATAAGAAACTCCAGGGTTCCATTTACCTAGAAAGATATAAAACAAATGAATGGAAAAAATAAATGTCTTTTGGCCAGGATTGTAGGAAACTACATATGGAATTAGAAATGAAAAGGCCAGCTAGAGAATTTAATAAAAACTAGTTTGAACAGTTAAAGACAACACACAGGATCAAACTTGGTGTCTTGTCTTGGGGCACCTGGGTGGCTCAGTTGGTTAAGTGTTGGACGCTTGATTTCAGCTCAGGACATGATCTCATGGTTCATGAGATAAAACCTGGCATGGGGCTCTGTGCTTACAGCATGGAGCCTGCTTGGGATATTATCTCTCTCTAAAAATAAATAAACATTAAAAAAAAAAAGAATTGCTATCTTGACTTAAATAATGTTATTTTATTTTTGTATAAATGGTAAATGATTATACATATCTGAAAAATTCAAAAAGTTTAGAAAGTTAAAATATCATTGAAAATAATATTCAATAATTAATAATATAATAAAATAATTCAATAATTGAATACTCTTACACTTTTAACATTTTTTATATTTATAATGTTATATATTCATGTAATTTATATTTTATTATTTAAAAAAAATTAATGTTTATTTATTTGGGAAAGAGAGAGAGACACAGTGTGAACAGGGAAGGGCTGAGTGAGAGGGAGACACAGAATCTGAAGCAGGCTCCAGGCTCTGAGCTGTCGGCACAGGGCCAGATGTGGGGCTCAAACTCACCAACAGTGAGATCATGACCTGAGCCGAAGTCGGAAGCTTAACCGACTGAGCCAATGAGGCACCCCTATATTTTATTATTTTAATACATTTAACATTATTACAGATATTTCCCTGTACTCAGTCCCCAAGTGGATGCAGGCTTATAATTTTAAACACAAAGGACTATAGTGTACTAACTATACAGTGCTGTTCTGTGATTAGTTTTTATTTAGTTTTTTGAAATAACAGCCATCATGGACATTTATTTAGAGCAATATATTTTGTATTGTCATTTTACGTGATAGCATTATATTATCTTGTATTTATATTCCCTAATTTATTTGTAAATTTTCTAACAAGGAAATGTGGGTTCTTTTCAGTTTCCTGATATTAGAAACTATACTAATTGAACATGTATAAACCTTTTGTGTAATTATTCCCTTGAGTCAAAAAGCAACCATTATTTTCTAAGGGGAATAGAGGAATAGTAGAAACATCAGATTACCTAATTTCTAATTCCACATTTAATTCAATTCATTCCCCACATCTCTATCTCAGTTTGTAAACTGGTGAGATGAAAAAGTTGAGAATGCTCTCTAAATTCCTATAACTAAATAAAATGCAGATCAAAAATATCATTAAATATCAAGATTATAAAAAAATATTTAACAACCCTAGTTAATATTAGATAGGGAGAAAGAGATTTTAAAAGATCATAGAGGCATTATGGCTCCTACTGGATTGGAAAAGGACTCAAATCAAGTAAACATTTTCAGAGAGAAAAGGTATGCATTTTACTCTTTTCTCCATTCTTCAAATTTCTATAATGTATATGTGTAAGTGTAATCAGAAAAATCAACAATATTTTCTCCAATTCCATTGTTTTTAGTAGAGGTTTGGTAGCAAAATGATTGTTTTCCTAACATAGCCACTCTGCAGTAGATTTCACAGTTACTTCATTTCAATTAACAATTCTAAACCCAGTGTTTTCAACTCCAAGTCAGAAAAGAAGTTGCCAACCTTGGTCAAACCCTTTAGCTATAGATTTTAGCTATAGTATTTCAAAAGATGGTCCCTTTGAGATTTCCTTCTATGTAGCAAAGACATAGAACAGACTTTTAAAATGTAAAATAGGTGTCTAAAACCTTCAGGATATTGCTTCCAATGAGCCCAACTAAAGTCCTTGGGTCTACCCTACCCATCAAGTTCCACAACCCACAGAATTCTCAAAACATGGTTGTTTCCTAGTGATCTCATCCTTCTCCTGCTTCTCAATTGCTACCAACAGTTTCTCCGGATCATTCCTCAAGGTATACCTGGTTAGTATTTGAGCTGCACTTTTTTCCTATCAAAAGGGGTAGGATACCTCTGAAAACCACAGAATTTGGGAACATATACCATTTAACACAAATCAAGACTCTAACAGAAGTCTTCGGTCACCTCAGTCTTGTGTTTTCAGAAATTCAACAATTTTACATTCTCCTTCAACTTACATTATCTGGTACACAATAAAGTTCTGTTTTACTTTTCAAGGGAAGTTAATTTATATTAACTAATTTTGATCCTTTTGGCACAATAAATACCCATTTAGATCAACATTATTCGTAAGACGATGTTTTTAGAAGTTAGAACACAGTTCTCATCACTTCCCATCCAGCATCCTACTGCATTGTATAATTTTAATCTCCTACCATTACATAAATAACCTTACCAGTTAAGTATGATGAAACAGGAAGTCCGCAGCAATCTACTACTTGGTGACACCCTAAAGGAATCTCTATCCCATTACTATGTAACATTTACTACTACTTTCACAATACCAGAAGACATATTTAGATAAATTAATTGCTGGCATATATCAGAAAATTTTAAGAAAACTGACATACGAAGATATGTGAGATATCCAGGTATTAACTTAATATGATGATGCACAGGAAATTCAAGGTATGTTTAGTAAAATATTTAGGAGGGAAAAATGCTTTATGCCAATATATTAAGCTTTCTCGTGTAGAATACTTGAGAAAGATTCAACATTGAAATTGTCAAATCCAATATCCTTCTTTATTTACCATAAGCAGAACCACCCTATGAACAATAGAAGATAAGCCTAAGGCTAATTATAAGAAGAAGATTCATTTTGAAGCCTCTTATATGAAAGCTTCTCTAAAGACTGCACAAAAATGGAATAAATCTATTCAAACATAGAAATAGTCTGAATTTGAATAAGTAACTGTCAGAGGTGCTTTTGGAAAGCACCGTTTTTATTTTTTCATGCATCCTTATCTAGATGATCTTCTTGTGATGATAGGGAGACTTCTACTTTGAGAACTAACATCTGTATTTCCTTTCCTTGATTGTGAACAAATATGTTATACATATTTGTACTGTAATATCTACAATAGATATTAAACTATGGTATGTCCAAGACAAAGTTAGAGAAGGTGAGTGTGTGTGTCTGTGGAGCTCTCAGCTGGCATATAATGAGATTCACCACCTTGAAGCTACCATGCAGGGATCAACTTGAGATAGAGATGTGCCAAGAACCCCAGCTGTTATAACCACTAGCAGTTCAAGTCTTCACTGCTCAGACACAAGACATATGAGTAAGGGATCCTCTGCATGTACAAGATCTTCTGCAGTGGATTGCTGGTCATCAGTCACCCTTTACAATCACTGAACACCACAGAACTGATTAGACATGAGAATTAGCTCCCATCTATGTGAGGTAGCAAGGAGAAACCAGTAAATTCTTCTTGGCTTATTGTTCATAATTTAACATTTCCAGAAAATCTGGAAAAAAGGAATTCTGGTACTAGAGCATTTTTTTTTGTAATTACCCAAAAGGGGAAACAAATGGACTGGTAACTGTAAAGAGAAAATATCCCCATTTTAGAGTAGGCACACATCCTTAAAGCCACTCTTTCCATGTGGTCTGCTGCCCTCAAAGAAGCTGGTCAGGGCTTCTTCACATGGCAATCTCAGGACAAGAAGAAGGTGCAAGGCCTTGAGAGGGCCTGCCTTTAGCATTCACATGTCACCAATGCAAAATTTCCTTGGTCAGAGCAAGGTACAACTTCACTTAATGGGAAATGCACCAAGTCATATTGAAAAGGGAAGTATACAAAGACATATTTTACCTATCATTAATGTACAACATGTCCCACTGATCACAGTGTTTGATTTAACCGTAACATGACAAGCAACTTGTCCCCTTTGTCCCTTACTGCTCCATGTCCTCACTTTCTAAAGCTACTGAGATGCTTATAGATGACAGCCATGCTAAACTGAAAAAGATCACTTCAATCGGTAACCAAAATTATTTCAAAATGGCTAAATGATGTTCTTAATCTATTGAACAAGATCTAACCAGGATAATTGCAAAATCATTCACTGAAGTTCAAAAAAAAGTACACAAATTCCACATGAGAATTCACAGCTTCATAGCAGCTCAGATGAAAATGACTGAGCAAGTGGAGTTGATTTATTTTGTGTGTGTGAGTATCAGTCAAGGTTTAATCATGGAAGTAGAGCCACTTTGATGATTAGGGGACTAAGAGATATTAATGATCATTAGACATTATATCAATATAAAAGGAGCTGGAGAAGTGAAGTCTAAGAAGGGAATTCAGTGAGTCAAGAAAAGAATCATTAACCAGCCTATCTAAAACACTAATGTGGGTAGATAAGTTGGAACCTGCAGGGAAATCTTAGAAGCTGAGCCTATCTCAGAGGGGTCTTGGGTAGGTGTTGCGATTCATGGAGATGAGCACTGGAGCAAATGCCTCCATATGGCTTATGTCTTTGTGAATCTTCAACTATCCATTGGCTAAGAGTCTGTGGGCCACCGCTGGTCAGAAAGAATCACCATTAGGGAGACACAATGAAATAGAGGAGGAAAATTAGGAGAAGCTTGTACTTGCAGAGTAGCTCAACATTTTCTTGTCACATATCTAACTGTGATGAATTTTTGAGTATTGACTTCTTTTACTTTTAATTTTCAATTCTCACATAACTTCTATTTGCCACACAACAATGTAGAAAAATGAATTTAGAAAAATGTAGTGTTCAGCCTGAACCAAGTTGACACAGCACAGTCATGTATACATTTATTTTTCTAAGTCATGTCCATAATAACATTCTTTATAATAAATATGAATTACATTTATAACCAAAAATAAAAAATGGGTCAAAATGAAAAAAAATTAATGGCTCTTCTGAAATACCACAAAGCAATATATATATTTAAGTTTATTTATTTATTTTAAGAGAGAGAGAGCAGAGGAGGGGCAGAAAGAGAGGGAGAGAGAGAATCCAAGCAGGATCTGTGCTGCCAACGCAGAACCCAATGCAGGGCTTGATCTTGAACCATAAGATCAAAACCTGAGCCAAAATCAAGAGTCACATGCTTAAATCACTGAGCCACTCAGGTGTCCCACCACAAAGCATTTTAGATGGTTGTTTATTCTATGTTTGCTTATCTTACATTGTCTCCAAGCCTTCATGATCTTCTCTTTCCTCTAAAGGTGACTGGGTTTTCTTCTCATTAGGATAGTTATGATGGGTAATTTTATGTGAACTCAGCTGGACAAGAGTGCCCTGATATTTGGTCAAATATTATTCTGGATGTTTCTGTGAAGGTGATTTTTTGATGCGATTGACACTTAAATATATACACTTTGAGCAAAGCTGATTACTTACACAAAGATCCTAGACAAAGACTGACCTCCCCTGAACAGAAGCATTTCTGTCAGAAGACTGCCTCTGGATTTAAACTACAACTTCTTCTTAGATCTCCAGCTTCCCAGAATACAGCATTCAGCCTCCCTACAGATTTTCACCTCTTGTTTATTCACAATTGTGTGAGCCAATTCCTTTAAATCTCAGTCTCTCTCTCTCTCTCTCTCTCTCTCTCTCTCTCTCTCTCTCTCTCTCACACACACACACACACACACACACACACACACACACACACACACACCACGTTGGTTGTGTTTCTCTGGAGAACCCTGACTAAAACCATTGCCTTTCTGTTTTTCATTCTAAACTCCTTACAGCTCATTGTCATTCCTACCATGCTTCTCTAACAAGCCACTTTAGCATGGAATATGACAAAAGACTCTAGATCTTAGTTGTTCATTAGGGTAGTCACTAGTCACAGGCAGCTCTTTAAGTTTAAATCTGAATAAAAATAATGCAATTATAAATTCACATCTTCACATGCACTAGCCATGTTTCAAGTGACCAGTAGTCGATTGCAACTAGTTGCTACCACACTGAACAACAGATTATTGCACATTTCCATTATTGCTGAATGTTCTGGCCATCACTGCAATTCACAAGTCAACTTCTATTTCCACACAGAAATCTCAGATAAAAAGATGATTTATTTTCTACCCCCCTCAAAAATTGAAAGTGGCCAGGGCCTACTTTAGAAAACTTTAAGAGGTCACATGAAGCTCAGATAATAGATTAGCAAACCTCGTGCATTTACCACATACCAAGTGACTAGAGAGCTTCTGGCAATCTCAGCACTCAAAAGTGATCAGGGAGACACTCAGGCTATGTGCCTTCTAAGTCTGCAGTGTTTTTGATCTCTGTTCTATGTAGCTAGCATCTATCTCCCAGATAGCGTCTCTTTCTATGATGTATGTGATGCTGTGTACAAGCAGTCCTTACTTCAACATGAAGAAAAGAGATCAGGTAATGAGATACATGCCAGAGAACACATCTATACTCTCCTCTAGAACATAAGACACTTTTATTTACTCGGAGAGCATAAAACATGACTTATAATGAATACTGTGCCAGTACTCAGGCATTCTTTCAAAGTGGCAATCTCCAATTGCAACTAGAAAACTGATTTTAAATTTTATAATTGTCTGTTTCCTGTCTTGGAAAAAAAATCACTCAGCCTTTTACTCCAAGTATCTTTCCATAATGTCAATAGTGGACGCTGAGTTAGAGGGAATTTAATATTAAGGAGAAAAACTTACAAATAAATCAGCAAATATCATATTTTATAACATTTATAACAATTTTATTCTTCTTTTTTTCCATTATCCTTGGTGTTCAAAGATAGTTGTTTTTCATTAGCCAGCACTGGCTGAAAGCAAAGGAAGTAAAACTTTTAAAGGGACAAAGTTCTGATTTGGCAATTCTACTTGTAAATTTGGAGTCCATTTGTGTTCTTTCCTTTGATTAATCTCACCTCCCTAAAATCATTTGAAATCAGATAGACCTGAGAATACAATCCAAACTGTTGCCACCTCAAATGCTCATGGATAATAAGGCAGACTGAGAACAAATGGGGGACACAGAAATCTGAAGGGCACGTGACCATCTGTGGAGATAGCAGCTACATAGCTCTAGCTGATCAATGAAGGAATTAAACTTCAATGTTGCCAATAGAGATCTAAGTTCAAAAGGGAGCTGAAAATCCCATTATCTGAAATCTCTAATTTTTAAAATGCTGACAAATGGTGTATTTTTTTAAACCATATATGCATCAAATAAACTATTTTTCATTTAATTTAGATCCAAACTCTTCTGGTTTGATTTTAGTAATCTCCTTGAAAATTAAAGTATGACTTCTACCTTCTTTTCTTTTTCACTGCAGCCTTCACCAAAATGAGAGTGCACATTAGACTTACTGGATGAGTCAGATCACAGCTATCATCCTGCAAAAAGTCTAAGTCATGGCAGCCGCTGACGTAAATGAAAAACAATTATTGTGGTCCATGATTGTGGATCTCAACTGGGGCAGTTTTGTCCACTGGAGGACATGTGGCAATGTCTAGAGACATTCTTTTTTGTCATAACCTGGTGGGGTTTGCTATTGGCATCTAGTAAGTAGAGGCCTGGTATGTTGCCCAACATGCCACATTGCATAGGACAGCCCCCCATAAAAAAAAGATTATCAGGCCCAGAATATCAATAATGCTGAGGTTGAGAAATTCTTCTCTAGATTTTGTTTTTGCATGGAGGACCAATGTTTGTCCACCCTTGCCATTGGTGAACTGAGCACTGAAAAGAAGGCATATTTCCCCATATCCTATTATCAAGGTATGTTGTTGCCTACATCCTAATCACACACACCTGAACCAACAGGTCCAGACTCAGGCTTGTAAGAGTCCAGAAACTCTTCAACAAATAACTAGAAGACATCAGATTGGCAAAAGTTAAACATTCTGAAAAGTTCATGTATTGGTGAGGAGGAAAGTAATTAAGGTATGCTCATATAATCCAGTGAAATGTAAATTTGGCAAGCCAGAGAGGACAACAACCCAGCAGTGTTTATATAGATTTTAAATATATAGACCCTTTAGGAAAAAAATGCTGAACCTGCTGTACAGGAACGACTTTGAAAATGTGGTTCACAGACAAGCAGCATCAGCATTACCTGAGAATTTGTTAGGCAAAATTTAGGCTCCATATCAGATCTACCAAATCAGAAATTCACACAATAGAACCCAGTAACCTGGGTTTTAGCTAGCTCTCCAGAGTATTTTGATGCATATGAAAGTTTGAGAACAACAGAAAGAATCCTCAAAGCCTGGTTGTGCATTACAATCACTTGGAGGGAATTATTAAAAACGCAGACACAAGATTCCAGAGCTATCTGGAGATTCCGATGTATCGGGGACCAAGAAGCACCCAGATATCCAGAGCTGTTTCCTGGGTTCTATCAGTAGATAATCAAGGTGTTTAAATGCTTGTGGACTTGTTACTATGACCCATGTCTTCATTTGTTACAGTTTTCAACAACAGGAACATATAGACAACAGTTATCACAGTGTTGGTCTCTGAATTCTTACCAGTGAAAATCCAAGTACAGTAAAGCCCTGGTTTGTGAGAATGATTTGTTCCAGAAACATGCTTGTAATCCAAAGCACTTGTATATCAAAGTGAATTTCAAGAACCATCAGCACAGTTGTGATCATGTGACATTCTGCATCACATACTACTCATATTGCAAGACATCTCTCGTTTATCAAGTTAAGATTAGAAGTATTTGCTCATCTTACAGAACACTCAAAGAACAAGTTACTTGCAATCCAAAGTTTTACTGTACAAATATTCTCTGGGCCTCTTTCCCCAAGAGTGGCCTGGAAACTCTCATGTCATACGCAGTTGTATTTTAGAAAGCAGACCAAATCTCAAAGTAGACAATTTCTGTATTTCTTCATCTTGAGACTTCTTTTGACAAAAAGGCATTTTGTAACTGATTCCACATGTAAGGAAACCCTCTCCAAAATTGTTGGAATTTTCATTCTTTAAGATATTGTGCAAGTTAAAGTCTTCGCCCTTAACTGGCCTAGAAGCTTCTGCCACTTAAAAGCATTTGCCACATTAGAAATATAGATTTTTTAAGTCTAACGCATTATGAGAAGCCCAAACCATGTGGAGAACCCTAAAAGAAAATATTGAAAACATTATATATAGAAAGATGATAATATGAAGGGGGAATGAGGAGAGAGACAGAGAAAAAGAACGAGGCAGAAGGGTAGCTCAATTGTATGAGATCAACAATGAGAACAACCCAGTGTTTACAAAGGACTGTCAAAGATAATAGTAAATTGTTTTGTTGGTCTTGGGATGATTTCTTAACATAATAGTAGGAAATAACATCAAGAGGGAATATTGTTTTAGAACATTCTTCCAGTTGATTCTAATTAGAAACTATAACCTCTCCCTCCTTTGATAAGTACTAAGTTATAGTAGATTTAAACTCTTCTATTCAACCACACAAAATTGCTACTTATCCAGTGCCCACTAATGAAAGTACCAGTGATCAGAGAAAATCAGAAGACAGATGTAAACTTCAACTTGTAATTAATGCTGTCTATTTATCCTTTTTCTTTTAAGGCTCTCAGAGCATCAGTTAGCCTTTGGGATACAAGCGTGATCACATGTATATTTTATCATGTTGTCAAATTCAACAAATAGAGGTGCTAATAGTCTTTAATAAAGACAAACCATCATAAAATTTGAAATAAACAAATCCACAGATTAAACAATTATTAATAGGCCAGGTTGGTTGTGCTTAGTTCTAGAGATTTGAAGCCTAATAACACATGATCTTTCCCACTCTTTCTGAACTCATAGTCTATTGATATGGCTGCAGGGAAGGTGTGAGTGCAGTGCTAGGGGTATTTGAGATCAAGTGTGCCATAATGCTTGAAATATGTGATATTGAGAGTTTGCTGTAATTTCTAGGTCACTTACTTTTTTCTATATTTTCATTCAAGTATAATTAACATTCAGTGTTAGATTAGTTTCAGATGTACAATATAATGATTCAACAACTATATATTACTCAGTGTTCATCATGATAAATGTACTCTTAATTCCCTTTATTTCATCCACCCCCACCCCCCACCTCCTGTTTGGCAACTACCACTTTGTTCTCTGTATTTAAGTCTGGATTTTTCTCTTTATTTAAATTTGCTTTGTTATTAAATTTTACATATGAATGAAATCATATGGTATTTGTCTTTCTCTGACTTATTTCACTTAGCATTGTACCCTCTAGGTCCATCCATGTTGTTGTAAATGACAAGGTTTCATTTTTTAATGGTTGAGTATATAACCACTGTGGAAAACAGTATGGAAGTTCTTCAAAAAAATTAAAAGTAGAATTACTGTATGATCCAGTAATTTCACTACTGGGTATTTGCCCAAAGAAAACAAAAACACTAATTCAAAAACACTAATTCAAATTCACCCTTATGTTTTTGCAGCATTATTTATAAAAGCCAAGATATGGAAGCAACTGAAGTGTCCACTGATATATGAATGGATAAAGAATATGTGACTATACACACACACACACACACACACACACACAATGGAATTCACTAACTCATTTAAAATTCATAACCACACTGTACATACTATCATGCACTGAGTGAAGCTCAAAGACATCACCAGTAAGCATAAAGCCAATACTCAACTGAATACAGAATATGACATTCTAAGTGCAGACTGCATGTTCTTCAACTCTGTGCCATCCAAAAAGTAACTATTTACTCTTAATGTGGTAAAGGTGCCTGGGTTGGGGTGGTAATTTTCACTGGAAGTTCATCAAAGGACTTGTAAGCTCACACCTTTTGAAGAACCACAGGACACATATACCCAAGGTAAAACACACACACACACACACACACACACACACACACACACACACACATCCTGCAGGATTTTTCTGCAGGAATATTTGTTTTGGCACCAACCTCCGGACTTTCAGTTCAAAAGAGGAAAACTTTGTTTTATCAGTTCTACAAAAGGACAGGGAGGAGCACAAGATTAGTAAGAAAAACAAATTAACTTTGCCACTTTTCAAATCCATAAGCAGAATGATGCAACTCTTATTAAAGTCCTTTGCAGTCTAAAAAGCAACTTAAATTATATGGAGAGCAAATGGTCCCTGACATGGTCCTGCAGTCCATTAAAATAGTTTCCTGTTACTTAGCAATAATGCTGAACAAAGGGTATTGAAGGATGTTGGTGTCAGCTGAGTTCCTTTTACCAAAGTCAGGATGATGGATTTGGGGACTTGAGCTATCTGGGAATGTCTCATAGATCAGGGGAGGGTGTGTAGTTAACACTGATACTTCGAGGGTTTCAGAACTCACCAAACATGACTTTGGACTTAGCAACTTTATCCCCCTAAGAAAAGAAAAGCTGCCTTTTGTGAGGAATAAAAATGTTGCTCCTTCTTAAGGATGGGGATACATAAGTTTCTGGGTCCTTTAGAACAGGACAGTGGGGGAGGCAAGGCAGGAAAAAAAGAGGCTATTTAGCTGTGCACTGTGGGGATGTGACTTTCCTAAATCTTGACTCATTCGTAAAACAAGGAGGGCAGATGATATTAATTCATGAAATATTTGTGAGCACTTGTGATGTATTAGAATCTGGGCTTGATATAGAATATACATAGGTGGGAAAAACAGATGTGGCCCTTGACTTCATGGAGTGACAATGGAGGATATATACATCAATCCAAAAATGTCTAAGAAGGTTGTTACACACTGGGTTCTCCTGGAAGCAGATTCGGAGATGGAGATTAGTAGGATAACTTGTCTTGTGACCACCACTGGTGGGAAGGAAAGAGAGGAAGCAGGATTGGGTAGAAGTTGGGCTGCGATACAGTGTCAAGAAAGGCCTCAGTCATTCCTATGAGGAAATCGGGCTCTGAAATAGCCTTCAGAGACTCCCTGAGTCAGAAAAGCCATCTGGACTTTACACCTCTGTGCCAGCTTGTCATTTGATGCTGTCTGTCCCATCTGTCCCATCTGGCGACTCATTTCAGCTAAGACGCGTACACAGAAGGATAATGTTTGAGGGTTTGTGGGAAATAACGTTGTCCCAAATGTGGATCTGAGTAGTTTATCTAAGAGTCTACTACATAGGTGCTCAGTTATGAACTGTGATGGGTGCTGTGAATAAGAATTATCCATAAGTATGAACATGTGTAGAGGAGGATCTGGCCTAGTTTGAGAAGTAATAGAAGTCTTTCCTGAGGAAGTTGCAATTAAGTTGAGATTTGAAGAACATAACTAGGTAGAGGGATAAGGGAACAGGATCCCCAGACCAGGAACATGCTGCACTTCAGGGATCCAAAACAAACAAACAAACAAACAAAAAAACAAACCACAACAAAAACAGTAGAAGACAAAGGGGCCTGAATGGGAAGAAAGGGAACCTGGAGTCACTGGGAGAGACAAGACCACAAAGGGCTTTGGAATCCAAGTTGAGAATTTAACTGTAAGAGCACAGAAAGTCACTGAAATATATTGAATACCAATGGATGGGTGTGGGTAGGTATTGGTGGTGGAGGGGAGGTAATATAATCAGTTTTGCATTTTACAATTATCCCAGCTACTAAACTGGCGGATAGACTGAAAAGCAGAGATGCTCTCTAAAACTTCCATCTAACTCTAAGTTTCTACAAAGACTTAGAGGCAGTGTCACTGATCCAGAAAGTGATTATCTTCTCTCACAGGATACAGATTCCATGATGTGATAATATGGCAGTCAGAATATTATTGATGATACCTAAAACTTTTATGTATGTCAACGAATAATTTTATCAACAACCCATGAGGTAAGTACTATGAGATCTCATTTCATGGATGAGATAATGGTAATACACTATTAAGTAAAGATTATTATGCCTATCTTCTAGATGGATATTTTGAGCCTTAAAGAGGTTACATATATCACCCAACTTCATAGAGCTAGTCAGTAATTCAAACCCAGGCAGCCTTAGGCTACACAGCTTGAA
The DNA here is from genome assembly GCF_007474595.2 of Lynx canadensis. Classification (NCBI taxonomy): domain Eukaryota; kingdom Metazoa; phylum Chordata; class Mammalia; order Carnivora; family Felidae; genus Lynx; species Lynx canadensis. The sequence continues at coordinate 21,445,397 of NC_044313.2, forward strand.
CCAAAAACAAAATCACGATATAATTTACATTAATTTGTTAGCAAATTATCATAAACTAAAATTCAGGCACAATTTTTACAAGACAATAAGCTAAAACTTGTTCTTAAGTGTAACAAAAACTAGATATTGTATTTTGTATTTTGTTTGTTATGCTATGTTATACTAATCTAAACTATATTTCTTTACAAAATATTAAAAATGTAAAGTACAAGTAATTTTACGGGGTTCAAGAGGTTACACATTACTATTATGTTATTTAGGGTAAATATCCCTAACTTTAAAACAAACATACCCCAAATCATTCTAGCTTACCACATTAAAAATGAATTAATAACATATAAATCCCCAATAACCTTGTTTCTCATTGTTAGTTGCCCTTCCATTCCCCAAACAGGTATTCAGATCTTTTTCATTTTCAGACTCTTCCTTCTTTTAGCAACCTTAGCAGGATCCTTTTCATTAGCCCACAGAAAGAACCAGAGAGAAGGAAGGTAAGGAAGTGGACTGCATCATTGCTGCTCACTTGTCATTGATCAGAACTTAGTCCCGTGACTACATCTAATGTGGAAAGGAACTAAGAAATAACAGATCAGCTATGTGCCTAAGATGCAGAAGTAGATGTTGATGACTATATAACAGCGTCTGTTACGATTTAAAAAGGTATTTATAAGTCAGTTTGTAAAACACTCACCTATTGAAGCAGCTATCTGGTTCCTAAGTTTCAGTTTATGTTTTCCATGACACTTTCTCAAAGAGATATGGAAACAATTAAAATGAACCCCCGTGCCATCCCCTCATTTGAATACTATGTATTCTCCAGAGCAGCCACTAAACCTGAAGTTCAAGTTGTGGCTGAAGTCCACGCTGAAGAAACCAAAGTTAAGAATTTGTCATGCTATTCTCAAAGCAGACTTATAGCTCAATGTCAACAGGGTTTTTGTTTTGCTTAAAGTCTTTACCTAAAAATTATTGAGTAGACTCCTGAATATGCAATCCAAATGCACTTGTATATTTCACAGCTAAGGTTTAGGAGTTAACCCCAAGATTACCAGGGATCATGTGGATACAGATGAAGAAAATAACTAACAATTGTGAATAGTAAGCCTGGAGCAATTACCGTATTTTTCCTAAATTGTTTTAAACTCTTCTAACACAGTTTTCCTCATTTATGTATCATCTTAATAAGGTATATAGGAATAAGCTTCATTACTGTACTGAAAAAAAAACTGTCTAAGGAGTCTTTATTCTTGATTACCTTTACAGTCCCCTTTCTCAAGACAGCCACAGAGAATACTTGGGAGTGAACAGCATGGACCAGGACTTTAAATTCACATGAATGACAGCCAGGTGCAATCAGTACAACACAGTCACAGTGTCTATGAGATAACAAATACATTTGCTCCTCCAAATAGAAACACACAGAACAGAGATTGAACTATTTTTTTCAAGTCTGAGCCTAAGTTGAGGTTTCAATCTGAGTTAACGATGATAAGAATGAATGAAAATAAAAGTGATAGAAAGTAGTGGGTGGTTAGATCTGACAAGAGAAACCCATTATTTATCTATATCATTCAAAGTTCTCTTATAGTACTAAATCTTTAACACTTGTGTTTCCAGACAGAATTGAGTGAGCACCTACTATTTACAGGGTGCTTTACAGGAAACTCTCCCAGGAATGAAGAGAAGGAATCATCATCACCACCTTCAATGTAGCAAACATGGAGTCAAATGTTCCTGTTTACAAAAGCTATAATAATAGAATTTTCTTTCCCTAGAACTTTTGGAAAAGTGTCAGTAGATTACAATCACGTGCTTTTTATGTGGAAGGCATATAATACAAAATCATAATACTGTCTATTTTATTGTATGATTACTGTGTGCCAGGCAATGTATAACCTTCACATGGTTTAATTAATTCAATGCTCATTGCAACCCTACAACTCTGTGAGGCATTCTTTCATCAGAACTGTTCAAATTTCTATGAGAAAAATCCAACTCCATGTAGTTTTAAATAAAATGAGGGGGAATTAGCAAATAATAGCAAATCAAGATACTGGGAAGGTAACATTTAATCTGTTATAATACTTATTTGTTCATATTCTCTCCCTCTCTCTATCCCTCCTTACACCCCCACTTTGTCCTTTAGATGTGAATCATTCTCTTCTTTCAGTAACATGACTTATCTATGTGGCAGTGATGAGGAACAATGGTCATCTATAAGAGGTAAGAACACCTTTTTGCTCTAAGAACTGTCAAGGAAGAACACAGATTATCTCACTTGCCTTGGGTCACATATCTATCAAATAAGAGAGTTCAGGGGAAGAAATTTTCTGATTAGCCTATTCTGGTTCCTTTGACAAACCTGAGGTCCAGGGAATAAGTGTCTTTATTGTTGGCCACATCAAAATCACCTGGAAAAATAGCAAAGTTGGTAGACAAAATTTCCTATGTTAATCACAACCAGGCTTTATTATTTCACTATATTATATTTGAAGAAGTAAAGCTTAAAGAGATTAGTTTATTTGTCTAACATCACCCCTGTAGAAATTTTGGGATAGACTTGATCTATATTGATTTAAAATTTAAAATATATTTTTATTTTTAAAGCTTTTCTTTAAATTCCAGCTAGTTAACCTGCAGCATAACATTAGTTTCAGGTGTACAATATAGGGATTCAACACTTCCATACTACACTGGGTGCTCATCACAACAAGTGCCCTCCTTAATCCCCCTTACCTCTTTCACCTGTTACCCCGCCCACCTCCCCTCTGGTAACCATCAGTTTGTTCTTTATAGTTAAGAGTCTGTTTCTTGATTTGCCTGATGAACTGTATTTCTGAATCTTGACTTGGAGAGATGTAAACTGGGAAGACTATCAATATAGAGCATGCATCTATTTGAATTTTACACTCTTCACCTTAATTCTGAGGGTATACAAAATATAATATGAATTATAAACCAATTTTTGAGGAAAGAGGCTTAAGTGGATCTAAAAAAGGGTTCAGAATTTGCTAACGAGAAAAAGAGGAAAACACTATATTTAAAAGATAATCAGGGTTTTTGTTTTGTGTTTGATGTAGTCCTTTTAAATCTTTAGTGGAGAGGACTTAGCATTTAGTGGGAGAAGGGAGATGAAGTCCAGATTCTGTACAAATCATTTACATTCTTGGGTTACCTTTTTCTTTATCTACATCTCCTACCTCATCTATTTCATGCAGCCACTTGAACATTAAATTATGAAACGAGTACCAAAATGTTTTGAAAAACTTACAATACCCCAACAGACAGTATTATGCTTTTGTATTATGTGCCTTCTACATACAAAGCATGTGATTGTAGTCTGTTGACACTTTTGAGAAAGTCATAGGGAGATAAAGAGCATGTTATAACTTTTCATAACAGACACATTTTACTCCAAGTAATTCCTCTCAATTCCTCTTTTATCATTACATTGCCATTGTCACTGTCTTCTTCCTCCCGTTTTCCTCATCTTTTATTTTTCTCATTATTAAAATCTCATGAAATTATATTTGCTAACTGATCTTTTGGAAAACATGCTCATAGATTAAATTTTATACTCAATGAAAAGTTTTGTTGACCTCCAAATTAAAAATAGCTTCCTTCTGATTAGATCTCTCCTATAGACAAGGATAATCCTCTCTGCTTTCTCCACACTTGTCATTAACGCATATTCTTCTGTTACCTTCTCTGAGTCTTTTCCTTTGATTCTTGAGCAGTCATTTTCAGCTCTCTTCCTAAGAAATCTCCCTTTCCCCCTAAGATCTCCATTCAGCCACAGGCTGACTCCAGATGAAATTTGGGCATTGATTTATAGTGAGCTCTCATCCATTGCCCTAAGGAGACAAGGCAATAATGCTGTTGGTTGTTTTTTTTTTTTTAAATAATTGGTTCAGAAAACCAACCTTGAGGGCCACAGAATAAAACAATGGAATTTATGCTGCACCTCATCTATTTTGACAGTTGTAAAATTCCAGGTCTGATTATACATGTTGATGCTGTAAAGATGCAGGCAGATGATAGACAAAGGGAAAAAATATATGATTGTCAGAAAAGTTCTCATAGCATCTCAAAGATCATTTAATTTTTCCTAAGATTGCTGCTCAGGCAGGGGATTCTGGATGATTGTCACGTGTTATCCTACAATGCAGTGAATGAATAAAAGCAGTGACACATGGAACACTATATTTTCATTAACCCCCAGCCCTGACACTGTTTTATAACCTTCTGTCTTGGACCAGTGTTGTGCTTGGGTGTATGTTCATCCCTGGTAACCAGGGCACTGAAATAGGAGGTAGAGAGATCCTCATTTCTTCTAATTTCTCCCTTAAAACTCAATATTAAGATCTGAAAAAAGAAAGAGATAACAAAGAGGAGAAATCAGAAAAGTATGGAACATAAAGACAGTTCATAAGTGGATAAAGGAAAACAGACATAGGAGCATAATCTAAATTTTGAGTGGTTAACTCAAAGGCCTAGAGTCAGGAAAGATTGACTGCGGTTGCACATCTATGGGGGAGATTCCAAGTAGAAAGCGGTGGTATAAAAAATGCTTTTAATTATGAAGCATTTATCACAGGTGTACATGGCTTTGGTAAAAAAGATTGGTGATAATTTAAAATATGGCTATAGGCAAAAGAGACTAAATTTGACATGGAATGTGATCTAAAAATTAAAAAAAGTATTTTATGCACAAACCATACAGCACCCCTTTGGGGAAAACAAAAGTTGGGTTGAATAAGGCAAGAGGTTGTGAAATTTTCCAATAAGCATCTATGAGAGAGGGGAAAAAAAAAAAACAAAAAAAAACAGGATTTTTCCCTAGGAGCCAACAGAGAGCTTGAGAGGCAGGCAGATACCTAGAGTAGAGCAAAATGCAGGCACAAAGGCAAACAGGAAGAAGCAAATGCAAAAACATTGTTTAGACATTTGACTCTCTAGTAAAAATAAAGAAAATAGGATCGTAAGGAATAAAGAATAAGCTTAGAATTTTCTTTCATAAAACCAGGAACCATATCTTCTGATCACAAAATTTGCTTCTCTTCTGTGATTGTGTCAGTTTTGACACAAGTGGTGTTGTGAGTGTGAAAAATATCTGCAAAGACACATATAGTGTGAACATGAAGGTGACTTGGGGGGGGGCGGCTATGTAGCAACCCTCTACTTCCTTGCCTGCTCTGTTCGAGATTATCATTATCCAGAAATGAGAATTGTTCTCTTCCTTTTTTGTTTGCCAAAGAATTGTATGTCTGGCTTAAAAGGGGTTAGGAGACACCTGTGGGCTCTTTTGTTGCATGTTTGTTTTTATAAATGGGAAAGTAAAAATCAATAATGCGGCGCTGGTCAGTTTGAACTCCTGAAGCAAAAAAGAAACATACCTCGCAGGTGTCAGAGTGCATATAAAAATGGCAATTATTAATAAAGTACTTCAGTTTGCTCTTGGATTGGAACTAATAAGAAGATTACATTATCCACCATGAGCAAGTTTTCATTTTACACCTGTTCTGCAGAGCCGGTGACATCCTGGGGGCTGTGAGTATGATTTCCTATTTGTGAATTTCTGAATTCCTGTGGATCTGAGAGCTGTAGTCTGAGGTTCTTTTAGGAGCACACAAGTTTGTGGCTGCCTTTCTGATTTACTTTTAAGACGTACCCAGCTTATTTGAAGTGGTTTCTGGAACACTGGCCTGTTGTAGCACAGTTGCAGCCTTGGAGAGAGCTAGGGATGGTTCCATTCATCCCACCCCAGGGTAGCTTTACGTGTGGGAGTAGTCAAGGACTGTCAGTTACTCCTGCAAAACTGAAAATGTATTAAAGCTAGAAACATTTTTTTCTCATTTATATGCCTTTTAAACCCCTGTAGTGATAGGCACAAAGAAATTTTGGCAAAGACAGACGAAGCTTCTAAACAAAGCAATGATTTTGGGTACCTGGGTGGCTCAGTTGGTTGAGTGTATGACTCTTGATTTCAGCTCAGGTCATGATCCCAGGGTCATGGGATCAAGCTCCCCGTTGGGTGCCACAATGAGCACAGGGCCTGCTTAAGATTTTCTCCCTCCCTCTTCCTCTGCCCCTCTTCCTCACTTGCACATTCTCTAAAATAAAAATAAAAAAAATAAAATCATTTAAACAAAGCAAAGCTTCTGAACAAAAGTCCACTGGTTCTGATTCACTACATCTGGGGTAAATCTGACGAACCTCAAGGTTTAACCATTATCCAAGGTCAATACGATAGCTGGTTGGGAGCCACTTTTTGAGAAATATTAGAGTTAATATTCTTAGATTGCTTTTTTTAAATATCTGAGCCCACTTGTTGCTAAGTCCCTGTTCTTTGAACCCTATTCATTCCAGGTCCCCAGCCACCACCTTTGTAAATTTGTCTCTTCATCATTTATGTGAGGAGAAATGGGTCTTAGAGGTAAAGGGTACTCTATAAGACTGACACCTGTTGGTGGTATTCCCAGAAAGGAAGTGATTGATAGTGATAGGGGAAATAATCCCAAAGAAAAAGTGATCATCTCATTATATTTAAAATAGTATGTGAAGAAACTGTGACTATCTTTTATAGTTGTGGAAACCGGTGTATACAAAGCTCAAGTGGCTGGTACAGGTCCTAGAGTTCAGCATAAGACGAGAGGGGGTGATGGGGATGGAAAAAAATGGACATCACAAGAAGGCAGGGTGCAGAGCCCATCATGAATTGGAGGCTTTTGATTTTCAGTGTGAAGGTCCTTCTTTAGATAATTACTGATCATTTGATTTTGAGAGGTGAATGTCAAAACTGGACAGCACTACACAGCATGGCTTTGAAAACAAAATGTACAGAAATAGTTTTCATTTATAAAATCACAAGTAAAAGCCATGTAAAGTATAAAAATCTAAAATCAATAGACAGATGTTGAACATCAATAATCATCAGGAAAATGCAAATCAACACTACTGTGAGATATCGCCTTACACATTTTCAGAAAAGCTAAAACAAAAAAAAAAGCAAGAAATAACAAGTATTGCCAAGGATATGTGCACTATTGATGGGAATGTAAATTGGTGTAACCACTGCCAAAAATACTATGGAGGTCACTCAGAAAATTAAAAATTGAAATACCATACGATCTAATAATTCAATTGCTGGGTGTTTGCTCAAAGAAAAGAAAAAACACTAATTAAAAAAGATATATGTACCCCTGTGTTTATTGCCAAGTACAATAGTCAAGATATGGAAGCAGCCTAAGAGTCCACCGGTAGACAAATGGATAAGGAAGATGCGGTGTGTGTATATATATATATATATATATATACACACACACACATATATACTCTGTGTGTGTGTGTGTGTATATACACACATACACGCATATGTATATACATATAAACATACATGATACACAGTGGAATATTATGCAGTAATAAAGAAGGATGAGATCTTTCCATTTGCAACAACATGGGTGGGCCTAGAGTGTATTATGCTAAGTGAAATAATTAGAGAAAGACAAATACCATATGATTTTATTCATATGTTGAATCTAAAAATACAAATGTATTAGCCAACAATAGAATCAGACCTATAAATACTGAGAACTGTTAGTTTCCAGAGGGGTAAGGGAATAGGAGAATTGACAAAATGGGTAAAGGGGAGTGAAAGTGACAGGCTTCCAGTTATGGAACAAAAAAGTCGTAAGAATAAAAGGTAAGCATAAAGAACATAATCAATGTTATTGTAATAGCACTGTATGGTTACAAAATTAGTTATATTTGTGATGAGCACATCTTAAGAGAAGTTGAATTATTACATTGTGCACCTGTAACTAAGGTAACATTGTGTGCTAACTATACTCAAAAAAAGACAAAACATGAGGGTCTGGCCTTTTACCTACTTTTAGGCTATAGCTAATTTAAGCCTGTGTGTGTGTGTGTGTGTGTGTGTGTGTGTGTGTGTGTGTGTGTGAGAGAGAGAGAGAGAGAGAGAGAGAGAGAGAGAGAGAGAGGCAGAGACACACATATAGCAAACAGTTTTATGGTATTTTTAAGCAAAGAAAAATCTGAGTTGGAGCTTATCAAGAGTTGACATTTGACATACAGCTTCAATAATTAAGCATGTGGTCTGTAACTCTGAGAGTAGACAGATACATTACAAGTTTCTCAGGTCATGTGAAAAACTCCACATCATTCTAATTTCAAGCCTTGATCATTCTCCAACACATTCTTCCTCCATCTCTGAAAACCAATTTGCAGCTTCTCCCTTTGGAGGCTGCTTAGTATCTTCAAGAAGACAGGACAAGGAAGGTGTTTTGTCCAGGATCTCAACCATAAAATGTGAATCACATTTTAAGCTACCAAGATGAAGAGAAAAAAAACATATTCATAAATTTCAAGTTAACCTACATTTAATTTAGGAAAATACACAATTCCAAGGTAGTTCTATTTGAACTGATAGACTCTGATGCTTTTTAATGGTTTTAAGTCATGTTTTGGAAGCAACATTGTTTTATTTTATAAAACTGGGTTATTAGTTGCCTGAGAACAATTTAAGAAGAGGTTTGAAACAGAGGATCTTTGTGGTAGCATATAATGAGACTATTACCTCCTGTATCTGGAGGGCAAAAAAAGAGAAGATCTGGTTTCAAGAAAGTGAAGTTTCCAAGGGAGAAGAAGGCAAGCCTTAAGGCTGGTGTATTGCCCAATCACTTGGACTTGCCCACATAAGCTATTGCATGGGCACACCAGTAGACAAAGAAAGGAGTCATCAGTGCAGGAGGAGCAAGTAGCTTCTATCATCACAAAGATAGGGAGTTGCTGTCACACAAAGCAGTCAGGGGACCGGGGAGGTAGGTGGGAATTTCTGCCACACGATCTGGGCAGGAAAGATCACTCGGTATTTCCATGCAGCAGTTCTTGGCACTCCCTTATCCATTCTTTATGGCAAATTGACGAGGACAGTGGCCATAACCCAAGAAAGGCATGGTGATCAGGGGTTTTCACACTTTAGCAGGTAGGATCTCGATCACTCAACCAGATAAGCCTCTTAAACCAGCAAAGGCGCCAACAAAGGTGAGGGAAATCTAAATTTGCAGTACCAGAGAGAGATACAGTGTCAGTTGCAGTCTCCAAACTAGTTCTAGCCTTAGGAAATACGGTCCATCCCAATAATCTTGAAAAATTCCTCAGGCAAGTCTCACTAGAATCATAGAGAAGCTGTTTCCAATGAGTCTGAGAGCTGCAACGAGTGGGATGTAGTAGATGCTGACTTATGTTGCCTGTAACCCCTAGAGAATCAATTCACTCATTTTCTTAGCTACCAGGATGCTTGCTTCAAGTTCAGTGGATCCCATCCTCAGCAACTTACCTGAGGTTCGACTTTTCCTCAGAGGCATCTCTTATCAATGATTGGCCAATGTGTTCTAGCTTCAGTATGGGACGTTCTTGTAAGACCATCTCAGTTGTCAGACCACCCAGTGGCCATCCTTAGCAGTTTACTTAGAAAATCTTTCTCAAAATTATCTATATTCTACTTGAACTGCCAATATCCTAACGGGAGCCATAATGATCTGTCTTTACTGACTATGAGGCTTACTTCTCTTATCCTTCTTAATCCACTCCTCACACTGTGGTGAGACTGATCAGCCACATGCACAGTGGGTGAGTCTCCAAACCCTTAACCTTTCCTTTGTGATCTTGGATGTGCCAGCCTTGCCTGCAACAGGGGCCTAAGCTCAATTCTTCCTTCTCTTTCTCTAACTTGCCATGTTTCTTTGAAGTTTTGGGCCTTTGCACATGCTTCCCCTCTGCATGGGATTCCCCCTTCAGCCCAACTTACATAAATGATCAACGTCTCACTCTTCCCCCCTGTAAAAAGGGATGAATCTACCATTATGCAAAACTGCTCAAAGACGAAATAAAATAAGCATATACTTGACATATGTTAGTCTTAAAACATTTATCCCGGCATTTTAAGTTTTGTCCTTTAATCTTTTACTTGTGATTTCGCAGAGGCTCAATGTTAAAAGCAAACTTTAAAGGACTGACTTATATCAGTTGAGAAACTTGTAGAGCATCTTGCTGTGCAGCAATCTCACTGAAGTTGGTAATTACTGTCAGGTTAATAATATCCCCTAGAATTTTGTGCCTTTGTCAAATGTAGATGCTGGCCTGTTATAATTTTCAAAAGACTACTTTGTTCCGCAATCTGTTTAAAGATCAGATAAAAGCCATTAATGAAATTTACACACTTTCAGGGACCCTGACATGAAGAAAAAGAAAGATTCCAAATAAATGAGCAAGTAAAAGAACATTAATTAGCATCTAATTAGTAATAGCAGAGTGCAGTGCTCGATGATTTAAAACTAAATGGAAGCCTTTGTAAATATACAAGGTGGGAGCATAGCTAAGTTCTCCTTGAGATAAAATTAATGTCACTCTGATATATAAACTCTCCTCCCCCCAAAAAAAACTTGTCAAAGAAAAACAAAGTTTTATCAGGCATCGATATCAGGATAGAACTACCTTGTACATCAAGAGGGAAGGGCATATAAAGGACTAAATAAGCCTCTGAAATGTAAAGATACAGTTTGATTCTGGAGATTAAAACAAATGCTTAAGCCAGCCACAATGATTTCATTTAAGTCAAACTGTTAGAACATTTTAAGATGCTATCATTTAAAATAACCTAAGGAAATATTTAATTTTAAGGTTCAAAACCCTAGGTATATGAACACTAAGTTAAAAAGAAAAAAAGCATCCTTAGCATCTTTAAGAAATTAAAAATTTTAGGGGCGCCTGGGTGGCTCAGTTCATTAAGTGATCAACTCTTGCTTTAAGCTCAGGTCATGATCTCACAGTTTCAGGAGTTCAAGCCCCACGTTGAGCTCCATAGGGGCAGCAGGGAGCCTGCTCGGGATTCTCTTTCTCCCCCTCTTTCACTGCCCTTTCACTGGCTCTGTTCACTCTGTCTCTGTCTCTCTAAAGATAAATCAACTAAAAAAAAAAAAATTAAACATTTAAATTCAACATTCAGCAGCATATCAAATTCTTCTTGGAAGATTCCTTTTAATTTTCAGAGATGCGGGATAGGAATTGTTCTAGTAAACAACATTCTGCTTTTAGCAGGAAAGAGACATCAAAATAGATGACAGTGACAAAGATAAAGGCATCAGAGCCAGCAGATCTGAGTACTGCCATAGTTCTAAAAGACCTGGACCTTGCACTCCGGAAGATTTCAACCAATTCTATTTTTCCTTATCGGCCGTGTGATTTAGGCAGGCTACTTGGACTTTCTAAGACTCCGTTTCCTCATATGGTAGGTGGAAATAATAATACATGCTCGTGGTGTTGTTGTAAAGGATGCAGTAAGTATATGAAATGGGGTTCCAGATTCAAACCCAAGCGGTGTGACCCCAGGAACAACATTTCTTTTCTTTTTCCAGCCTTGAGATATAACTGACATGTAACACTCTGGAAGTATAAGGCGTACAGCCGCATGACGATTTGACACAACATACTGCAAAATAATTACCACAATAAGATGAGTTAATACCTTACTCACACACACAGACCAGAATTGGTGAAAACCTTTAAGATTTAGTTTCTTAGCAATTTTCAAGCATACAATACAATATTGTCAACGAGGTCACCATGTTCTACATCAGATCCCCAGAATTTACTCGTCTTGTCACTAGGACTTCGCACACTTTGACCAACTCCCATTGCCTCCAGACCCTGGCAACCAACAGTGCACTCTATTTCTGTAATTTCAGTTTTAACTGATTCCACATATAAGTGATAGCATGCAGTATTTGTCTTTCACTTTTTGGTTTATTTCTTTTAGTATAATGTCCTTGAGGTTTATCAATGTTTTTGCAAAAGTCAGTTTCCTTCTTTTTTTATGGATGAATCATATTCTACTGTATACATGTAACACATTTTACTTATCCATTGATTTGTTGATGAACTTCCAAGTTGCTGTCATGTCTTGGCTATTCTGAATAATGCTTCAATGAATATGGGAATATAGAGGTCTCTTCAACATAGTGATTTTGTTTTCTTTGGATATAAACCAAGAAGTGAGATTACTAGATTAAATGGTAGTTTTATTTTTTTTAATGTTTTTAGTATTTATTGATTTTTTTGAGAGAGAGAGAGGCAGAGGGTGAGCTGGAGGCAGAGAAAGAGGGAGACACAGAACCCGAAGCAGGCTCCAGTCTTTGAGCTGTCAGCACACAGCCTGATGCGGGGCTCGAACTCACGAACTGTGAGATCATAACCTGAGCTGAAGTCAGACACTCAACCAACTGAGCCACTCAGGAGCCCCAGTTTTATTATTATTTTTTTGAGACATTGCCATTCTCTTTCCTACAGTGGCTGTACCAATTTATATTCCTACCGACAGTGCACAAGAGCTCCCTTTTTTCCACATCCTCATCAATGTCAACACTTTTTAGCACTTACCTTTATGCTGGTAGCCATTCTAGTAAGTGTGAGGGGGTATCTCATTGTGGTTTTTATTTGGATTTTTCCAGGGCCCATATTCTTGACAGTTACCCAAGACTTACATAGTCCTGGTACATGTTATATATGCCTAACACTCAAAACCTGCCGGGGAGACACAGCTATCATTTAAAACATAATTGTTTGGACGCCTGGGTGGCTCAGTCAGTTAAGCGTCCGACGTCGGCTCAGGTCATGATCTCGTGGTGTGTGAGTTCGAGCCCTGGGTCAGGCTCTGTGCTGACAGCTCAGAGCGAGACTGAAAATACTGGGGGAAATAATCAGGTAATCCTGGGAGTGAGGAGTGGGGAAGTGAGAACAAAGAGTAAAAGGATGAATAATTCAGTTGCCAGAGGCATTTATGAGGTCAATATACTATATGTCTGTGTTATACTTTAAAAACTGAAATAATCATATAATAAAATGCAGAGATCTTAAGATTTGAAGAGCTCCTCTTAATGCAGAATTGACTAGAATGGGGCATGAGGAAAATTCCTGAGGGTTGGATATATCCTATACCTCATTTTCCATAGTGTTACCTGGGTGTGTATAAGCAATACACTTCATTACAATGAGTGGGGATAAGAATATAAAGTATATTATATGCTTTCAATGGATAAGCATTTACAACAATAGCTAGGTTATAGTAAATACTCAAAAATATATGTTATGATGATTCATAGGCCAATATGGGTATCGTCCTGACTGTGCAGAGGTAAGAAATTAGGCTGGAGAGAGGGACAGAGGATCAGACCATGGAGGGACCCATGGGTCACACCAAGGAGTTGGTACACTGGTCAGATACCAGCAGGGAGGATGTTAGTAAGAGCATGAGGTAGATTTTATATCACATGCTGTCACTCATGCAGCAGTGTGGAGGACAGTTTGCAAAGTGAGAGAAAAAAGTAGGGTAGGTAAATCATTCAAAAACCCTTGAACCTCACTTTCCTCATTTGTAAATGAAGATAATAAAAGCCTAATATAACTCACAATGTTGGAAATGACTGGAAAATGATGTAATGTATAAGAATGGATGTTGATATTTAGCAAGTTCTGTGGAGAATAAAGTTAGATGTGTAATGATATTGGGATGCATCATATGTTCTTAGGTATCATTAGCAAGTAGCTCCTACACAGGGGAAAAATATCCAGGGATAAATCACTCCCCACCACTCCCCATTTTCAGTTGCTTACCTGTCCCACTGGCGAAACGTGATGGAGGAGAACAATTAAATGGCTGTGACTATACTAGCATATTCTATGTGCAAAATGAGTTAAACGAGAAAAGGAAAAGTATACCCTGCATAGTCATTGGCATTCCAAGTGCTGGTTATCCCAGAACTTGGGAGAACCGTGCAAACAAATTACTAAGTAATTAATTCAGAATGATCACTGTTGAAGGGAGCTTGCCCCAAAAGGCGCTCTGAAAATGCCTTACTAGTCCCTTGTCACTAGCTTGGGTGGCTGATTTCTTTGTAAGACGTTCTTAGCTCTGGTGTCTTTCATGTTTCAGAGAAGTGACATGAAGTTGTTGTGGTTACAGCCTGAAGTAACTCAAAAAGATTTGGAATTTTATTCTCCATCTTTATTTAATTAAACAAATGGAAATATTCCCTCTTGCCAAATATATTATCCCTTGCCAATTAAGTCATTAACAGAGGCTCAGGGGCTGAATTCTCCATTAAGAGAAATAATTTTCTGGCAATTCACTTTTGGATTGAGTGCTGATTAGCCTTTCAACCTAAATCTAAACTGTGAAAGCTGAGCACTTTAAAAAGCAATCTGAAAAACAAGAATATTGGGTATAGATTTTTGCTGTCCTAGACATTAGCCTATAACCATGTAGGCTTACCAGGCACTTGAAACACGGCCAATCAGGTTGAAATGTGCCAAAAGTATAAATATAAGCTGAATTCTGAAACTTGGCAAAAAATATAGAATGTAAAATATCTTATAGATAATCTCAATATCGATTATATGTAAAAATGACTCTTTGGAAATATGGAGTTAAATAATGTATTATTAAAATTAAATTTATCTTTGGGGCACCTGGGTGGGTAAGTCGGTTAAACGTCGACTTTGGCTCAAGTCATGATCTCACAGTCCGTGAGTTTGAGCCCCAACATGGGGTCTGTGCTGATAACTCGGAGCCTGGAGTCTGCTTCAGATTCTGTGTCTTCCTCTCTCTACACCTCTCCCGCTCACACTCTCTCTCTCTCACTCTCTCTAAAAAAGAAAAAAAAATTAAATTTAAAATTAAATTTATCTGTTTCTTTACAAAGTAGCCACATCTCTTAAGTGGATATCAGAAATTTTCAAATTATATATATACAATGTATTTGTGACTTGCATATTTCCATTGAACAGTTCTTAATACATACCTTTTACAATTACATGAAATAGAAAAATTATAAGTCAGCATAGGACATTGTATAATTATAAAGGTATAAAACTTGAGGATATAACATTGTAAATATGTATGCACTCAACATAGTAGCACCTAAATTATATATATGTATCTATATACATATATATATATATATATATATATATATATATATATATATAATACAATATTAAGACATTAAAAAGAATGAAACCTTGCCACTTGCCACAACATGGAAAGACCTCCAGGGCATTATGCTAAGTGAAATAAGTCAGAGAAAAAGAAGTACCTTATTATGTCACCTATATGTAGAACAAGAATAGAAAAACAAACAAAACCCAAAACAAACCCCTAGGTATAGAGAACAGATTGGTAGTTACCAGAGGCTGGGGGTAGAGGTTGGACGAAATGGGTAAAAAGGAGTCAAAGGTACAAATTTTGAATTATAAATGTCATAAGTCATATGAGTATTTAATACACAGCATGGTGATTATAGTAAATAACATTGCATTGCATATTTGGAAGTTGTTTGCTAAGGGAGTAGATCTTAAAACTTTTCACCACAAGAAAAAAAAAAGAATGTAACTATGTTTGGTGATGGATGTTAACTAGACCTATTGTGGTGACCTTTCACAAGATATACATATATTGAATTATTATGTTGTACTCATAAACTCATATAGGGTTGTATGTGAAGTCAACCTCAACACCCACAAAAAAAGTGGTTTCCAAAAACTAAACGAACACTGTAGCTTGAGAAGGTGTGAGTCATCAATTGTGTTAAAAGTTGCTGCTTTTATTACTTTGTTTATGGAGACTGTTGACACAGAACACTTTCATCACAGACTATGATCTGTTGTAAAATCAGCAGTTTTGGGTTCAAACTCATCAGCTGTTTCCTCTGTCAAATGGGGTTATGAAGACAAAACAGTCAGTATATACATACATGTCTGGGTCATTCATGTAGGATGAGGCAAGAACAAATCTTAAGATCTAGACAGAACAAAGGCACTGGGAGGAGTTTTCTGGTAGGTGGCCACGTTCTGACAAAATTCTGAGTTTAAGGGTATCAGGTAGGAAAGAGTCACATGGGCATAGCGTATTTAAGTGGACAACATCAAAAGGATAGATAATACTGTGATAATTACTGCTCAGGACATATGACACGTGAATGCTAATTCCAGAACAAAGTCACTTACTTTAGCTCCCTTTTCCTCTAAAAAATGGGTCATTTTTATTTATTTTTTAATAAAACTGAGATCATGTTATGCATGTGATTTAGGTACCCTGAGTTTTTTTCACTAAACATTATATCCTGAACATTTTCATATGACATCAAATTTCCTTTAAAACTGATTTTTAATGGCTGTGTAACCATTTATCATATGGATATACCACCATTTATATGACTGTTTTTTTGTTGTTTTTTTTTTTACTGTTTGACATTTGTGTTTATTTCCTAACATTTAGTTCTATGGAAAAGTATCACTGTGGCAATATCAAACCTATAATGCCTTTTGTGAAAAGTGGTCAAGTCCTGCTCTTTGTGGATTAAACATAAGTTATACTGAAGAGGGCATAGAATAGAGTAGAAATTTTATGAACTTAGTTCTCTTCTCCCTCCTTATAGGGAAGGGTCAGTGATTTCAGAGCTAGAGGGACTTTTAGAAAACCTTTAATTGACCCTACACCTGCATGGCAAAAGTTTATTCAAGGTGATCTCTGAACAATCTGCATCTTCTTTTTGTAACTGGCCATAAGATTTCAAGTCTTCCTGCCTGCGTGTCTGTCTCTCCTCCTTCTTTATTTCCTTTATTTTCTTCCTCCCCACCCTACCCAATGATTAAAGTATATTATGAGTAAAAATGCCAAAGTTGGATTCCCTTGGTTCTAATTTCAAATCCATAATTTTTAAACTAGAGGATAATATTTATACCTGAAGCATAAGCAGTAATAAGTGCTTAATAAATGTTTGCTTAAAAGTCAGAATAATACAAGAAACTAATTTCCAGTTTTAAAAACTAAACTATGGCCTAGCTTATAAACTGGTCTTCTTTAACTGAGGGTGGGGTGGGGGGGGGAGCCCTCATGATCCTAGACCAATTGTGGGCATTAAAAGACAAGATATTTAGGAATCTTACCATGGGACTTGACACTTGACACATAATTACTGATCATTAATAATTTGTTGGTGATAATAATATGAAAAAAGTAATCATTTATAATAACACATGATTATGAAGTGAATAATGTATCTAAGGCAAAGGATAAGTGCTGTGAGCCTGGTTACACAGAGGTTTGTGAGGAGAAATCCCAATCATTACAAAGTAAACATCTTTTTGTCATGACATTTAGTTATGTTTTACAAAACTTTATTATGACAATGATAAATGATCATGCATTGCACAGAAATCTGTCGTGTTTCTATACACTAATGCTGAAATAAAAAAAAGAGAAATGAAGAGAACACTTTCATTTACGATTGCATCAAAAAGAATAAAAATACTTAGGAATAAATTTAAGTAAATTGGTAAAAAGACCCACACTTGGAAAACTAAGATATTGATGAAGGAAATTGAAGTAACACAAATACATGGAAATATCTACCATGGTCATGGACTAGAAGAATGACTATTGTTAAATGTCCAAACCATCTAAAGCAATCTACAGGTTTGATGCAATCCTTATCAAAATACCAAGAGTATTTTTCACAGGACTAAAATAATCATAAAATTTGTTTGGAACCACAAGAGACCCTTGAATAGGCAAAGTAAATGAGAAAGAACAAAGCTGGATGTATCACAATTCCAGATTTCAAACTATACTACAAGTATATAGTAATCAAAACAGTATAGTACTGATACAAAAATAGATACCTAGATCAATCAAACAGATTTGAGACCAGAAATAAACTCATGCTTATATGGTCAAATAATCTATGACAAAGGAGATAATAATATACAATGGGAAATATACGGTCTGTTCAATAAATGGTCCTGGGAAAACGGGACAGCTACATGCAAAAGAAGGAAGACTACTTTCTTGTGTCATACAAAAAAATAAACTCAAAATGGATTAGATGTCAAATATAAGACCTGAAACCATGAAACTCCTAAAGGAAGACATAGTAAACTCATGAACATTGGCTTTAGCAAAGTAAAAATAAACTATTGGAACTGTACCAAAAGAAAAAGCTTTTGCACAGTGAAGGAAATCATCAACAAAATAAAAGGCAACCTACTGAATGAAAGAAGATATTTACAAATGGTATATCTGGTAAAGATTAATATCTAAAGTGTATAAAGAACTCATATAACACTCC
This sequence comes from Lynx canadensis, assembly GCF_007474595.2. Classification (NCBI taxonomy): domain Eukaryota; kingdom Metazoa; phylum Chordata; class Mammalia; order Carnivora; family Felidae; genus Lynx; species Lynx canadensis. The sequence goes on from NC_044313.2 coordinate 21,463,603, forward strand.
CAAAACAAATAATCCAGTTAAAAATGGGCAGATGTGCTGAGGAGACATTTTATTTCCAGAAAGAAATGCAGATAGCAACAGACACATGAAAAAATGCTCAACATCACTAAGCAACAAGAAAACACAAATTAAAACCACAGTGAGCTATTACCTTACACCTGTCAGAATGGCTGGCATAAAAAAGACAAGATTAATAAGTGTTGACAAAGATGTGGAGAAAATGGAACACTTGTGCACCATTCATGGAAATGTAAATTGGCAACGCCACTCTGGGTAACAGTATGGAAGTTCCTTGAAAAAATAAAAATAGAAGTACTATATGATCCAGTATTTGTATTTCTGTGTATTTACCTGAATAAAAAACCCACTAAGCTGAAAAGATATAAGCACTCCTGCATTTATTGCAGCATTATTTACAATAGCCAAGGTATGGAAGCAACTCAACTGTCCATCAATAGATGAATGGATAAAGAAGACATGGTGTGTATACACAATGGAATATTATTCAGCCATAAAAGAGAAAATGAAATCTTGCTGTTTAGGACAACATGGATCGACCTAGAGGGTATTATGCTAAGTGAAATATGTCAGACAGAGAAAAATATATACCATATGATTTCACTTACATGTGGAATCTCAAAAACAAAATCACAAAAAATAGAAACAGACTTATAAACACACTGGTGGTTGCCAAAGGGGAGGGGGTGGGGGTAAGCAAAATAGGTAAAAGGGATTAAGAGGTACAAACTCCCATTTATGAAATTTAGAGGTCACAGGGAAAAAAATACACCATAGGCAATATTATCAATAATATTGTAATAATTTTGCATGGAGACAGATATAACCATACTTATTGTGGTCAGTATTTCATAAGGTATATAACTGTTAAATCACCATGTTGTATAGCTGAAACTAATAATACGTTATGTAACTATACTCAATTAAAAAATGACCACAGGGGCACCTAGGTGGCTCAGTTGGTTGAGCATCCGATTTTGGCTCAGGTCATGATCTCATGGTTTGTCAGTCCCAGCCCCATGTCGGGCTCTGCGCTGACAGCTCAGAGCCTGCAGTCTGCTTTGGATTCTGTGTCTCCCTCTCTTTCTGTCCTCCCCTGCTTGTACTCTGTCTCTTTCTCTCTCAAAAAAAAAAAAAACATTAAAAATGTTCACAAATTTATATCATATTTGTGGTCTTCTCATAAATACCAAAGTGACTTAATGAAACCACTCAAAATTTCTTAATTGTTTTGAAATCTCTCTCATACATAACATTTTACGTTCATTGTGACATATTCACAATATTTTCTGTCTTCCTTTGTTTCAAATCGTTCTGGAAAAAAAATATCTAATTCAGCACAAGACAAGCAGATTCTTATGCTTTCTCCCTACCTCTTCTATCTCTGGTTCAGTCATTTGTCATTCACATCAATTTAGGATTATGGGGTTTTTTTTCTGTTTTGTTTTCCAAAAGTTTTTTCACCTCCTAGATTCTTCACCATAAAAGAGCCAGGATCTGACACAAGAATCAATAATTGCTCCTTTAAAGAAGAGAACCAGAAGGAAGGAAAGATTTCCAACACTCATAAATTAAAATGTGAAAAATATAAAATGGTACAAAATGGCACATGTCACAGTAGTCATGAAAAAAGTCCTCCATGCTGAGGCTGTGTGGAGACAGCCAATATTCTTTGAGCGTGGAGTAGGTGGTGGATAAGGCAGGAGAGTGAGATTAATCATTTATAGCACCCAAATAAGAAAAGAGGGTTTGGGATTGGTTTTCTTTCAGAGAAGGCCATGCTTTCTAGCTACAACATAATGCCATTTGGATTGACAAAAAGAAGGCTAAGAGAAAAGCTGAAGGTAACAGCGATTGTCCATATATTAACAGCAAACCTCAGAGAGAGCCATAGCACTGCACACTGCAAACTCACTTCTCTAGAGTGGCATTAATACTCATTCTGATTTGCCTTTGGGAAAAGTCGGCCACAGAGATAGGATGGAAACACGGAGACTGTGTGGAATAAATGGGTTTTGCAAGAAGGGAATAAAGAACGTGGCTAAAGTTATGAGTCTGTAGGCACCACGGAAGACTTGGGATGTACTGTGTGTACAACCTTCCCAAGCCTTCGTGATGCTTCTTTCACACTGTGGGGGTACAGCAGGCTTTGCACATATGCCATGCATCTTTATAATGCCTATATCCAGAGATAGAGCTGTCCGAAGCCACATATTTGTAAAATATGAAGGAACTTTTTAAAAATTTTGTTAGCCCAGAGCAACTCTCCCCCTTCCCTTGGGGTACAAGTTTCTCTCCAACTCCAGCCAAGAGGTTGGTTATGGAGTTGCCCTTCACTTCACATAAGTAGACATGTGACTCTTGAATGACTGAGCCTTAGTTCTTGTTCACCCACTGCTCTGCTCCCAGGCATAGTCAGGTGATAAAAAAAAAAAAAGGCTAAGAAAGAGAATCCTTCCCTGGGGAGTTGTGTGTGTGTGTGTGTGTGTGTGTGTGTGTGTTACTTGAGGGTGTTGGGGAAAAAGTTATTTTTTAGATTTGGAGGCCTAAACATAGAAGTACAGAACTACCTGCAACCATAAGGCCAGGGTTGTGGGGAAGAACAGCTTACAAGAAAAAGATATATACAAAAAGGCAAACAAAGAAAAGGGAATAAGTGGTGATTCACTGTTAGAGTAATAGGCATAGGGTTCTCTGAAAGTAGCCCTACAGTTGACCATTCTGTATTCTGCTTACATAAACCAAAAAAGTTGACCCTAATTTTTGCTTACTCTTATTCCAATCAGCCTTGTTACTTGTTATCAAGATGGTCCTTAGCAAAACAAAGAATTTGTATTGTTTACACTAAAGCAAATACAGGTAAGAGTGGATATGGTTAAGGAAATCACATAATGGTTGATAGAGGAGGCGGCATTTAAAGCAAGGTGGGACTCCCGCAGAAGGAAACTGGAGGAGACACATTCTTTTTTTTTTCAACGTTTTATTTATTTTTTTTTATTTTTGGGACAGAGAGAGACAGAGCATGAACGGGGGAGGGGCAGAGAGAGAGGGAGACACAGAATCGGAAACAGGCTCCAGGCTCTGAGCCATCAGCCCAGAGCCCGAAGCGGGGCTCGAACTCACGGACCGCGAGATCGTGACCTGGCTGAAGTCGGACGCTTAACCGACTGCGCCACCCAGGCGCCCATGGAGGAGACACATTCTTGGCACAAGGAACCATATGGACAAAAAGAAAGGCATTAGAAAGTACTGAATGTATTCAGGACAGAGATCGGTTTGGTCAGAGCATGAGAGAAAAAAATGTATACATCCTCCCAAAGATATTTCCGTGACTGACATTTTCTCATCTGATTTCAGCTTAAAAGCTACTTCCCCTGACCTAGCTAGCTAGCTCCCCAAAGGAGCTTCCTCTGACCATTCTAATGCTCCCAGTCATTTACAGTCATATATTGGTTTTGTTGAATTTGTAGCACTAATGCCAGGTGCAATTATCTAGATGGTTGGTTCTGTGCTCTTTTGTCTGTCTCATCCACTGGATTATGAGTTCATAGAAACAGGTGCTTTGTTTGTCTTGCACACCTGGTTGTCAGTGCCCATAAAGGAGCCTGCATGAAGCAGGTGCTAAGTAAATACCTGTTGAGAGACAAGTGGGTGGGAATGGAAAGAAAAGTCAGAGCCAGATGAGAACTGTAGAAATCAAACTTTATGCAGAAGAGGATAAAAATCTGGAGGTACACTGTCAGAGCTATGCTTTTGGGAGACTGACTCATTCGGTGTGTAGGAGGTGGGGAGTGGGTGAGGAATGACAGCGATGGCAGACCACTGCAAATGCCCAGGCAACAGTTAATGTTTGTTGGTTGAGTGAATTATTTGAGGGATTGGGAGTCTTCATAATTACAAGAAAAAAGTGCTAAATGCATCATGTTTTTTTTTTTCTTTTTCTCCACCTCTCAGAGTTAGTTTATCAGTTGACTTTCTTCTTCCTACTGGTAATGATTTTCCAAGCAGTATCTTTCATATGAATCTACAATGCCGGCCGACCTCCCCACCCTGTCCCATCAGGAATGGCTTTAAAAAGAGAATAGTGGCAATAGCTGTTCAGTCAAATATAAAAATGCCAAAATCTGCCATCATGAGTTCCCCAAGCTTCCTATGTCCCTGAGGCAGAACAAATCAATCTTACCCCACCCACACAAACTCCTGCTGGTCCAACAGACCCCCATTGTACTTCATAGACCTTGTGTGTTTAGTTTGGGTATTTTATTTTGCACATTTTTACATTTGATATAAATAGTCTCATATTACATATTGCTATATTACAATTTTATTGTTTTTAAACATCTGACTTATGAGATTTAGCCAAAGTAATGTATAGCTTGAATCTATTACCACTCTATTATATTCTCATTATGTGAGTAACGTGTACTTTAAATACTTTCCTACTAAAGAACATTTTAGTTCTATTATTTTTTTATCTTTCACACAATGCTACGTTGAACATGCTTGTATATGTTTCCTTGTATTCTTATGCAAGGAAATCTCAATTTCTGAGCATGGAATTGCTGAATCCAATGTACAATATTCTACTTTGTTAGATTTTGTCTGATTGTCCTGAAAGACTGCTGAGTCACTTATACATCTTTCAGAAGTATATGAGAGCTATTTTCCCATATCCTTGTCATTCCCTTGGAATTGTAAGACATTTAGATTTTGTTATATTTGCACATATATAATGAGCATGCATTAATTTGCACTTTTTAATTCTTGTGTGTTCAAAAATATTTTCTCTTAGTTCTTGGCCATTTGATTCCTCTCTGGAATATGTTAATAATTTTTGCCTACTTTTGCCTATTAATTTGTGTGTCTTTTGCATTTTTTTATAGTTCTTTATAAACTTTGGAGTCCATTCTCAACCCTGGTATAAAGATACTATCCTCTATTTTCTTCTTGTAGAACTTTAATACACCAGAATTTAATTTTGCATTAACCTTATGCTCTTCTTCTCATCATCTCTGCACTTAATTTTCTTTTATCCCTCCTCCCCCAGGCTTATCTAATTTTTGACTCTCTATAGGACAGTTTCATTCATTTCCAAGCTTCCTGACTGCTCCTCCCCATCCGTGACAACCCCTCTTCACTAGAATCTTCAACAATTTGTCAATGCATTAATAACTTAACTTTTTGCCTAACAAAAGAGTTCTAAACTCAAATACCTGTAGCAAACAGACAGATAATCTAAACGGGTAAAGTGAGCCCAAATTAAGGCAATTGGAACTTTTGAGACTGTGTTAAAGTGAAGATCATGTGTTCCTGCTAAAAGAGCCAAATACCGTTATGGAAGAATGTGGTCTTAGCTTTCTTTGACGGATCTTCTGATATTTTTAGTTGTCCTGTTAGAACTATAGATTTTTTTTTGTGAAATCCCCTGATTATTAAATCTTGGCAGACAGGGCAAACATTTTTAATAAATAATATGTGGGTGGGTGTTTGGTGTCTCAGTCAGCTAAGCATCTGACTTTGGTTCAGGTCATGATCTCACCACTCATGAGTTCGAGCCCTGCAGCGGGCTCTCTACTGTCAGTGAAGAGCCTGCTTCATATCCTCTGTCCCCCTCTTTGTCCACCTCCCCCTCACCCTCAAAAAATACATAAATATTTTTTTAAAGGTAGTAGTAGGTAGGCCAAAATAAAATATATCTTTCAGGTAAGATGAGCTCTTTGGCCTCTAATTGTTTTGCGTAAGACGATGATTCATTAACATTGTTTGTTTCCTCAATTAAACTGCAATCACTTTGTGTACAGGAATACTCACTTTGTGTCTGTCACAGAACTTATCACAGAAACAAAAGCACGAAAATGTTCAGTGTATCTTGTTGACTGACAGAGGACTTTATAATCAACTGTGAGTACACAGACCTCCTTGTAGCCAAATACTGAAGTGGGAATTTCAGAGGGGATTTCAAAGCCAGTCAACATGACCTACAGTCTGTCCACCCACTTTGTATTTGTCATTCCAGTCAAACTCACATTCACGAAAAGGTAAACACATGAGCACATTTTCCCAATGCCCAGCTCTCTTCACCCACGCAGCCTAGATGCAATCAATCCATAGCTTCTGAGATAGTTCTGGTATTCATGTTGAAAGAACTGTTGAAAGAACTGTCCTCAGAGAAGCAGAGGTGGGGTAGAGAGTGAAGTATAATACAGGTTCAATCACATTGCCTTCTAGAGAAAAACAATTTTGTTTTTAAGGAAATTTAAGGCATCACCAATGCAACTTCATTTCCAGCCCTGTAGACTTGAACTCAGATTCCAGCCTCTTTCTTCACCTAGTCCATCTCACAGACAGCCAATGGATCACCTAAAGGCTCATCTTACTGGAGATCCATCAGAGGGGACTGGAATCTGAACACTGGATTCCAAGCTACCTTTCTTCATGAGGAAAGGTGGCTGACAAGTTCTGTCTCTGTGCCATCAAATAAATCCCTATTTCAGTGAGTGCAGAGGCAGGGTCTGTTGCTGGCTAAGAGCACAGCCAGTCACATAGGAGAGTGCATCTCAGACTTTCTACTTATTAGCAAACACTATAGGTTGAATGGTAGACCCCAAAAATATAGGTCTATATCTCAAACCCCAGAACCTGTGAATGTTAACTATTGGAGAAAAAACCATATCTTTTCAGTAGTAATTAGATATCTGGAGAGCAGGAGATGATCCTGGATTATGTGCATAGGTCCAAAATCTAATGACAAATGCTTGCTGACAGAAAAGAGACTTAGGGCCACATAGAAAAGAAGGTGATATGAGGATAGAGGCAGAAACTGGATGTGGCCACAAACTAAGGAAGCCAAGGAATGCTAATAGTAATTCAAAGCTGGAAAAGGCAAGGAAGGATGGCTCCTGTAGAACCTTGAGGCAGAGAGGCTTTGCCAACACCTCGATTTCAGACTTCTGGCCTCAGGAATGATGAGAAAATAAATTTCTCTTGTTTAAGGTCACATGATTTCTGGTAATTTATTATAACAGCCATAGGAAACTAATAAACCGGGTGACCTCAGATATGTATGTAACCTCCCTGTACTATCAACTTTAAAAAAGGCACAATAACAGTACTTATCTAACTGGGATTCTCTGAAGATCAAATGAGGTTATAGCTGTAAAGCACTGCCTAAGTGGTGGGTGTGAGCTGTAAGTATGAACTCATTTGTCAATGTAAAGGGGCCACACAGGTATTATTTATTAACATTGCGACCTGCTATTTTGATCTACTGACCAGATCTCTGTCAGCACCCCAACTAGGTGACTTTTTTATTTTGTTCCCAAGGCTGCAAGGTCACACAAAGGGAAAATTCTCAATAGAAGCTCCTTTCCCATTGAAATGCCACACAGTGCCCTCTTTTAAGGTGACAGTTTCTATCTAACCTAATCTAAACCAGAACCTGTGTGGGGGAAACGGCACATGACACTGAAGTGACTTAAATCTCATCTACAGGAAACTAGCAAATGACCAACACCCTGCTTGCAGCAATAAAGTCAAAGCTTAAAAGGGTGTGTGTGTGTGTGTGTGTGTGTGTGTGTGTGTGTGTATATATATATATATATATATATTTTAGTGTGTGTCTTTGTACTTTTCTATTTTGGGGTACCTGGATGAATCTCTGTGTCAGCATGAACCTCTCTGTATTGTTGTGTACATGTCTATGTGTGCCAAGTATGATGCCTATACACATGCATCCTTGTATGTGTGCATATGTGTGGGTATGTGAGTCTATTGTCCATGAGTCTTTGGTAATGTATTTGTGTGTGTGTGTGTGTGTGTGTGTGTGTGTGTGTGTGTGTGTAATTCTCTTTAGTAGGTTTGTGGTTGTCTGTGTGTCTACTTCTCTGTGTAGATATGCATGTCTGTGTCTCAGCATGGCTATGTCTCTGCGCTATATAGAAGTACATGATATTTACTGAACAATGAACAGTATCAAGGAGCCTCAATCTGCCCAGCAATGCTGCTATCTTACTCCATACTACTGTCAAGCCCCTTGGAAAAAGCAGACAAGTGACTCTTAATACTGACTGCAAGGGAAAAAAAATCACCTGAGAGCTTTAAAATACTACTTCTGAGAATCCCAGATATTACACTTAAATATTCTGAAATACTAGAAAATGATTTAAGGTAGGGCCCAGACATCAGCATTGCTTAAAAACTTCCCAAGTGATTCTAATATGCATCTGAATGAATGACTCTGCCAGCTAAAAAGCCAGGGCTCAGCTGGTTCCATGGAAAACCTGAAACTTTGTTGCTTCATTTGTGTGTGACTTTAATTTTATCACAATAAAACAGGGAGGATTTAATTAATTTGTTTGGTGTAGCAGAGGGTGAGCTCTCCCCTTTCCTGCTCAAAATGATAAGCCATCAGAGGAGCCTGTAAGTTCACAGCCTGCATATAAACCCATAGAAACAGAGGAGAACGTCCCCACCCAGGCCAACCTTCCTTCGTTTCAGCTAGCATGTTATCTCCCTTTCATTTATAGGATATCTAATTAACAAGCTATAGTCCTGCTTTAATGTTCATATAAACTCTTTACATTCACTGCGTGTATTTGACAAACAGAACGAGGATATATGGGTATAATAAAACAGGTACTTCATAAAAATTTAAATGTGTTTTGGAGAATTTTTTCAGAAGAATAAAAAGAGGAGGACAGGAAATAAGACAAAATTTCTAACCTTGGAGGGAACATCAGAATCTAAAAGACCTGAAAAAGAAAATCCCACATATTTAAAATGTGGGAAGCAGAGCTCTAGTCCCTAACACAGCTTTGTGGAAACTAGAAAAACATTTTGCTTTCTCTAAGTTACAACTCCTTCCTGCTTCACTGGATGTTTTCTAGCAATGGGCTTCCTGCAGTCCTGCTTCTGGGGGTGATACACAGGTCGGACTGCCTGGGTCCCCTTGTGACACTCTCACTCCTGAATTCCATCTCACACCCTCAGATAACACTCATCCAGAAGTCCAGGGATTTGAACTCTGTCATCCACATTTATTAGGGATTAAAAACACTATATTTTATAATATTTCTCAACACCCCCAACTATACTGAACAGTGTATCAAAAACATAGGCGGTGCTTAAAAAATATTGGTGAAATGCATGTATTGCTGTCCAATGACAAGTTGCATCTGAGTGGGCAACTTAGATCTCTCCCAACAGACAAGAAGCTACAGAGCCAATGGGAACCGTTTGTCTCCACATTGTCAACAAGAGAACGTTCTTTGGACAAAGTGTTTGGAAAATCACCAAAAGGACAGAGGTAGGAAATACAGTATGGTGTTTATCAGCATTATGTGTGATAATTCAACCCCAGTATGAAGGGAAATTAAAAACTGAAAGCTATTATTCTTCCAGATATTTCCATTCAGTGGTCAGCAACATTTCAGGGTTCCTAAACATGGCTTTTTGTGTCATTGTAATGTGTGAAATTGACTATGCTGAGCTATATTCCCCAGAATTTCAATCCCTATAAGTTCCTGGTTTGTCTTTTCTCTAGATAAATCTTTTCAAGTGCTTTGGAAAGGGGGAGTAAAACAGTAATCATTTATACCTTCAGAAGTTCAGTGTAGGGCAGGGCCTGATGCAGGTCATGGAAAATCTGCCAATCTTCTGGCTTATCTTACTGCTGTAGGTACTAACCATGCAATAGTTCCAGCTGCATAGAGTCTCTTCCTTTGGCATCTCTAAATCCTGGGCCAGTTACTGGGGTAAAACTATGGCAAGAGCTCTGATTTCCTTTGAAAGTCATCCAAGACCATGAGATTTCTGGCTAGTTAATGTGAGGAAGCCACTACAGAAAGCGATTCAGGTTCCTGCTCTCTCCTTGCAAGACTGAGTTCCTACTTTCTCCTCCTGCAAACAAATCACTCAATCCAGATGACTTGTCCTGTGTCTTCAGGTTTACAGCCAGAGCTAGAAGGAACAGACAAACTGAGATGACATTACCAGCTTCCAAAGTTGTAAGTGATCAGTTTATTATAATATATAAATTATATAACATTGCTTTGGTGGTTCTCTTTCTCTGGTTGAAGCCTAAAGCTGATGCTGGAAATGGTTCCAAAGGAAAAGAGCTTTAAGGATAGGTTCTCAGAATTGACTATGAGCTATCTGCAAATGGTTCCTTGATATTATTACATTTAGAGATATTAAACTTTTTCCACGGGTAAATAAAACATCATTAGTCTATGACATGCAGTGGCCAAGCATCTAATTAAATGATCATTTGCTGATGCTTGTAATCAAATACCTGTAGAAGTGGTTGCAGTCATTGAGTACTTTAGTGAAAATAATTATTACAATGTGATTTTTTTGCTGCTTTAAATTCACTGGATGTCTTGGAATAAAATTATGAGTTCAGGGCTTTATATTTCCAACTGAAGAACAGTTTAAGAGACTCTGAAGCTTCTCCGATTGCCCAAAAAGAAAAGCTTACTATCTATAGCAGCAGGATTGAGATTTTTAAAAACCAAACTCAATCATGCAGCTGGCTGAATGACAACATAAATTTCCAAGCTTACAAAGTCTTTTATGTCAAATTTCAGACATTCATTATGAAGAAGTAGGAGCCTAGAATTTGGGATAGGGGCATATGAATGATTCTGATGAAGCCGGGGGAATTTGACTTACAAATTCTACCTAACCTTCTTTGTCAACTCACAAGTCAAGGGGGGGGGGTGGATCTTAAGTCAAAAGCAATAATCAGAATCAAACTCAGATATAACACAGATTAGAATTATTAGAGAATTTTATTTTTTTAATGTTTATGTATTTTTGAGAGAGAGAGACAGTCCAAATACACAGGGGCAGAGAGAGAGGGAGACATAGAATCTGAAGCAGGCTTCAGGCTCCAAGCTATCAGCACAGAGCCCAATGTGTGGCTCGAACTCACAAAGCATGAGATCATGACCTGAGCCAAAGCTGGACACTCAACCGACTGAGCCACCCAGGTACCCCAAAATTATCGGAGAATTTTAAATATGACTAGTATGTAAAAGTCTCAAGTAGAGAAGGTGGACAACATGCAAGACCAGATGAGTCACAGGAGCAGAAAGGCCATCGTAAGAAAGAATTACAAGTAAATACTGGACATTGAAAACATAGTAATATAAATGAAGAAACACTGGGATTATCAGTAATCTTGAAACAACTAAGGAAATAACAAACCTAAAGATAAATCCATAGAAATTATCCAAACTGAAAAGCAAATAGACACAAAATAACAAAAGGGAACAGAATGTCCAAACAAGACAGAAAAAGAAAGCAGAAGAAACAAAGAATATAACAAATAGAAAACTGCAAATGGTCAATTTTAATCCAGGCATACCAGTCATTAGTTTATATATAAAGGGTCTAACCATCAGTTATAAAGTAGATGTTGTCAGATTGTATTCAAAAAGTAAAACTCCTTAAACATAAAGACTCAACTACATTAAAACTGAAGGGATAGAGGAAGACATACAATGCCAACACTAATCAAAAGAAAGCTGGAGTATGTATATTAATTTCAGATACTAGCCATTTCCTATGAAAGTAGCAGTAAGACACAGATTGGAACAAGGGCAGAGATTGCACTCAGAGGGTAGAGACAAAGGCTTTGGAGCATAACTCCCTGTAGAAGTTAGCTTTAATTAAGGAACTTCCAACATGTGCTCCACTGGATTTCATAATTGCTATTATTTAATGACTCCTTGTGCTCCCATTTTCTCCCTTTTTGCATAGAAAGTTCTACAGTAATTACCTTGAATCAATATGGCATGTGTGTATTGTATATTTGGGGGACAGCTTGTGACTTTAAATCAAAGCTCTTCAGATGTGCAGGAACTGTATTTGAGGAATTATATCTGAGGAGCATTGTCTGCACCAGCAGCTGATTTAGACTTGGGATCATGAGTTTTTAGGTGATGTGTACATAGAAGAGACCTTTGGATGCTCCAAAAGGTAGTACGTGTATTTTTCATGATGGAAGATTGTAAATCATTGGGGCCAGAGGGCAGACTCTGGGAGTCAGCCTATAGGATAGCTTCTACTATCCTTACTTCCTAGAATTCATGCTTCTCAACATTAAACTAGGACTGATGGTATGGCCATTGAAATATTGTAGATATGAAGATGTGTGAGTTTTGAGGCTAAGTTGTAAAAGGTGTTACAGCTTCTGCCTTGGTCTTTGTAACGGCCTCTAATAAGGGAAGCTAGCTGCTATGAACACTTGTACAGCTCTGAGGAGAAACCCACATAGAAAGGAACTAATTGGCTAGCACAAACTTGCTAGTCATTTAAATGAATCTCATCAACATCTTAATGAGGTTTCATGAGATACGTTGTGCCCAAAATATCCAACAGAATGCCTCTCAAATTCCTGACTCATAGGGGCGCCTGGGTGGCGCAGTCGGTTAAGCGTCCAACTTCAGCCAGGTCACGATCTCACGGTCCGTGAGTTCGAGCCCTGCGTCGGGCTCTGGACTGATGGCTCAGAGCCTGGAGCCTGTTTCCGATTCTGTGTCTCCCTCTCTCTCTGCCCCTCCCCCGTTCATGCTCTGTCTCTCTCTGTCTCAAGGATAAATAAACGTTAAAAAAAAAATTAAAAAAAAATTCCTGACTCATAAATACTGTGGGAAAAAATATGAATGATCATTATTCAAAGTTACCACATTTTTGGAATGATTTGTGAGGCAAAAAATGATAATATGGATGGATGAAGATACTAGCTATTATTTCTTGAATCTTCCCTGTGTACTAGGTACTGGGCTCCCTATGATTTTCTCATTTTATTTTCTTGACTAATGAAGTAGTTATAAATATTATGCAAATTTCACAGCTGAGAATATTAAAATTCAAGAGGTTAAATAAGTACATATGTTCACAAAACAATCAAGTGAACAAGCCAGGATCCCAACTCAAGGCACAGGATTCCATAACTCAGATGATTATCCTGTATGATGTTTAGTCATTAAACCATGAGAGTTCAGCATTAGCACTAACCAGTAAGAAAGCAATTGCTAAACATGGAGACACATAAACAAGGGCTTCTTGGAAATCTGATGATTAATCTCTCTGATATTCCATAGATTAAGCTGCTTAGGACCAACCCAAAATGTTCTCTGATCCCTAAGTTTAAGTAGTGAGTACATGTGGATGACATGAGATTGCATTGCTTAGTGATTCTTAAGACAGAAAAGATGATCACCTCACAAAATTTTAGAGTAAGCACTGGACCTCGAGATGTTGGTCAAGGATTTTCACCTGAGAGTTGAGAAAATGGTTACCCAAACATAATGAATACATAGGTCTAGGTACTCAGAAGCTTAGGAAAAGAATCAGGATGCTGCTTATTCCTCTATGTCATGCTACTTTCACTTTCTTTTGAATGGCTTAAGCACAACTATTTAGAGTTAGATTTACTGACCTCCATATCCTTTGGCCATTGCAGTCCCAAGAGAGTCTGATTAACCACAGTTTTTTTAATAAAAGTAAAATTCACAATTTCTTTGTGAAACCAAAAAGGACTGTTTCCTTCTCTCAACCCCACCATTTGTTATGTGGGAAAATGTTTACGTGAATATTCAGGGTTTAGCAAGAATGTTCTGTGATAACCTTCATCAGTTGTTACTGTTTTGGTTTGCACTGCGGGAGATAAAACCTTGTGGGAAAATCAAGACATGCCTGCCACTATATTCATTTTAATCTCTTCATGAAAGGATGAAGGAAAAACAAATCAAACCAAGTATTTTCATATTTAGGGATACCACACCAACAAACAGTTTAAAATAATGAAACAAATTTCTTGAGATACATGCGCCCTTCAGTTGTGTTGTTATTGCATCTAAGTAAAGCAAACTATGAAATTGGCCCAGGTTTCAAGGAGATTCAGCAGCCTTTTATCTAGATGAATGTTTTTATTTATCTGTTACACACCACATTTTCCCATACTTATCTCCACTTATTGCTACCTGCCTTCAAAAGGTAACTTACTGAAAGAAATTCAGCTTTATGAAGCAACAATGCAAGATCTCCAGACCCTGGAGATGAAGAAAATTAAATGCCCAGTTATAACTTGGCTGAGCTTAAAAGAGCTAATCAGAAAGTGACCATTAGAGAAATGTTATCAAGATTACCTCCTCTAGGAAGCAGTAAAATGGGAAAAGGAGAGAAAATTGGGACAAGAGGGTAACACATAAAAGGGGGAAAGAGTCACCTTGAAGATTCTTCTCCTCTGGATTTAGCACTTTCAGACACAGCATGTGATGGATGGCCTTTACCCCCAAGTAGAATTGTTGAATTCTCAGAGTTGAAAATGACACAAAGGCTACTTATTCCAACCTCCCCTCAAGTCCCCTTCTCCCACATTTTTACAAACTGTTGTCCAGCCTAGGTTTAAAGAAATCCAGGTTGTTGAAAACGTCACATTTCTTAGCAGCTCATCCATTTCTTACTTGTCTATAATTTAAGTTCTTGCTTCAGGAATAGAAAATCAGAATTATCAACTAGCAAACAAATAAATGGACAGGTCATTCTTCCTAATATTTAGAGAAGTATAAGCTAAAGAAGATTTTTTTTCCTTAGAGCATATTAGGAAATTCATGTATGTGTGTTAGTTTAGGCTGCTGTAACAAATTATTATAGACTAGCTTCTATTTTGCGACAGAGAGAGACAGAGCATGAACGGGGGAGGGGCAGAGAGAGAGGGAGACACAGAATCGGAAACAGGCTCCAGGCTCTGAGCCATCAGCCCAGAGCCCGACGCAGGGCTCGAACTCACGGACCGTGAGATCGTGACCTGGCTGAAGTCGGACGCTTAACCGACTGCGCCACCCAGGCGCCCCAACTAGCTTCTATTTTGAAGCCATTTTGTACCCATCCTGGCCTTGTGGTTGAAGCAGCCACTCTGATGATTTCTGAAGTACCTTCAATGTCATTCTTCTTTTAGTATCTTAGACAATAGATGCAGGCTTATTTAGATGGTTCGCTCATCTTATCAAATTTGGCTGTGCCTTTCATGCTCTCTACTAAACAGGCTTTTATTTTTCCCCAATATGGACAGGCAGAGAATTTTCTGAACTTTTTAGTTCTTCCTTTTGGATTAACAATTCCATCTTTAAGACATTTATCTCTTCTCATTTTTAATCTTAAACCAAAGCAGCTGGGAGGAACTAGGCCCCACCTTCAACACTTTGCTTAAAAATTTCCCCCAATATCCAGTTTCATCACTCACAAATTTGACCATCTATGAAATACTGGGACATGAACACAATTCATCCAAACTTGTTCATGCTTTAGAACAAGGATCACCTTTCTTCCAGTTTTCAATAATGTGTTCCTCATTTCCATTTTAAGACCTCTTCAGAATGGCTGTTATTTTCCATATATATATATCAACATTTTGTTTGTGACTACTTTGGTACTAAGATTGAGGCTTTGACTACAGCTTTCCTACCGGCTTTCTGGACTCTCAGCAGAGTCTTTATAGCAATATGAGGTGTTTCCCACCCTACCCCCCAGCATGTATCTTCAAACTCTTCTAGCTTCTATCCATTTTCCAGTTCTAAAGCCAATTACACATTCTAGATATTTGCTACAGCAGAACCTCCACTTCTAAGCACCAGCTTTCTGTCTTGGTCTGTTTGGTCCAGTCTAAAAGAGTACCATAGGCTGGGTTACTTATGGACAGCAGACATTTACTTCCCCCAGTTTTGGAGGCTGAAAAATCTAAGATCAAGTGCTGGCAGGCTCAGGGTCTGATATTATCCTACAGTCTATTTCACAGATAACACCTTCTAATCGTAACTTCACATGGCAAAAGAGATGAGAGCTCTCTGGGGCCACATTTATGAGGACACCAATCCCATTCATGGGGGTTCCGCCTTTATGACCTAACCACCTCCCAAAGGCCCCACTTCCTAATGCCATCAGCTCAGGGTTTAGGTTTCAACAAATGCATTTGGAGGGGCTACGAATGTTTGGACCTTGGCAGACATGGTTTAACTCAATATTAAAAATAACTGTTTTATGTTACTGCTGGTACTGTGGAAAGGTTAGTAAACCATATCTCTTCTAAGGAAAGTAGACAAAATAATGCTTGGGCATTTAATACGTGCTAAGAATGGATCTTCTAATGATACCAAGGATGTTTCAAATCACTGCTAATAGTGCTACTTATCAATGTTGTGTTTGCTTTATACTTTTATTTCTTCACACTAAACAAGGTATAAATCAGGCAGCAGTAAGCAGCCTTACATTTAGCCACACAAGGCGGCATCTGACAAATACATGAGCTTAAGACTCCAAACTGAAAATTCAAGTTGCTGGCATCTTAAATTGTCACATGAAAAAAAATGCTGAGATTTAGAGGCATTATGACAATTGGAGACGGCAATTCAAGTTATGTTTGTTTCAACTGCAGCTTTCATTGAAATTACTCTAAGCAGGGATATTGTACAAATCCTAGGTCAGCAAACAGTTTTCAAGAGGGAGAGAAAAGGGAGCACCTACGTGGCTCAGTTGGTTAAGCATCTGATTTCAGCTCAGGTTGTGATCTCACAGTCTGTGAGTTCGAGCCCTACATCCAGCACTGTGCTGACAGCTTGGGGCCTGGAGCCTGCTTCAGATTCTGTGTCTCTCTCTCTCTCTGCTCCTCCCCCACTTGCACTGTGTCTCCCTACCTAAAAAATGAATAAGCATCAAAAAAAAAAAAAAAAGGAGGGGGAACCTGGGTGGCTCAGTCTGTTAAGCATCAGACTCTTGGGTTTTGGCTCAGGTCATGACCTCATGGTTCATGGATTCGAGCCCCACATTGGGCTCTGCACTGACAGTGCAAAGTCTGCTTGGGTTTCTCTGTCTCTCTATCTCTCTCAAAAATAAATACATGAGTATTAAAATTTTTTTTTAAAAAAACTGAAAATGAGGGAGAGAAAAGAAAATGATATTCCAGAGATAGTAAAACTATACCCTTCATGCTTTTTATGTCTTCCTTTACCCTTCTCCTTCTTTCTTAGTCAACTTCCACCAAGTACTGTTTTAGACCATGCAATCTCTAAGCCAAACAGGAGTCTAGACATTCCAGGTGGGCATCATGCTATTCTAATAATCAGTAATATATATATAAATATATAAATTATCTTTTTCATTTAGTCTTAATTGTGATAAAATACACATAAGGTTTATCATCTTATTTTTAAGTGTGCAGTTCAGCATCATTAAGGATGTTTACATTAATGTGCAGCCATCACCACTCATCCATCTCCAGAACTCTTCATCTTGTAAAACTGAAACTTTCTACCCATTAAACAATTCTCCATTTCCTCTACCCCCAGTCCCTGGCAACCACCTTTCTACTTTCTGTCTCTATTAATTTTATTACTCCTACTATCTAATGTAAGTGGAATGTTACAGTGCTTGTCGTTTTGTGAATGCTTATTTTATTTAACCTAGTATCTTCAAGGTTCATCCGTGCTATAGTGTGTGGCACCATGACTCCCTGTCTCTGACGCCACTTTTAGAGTGGGTTTTCTCCTGCTGCAATTTACTGAGGGAGACAGCAACATTAGGGCAGATCTTTCAGAAGATAATGAGCTGATACATGACCAATAATGAAATGTCAAGTCCCCAAGATTACATCCACACCAGCCTAACAACACACCACAGTTCATCAAGTAAAGCAAGTATCTCTCCTCAGAATCCCCAACTTCTTTATTCCCTACACTGTAGTAGTTTCCTCTCAACATCCAGGTCTCGAACCAAACCTTCCTAGGTTTGCCCGCCTCTTGGATCAGAGATGTTTATGGACTTATTCAAATCCATTTAGCTATTGAAGATAGATTTTGGATTTGAACACACATCAGTTTGACTGATCCCAATGCTCTGCATATGAGAGAAGTCCTAGTGAGAGATGGAGATGGGCTTTTACCAATTTATCACTTTCCACTGTGACCTCCAAAAAACCCATCAATTTGATGGTCACGCTCTGGATAGTGAAATTACATCCTCTTACACACAGTCTTTTTTTTTTCAAGAATTAAATAACCAATATTTGTGAGAAAAAGTAATGGACATTCGAAAGCAGATACAAAGAACCCATACAACTGACACAACAAGTGGTGATAAGAATTCTCATAAAAGAGTCAACTCATGGCTCCACTGGCAGTTTCAAATTTATGTTCCAAAAATGTTCTAAGCAAGGAGATACTGAAATGTCAAAGTCTCATTAAACTGAGGAGTCAAAGTTTCTACAACATGCCAATGAGAAAGAATGAAAAATGGCCCTTTGTAGCAACATGGATGGAACTGGAGAGTGTTATGCTAAGTGAAATAAGCCATACAGAGAAAGACAGATACCATATGGTTTCACTCTTATGTGGATCCTGAGAAACTTAACAGAAACCCATGGGGGAGGGGAAGGAAATAAAAGAGGTTAGAGTGGAAGAGAGCCAAAGCATAAGAGACTCTTAAGAACTGAGAACAGTGAGGAAGATGGTGGCGTAGGAGGACGCTGGGCTCACCGCGCGTCCTGCTGATCACTTAGATTCCACCTACACCTGCCTAAATAACCCAGAAAACCGCCAGAGGATTAGCAGAACGGAGTCACCGGACCCAAGTGCAGACGAGAGGCCCACGGAAGAGGTTAGGAAGGGCGGCGAGGCGGTGCGCCCTCCACGGACTGGCGGGAGGGAGCCGGGGCGGAGGGGCGGCTCGCCAGCCAAGCAGAGCCCCCGAGTCCGGCTTGCAAAAGCGGAGGGGCCTGACGGACTGTGTTCCGACAGCAAGCGCGACTTAGCGTCTGGGAGGTCATAAGTTAACAGCTCTGCTCGGAAAGCGGGAAGGCTGGAGGACAAAGGGAGGGTGAGCTGCGGAGCCCCCGGACGACAGAGCTCAGTTTGGCGGGGAACAAAGGCGCTCGCCAGCGCCATCTCCCCCGCCCATCCCCCAGCCAAAATCCCAAAGGGAACCGGTTCCGGCCAGGGAAATTGCTCGCTCCGCGCAAACACCCAACTCTGTGCTTCTGCGGAGCCAAACCTCCGGCAGCGGATCTGACTCCCTCCGGCTGCCACAGGGCCCCTCCTGAAGTGGATCACCTAAGGAGAAGCGAGCTAAGCCTGCCCCCCCTCCCGCCGTGCACCTTGCCTTCCCACCCCAGCTAATAAGCCAGATCCCCAGCATCACAAGCCTGGCAGTGTGCAAGTAGCCCAGACAGGCCACGCCACCCCACAGGGAATCCCGCCCCTAGGACAGGGGAAGAGAAGGCACACACCAGTCTGACTGTGGCCCCAGCGGTGGGCTGGGGGCAGACATCAGGACTGACTGCGGCCCCGCCCACCAACTCCAGTTATACACCACAGCACAGGGGAAGTGCCCTGCAGGTCCTCACCACACCAGGGACTATCCAAAATGAGCAAGCAGAAGAATTCCCCTCAGAAGAATCTCCAGGAAATAACAACAGCTAATGAGCTGATCAAAAAGGATTTAAATAATATAACAGAAAGTGAATTTAGAATAATAGTCATAAAATTAATCGCTGGGCTGGAAAACAGCATACAAGACAGCAGAGAATCTCTTGCTACAGAGATCAAGGGACTAAGGAACAGTCACGAGGAGCTGAAAAACGCTTTAAATGAAATGCAAAACAAAATGCAAACCACCACGGCTCGGATGGAAGAGGCAGAGGAGAGAATAGGTGAACTAGAAGATAAAGTTATGGAAAAAGAGGAAGCTGAGAAAAAGAGAGATAAAAAAATCCAGGAGTATGAGGGGAAAATTAGAGAACTAAGTGATACACTAAAAAGAAATACTATACGCATAATTGGTATCCCAGAGGAGGAAGAGAGAGGGAAAGGTGCTGAAGGGGTACTTGAAGAAATAATAGCTGAGAACTTCCCTGAACTGGGGAAGGAAAAAGGCATTGAAATCCAAGAGGCACAGAGAACTCCCTTCAGACGTAACTTGAATCGATCTTCTGCACGACATATCATAGTGAAACTGGCAAAATACAAGGATAAAGAGAAAATTCTGAAAGCAGCAAGGGGTAAACGTGCCCTCACATATAAAGGGAGACCTATAAGACTCGTGACTGATCTCTCTTTTGAAACTTGGCAGGCCAGAAAGAATTGGCACGAGATTTTCAGTGTGCTAGACAGAAAAAATATGCAGCCGAGAATCCTTTATCCAGCAAGTCTGTCATTTAGAATAGAAGGAGAGATAAAGGTCTTCCCAAACAAACAAAAACTGAAGGAATTTGTCACCACTAAACCAGCCCTACAAGAGATCCTAAGGGGGACCCTGTGAGACAAAGTCCCAGAGACATCACTACAAGCATAAAACATACAGACATCACAATGACTCTAAACCCGTATCTTTCTATAATAACACTGAATGTAAACGGATTAAATGCGCCAACCAAAAGACATAGGGTATCAGAATGGATAAAAAAACAAGACCCATCTATTTGCTGTCTACAAGAGACTCATTTTAGACCTGAGGACACCTTTAGATTCAGAGTGAGGGGATGGAGAACTATTTATCATGCTACTGGAAGCCAAAAGAAAGCTGGAGTAGCCATACTTATATCAGACAAACTAGACTTTAAATTAAAGGCTGTAACAAGAGATGAAGAAGGACATTATATAATAGTTACAGGGTCTATCCATCAGGAAGAGCTAACAATTATAAATGTCTATGCGCCGAATACCGGAGCCCCCAAATATATAAAACAATTACTCATAAACATAAGCAACCTTATTGATAAGAATGTGGTAATTGCTGGGGACTTTAACACCCCACTTACAGAAATGGATAGATCATCTAGACACACGGTCAATAAAGAAACAAGGGCCCTGAATGAGACATTGGATCAGATGGACTTGACAGATATATTTAGAACTCTGCATCCCAAAGCAACAGAATATACTTTCTTCTCGAGTGCACATGGAACATTCTCCAAGATAGATCATACACTGGGTCACAAAACAGCCCTTCATAAGTTTACAAGAATTGAAATTATACCATGCATACTTTCAGACCACAATGCTATGAAGCTTGAAATCAACCACAGGAAAAAGTCTGGAAAACCTCCAAAAGCATGGAGGTTAAAGAATACCCTACTAACGAATGAGTGGGTCAACCAGGCAATTAGAGAAGAAATCAAAAAATATATGGAAACAAACGAAAATGAAAATACAACAATCCAAACGCTTTGGGACGCAGCGAAGGCAGTCCTGAGAGGAAAATACATTGCAATCCAGGCCTATCTCAAGAAACAAGAAAAATCCCAAATACAAAATCTAACAGCACACCTAAAGGAAATAGAAGCAGAACAGCAAAGGCAGCCTAAACCCAGCAGAAGAAGAGAAATAATAAAGATCAGAGCAGAAATAAACAATATAGAATCTAAAAAAACGGTAGAGCAGATCAACGAAACCAAGAGTTGGTTTTTTGAAAAAATAAACAAAATTGACAAACCTCTAGCCAGGCTTCTCAAAAAGAAAAGGGAGATGACCCAAATAGATAAAATCATGAATGAAAATGGAATTATTACAACCAATCCCTCAGAGATACAAACAATTATCAGGGAATACTATGAAAAATTATATGCCAACAAATTGGACAACCTGGAAGAAATGGACACATTCCTGAACACCCACACTCTTCCAAAACTCAATCAGGAGGAAATAGAAAGCTTGAACAGACCCATAACCAGCGAAGAAATTGAATCGGTTATCAAAAATCTCCCAACAAATAAGAGTCCAGGACCAGATGGCTTCCCAGGGGAGTTCTACCAGACATTTAAAGCAAAGATAATACCTATCCTTCTCAAGCTATTCCAAGAAATAGAAAGGGAAGGAAAACTTCCAGACTCATTCTATGAAGCCAGTATTACTTTGATTCCTAAACCAGACAGAGACCCAGTAAAAAAAGAGAACTAGAGGCCAATATCCCTGATGAATATGGATGCAAAAATTCTCAATAAGATACTAGCAAATCGAATTCAACAGCATATAAAAAGAATTATTCACCATGATCAAGTGGGATTCATTCCTGGGATGCAGGGCTGGTTCAACATTCGCAAATCAATCAACGTGATACATCACATTAACAAAAAAAAAGAGAAGAACCATATGATCCTGTCAATCGATGCAGAAAAGGCCTTTGACAAAATCCAGCACCCTTTCTTAATAAAAACCCTTGAGAAAGTCAGGATAGAAGGAACATACTTAAACATCATAAAAGCCATTTATGAAAAGCCCACAGCTAACATCATCCTCAACGGGGAAAAACTGAGAGCTTTTTCCCTGAGATCAGGAACACGACAGGGATGCCCACTCTCACCGCTGTTGTTTAACATAGTGCTGGAAGTTCTAGCATCAGCAATCAGACAACAAAAGGAAATCAAAGGCATCCAAATTGGCAAAGATGAAGTCAAGCTTTCGCTTTTTGCAGATGACATGATATTATACATGGAAAATCCGATAGACTCCACCAAAAGTCTGCTAGAACTGATACATGAATTAGGCAAAGTTGCAGGATACAAAATCAATGTCCAGAAATCAGTTGCATTCTTATACACTAACAATGAAGCAACAGAAAGACAAATAAAGAAAATGATCCCATTCACAATTGCACCAAGAAGCATAAAATACCTAGGAATAAATCTAACCAAAGATGTAAAGGATCTGTATGCTGAAAACTATAGAAAGCTTATGAAGGTAATTGAAGAAGACTTAAAGAAATGGAAAGACATTCCCTGCTCATGGATTGGAAAAATAAATATTGTCAAAATGTCAATACTACCCAAAGCTATCTACACATTCAATGCAATCCCAATCAAAATTGCACCAGCATTCTTCTCGAAATTAGAACAAGCAATCCTAAAATTCATATGGAACCACAAAAGGCCCCGAATAGCCAAAGGAATTTTGAAGAAGAAGACCAAAGCAGGAGACATCACAATCCCAGACTTTAGCCTCTACTACAAAGCTGTCATCATCAAGACAGCATGGTACTGGCACAAAAACAGACACACAGACCAATGGAATAGAATAGAAACCCCAGAACTAGACCCACAAACGTATGGCCAACTCATCTTTGACAAAGCAGGAAAGAACATCCAATGGAAAAAAGACAGCCTCTTTAACAAATGGTGCTGGGAGAACTGGACAGCAACATGCAGAAGGTTGAAACTAGACCACTTTCTCACACCATTTACAAAAATAAACTCAAAATGGATAAAGGACCTAAATGTGAGACAGGAAACCATCAGAACCTTAGAGGAGAAAGCAGGAAAAGACCTCTCTGACCTCAGCCGTAGCAATCTCTTATTCGACACATCCCCAAAGGCAAGGGAATTAAAAGCAAAAGTGAATTACTGGGACCTTATGAAGATAAAAAGCTTCTGCACAGCAAAGGAAACAACCAACAAAACTAAAAGGCAACCAACGGAATGGGAAAAGATATTTGCAAATGACATATCGGACAAAGGGCTAGTATCTAAAATCTATAAAGAGCTCACCAAACTCCACACCCGAAAAACAACCCAGTGAAGAAATGGGCAGAAAACATGAATAGACACTTCTCTAAAGAAGACATCCAGATGGCCAACAGGCACATGAAAAGATGTTCAGCGTCGCTCCTTATCAGGGAAATACAAATCAAAACCACACTCAGGTATCACCTCACGCCAGTCAGAGTGGCCAAAATGAACAAATCAGGAGACTATAGATGCTGGAGAGGATGTGGAGAAACGGGAACCCTCTTGCACTGTTGGTGGGAATGCAAATTGGTGCAGCCGCTCTGGAAAGCAGTGTGGAGGTTCCTCAGAAAATTAAAAATAGACCTACCCTATGACCCAGCAATAGCACTGCTAGGAATTTATCCAAGGGATACAGGAGTCCTGATGCATAGGGGCACTTGTACCCCAATGTTCATAGCAGCACTCTCAACAATAGCCAAATTATGGAAAGAGCCTAAATGTCCATCAACTGATGAATGGATAAAGAAATTGTGGTTTATATACACAATGGAATACTATGTGGCAATGAGAAAAAATGAAATAGGGCCTTTTGTAGCAACGTGGATGGAACTGGAGAGTGTAATGCTAAGTGAAATAAGCCATACAGAGAAAGACAGATACCATATGGTTTCACTCTTATGTGGATCCTGAGAAACTTAACAGGAACCCATGGGGGAGGGGAAGGAAAAAAAAAAAAAGAGGTTAGAGTGGGAGAGAGTCAAAGCATAAGAGACTGTTAAAAACTGAGAACAAACTGAGGGTTAATGGGGGGTGGGAGGGAGGGGAGGGTGGGTGATGGGTATTGAGGAGGGCACCTTTTGGGATGAGCACTGGGTGTTGTATGGAAACCAATTTGTCAATAAATTTCATATATATATATAAAAAAAGAACTGAGAACAGTATGGAAACCAATTTGTCAATAAATTTCATATATATATATATAAAAAAAAAAGAACTGAGAACAAACCGAGGGTTGATGAGGGATGGGAGGGAGGGGAATGTGGGTGATGGGCATTGAGGAGGGCACCTTTTGGGATGAGCACTGGGTGTTGTATGGAAACCAATTTGACAATAAACTTCATATATTGAAGAAAAAAAAGTTTCTACCACATGCTTTCTCCTTCCTCTTTATTTTCTCTGGCCCTTTCCAAGTATTTTCTGGAGGCAGGTGATGAAGTTCAAGGATGAAAGAGGGGGGCAGCTGTGGTAGTAGCCTGATACAACTTAGAAACAAGTGAGGAAGTCAGCTGAAAACAAACAAAAACCACCACACACACATACCACCACCACCACCACCACCACCAACAACAACAACAACAACAGTAATTGAGCAGGATTTGAAGCCAAAGAAGGAAGGTGGTTGAATGAGGGAATAGACAGCTAGGATTTGGGGCTGAGAAAAGAGAACATTTGAGCAAGTTGTAACCTAGTTTTTCACAGCAAGAACATGTGTAAATAAGGTGGATTCCCTGATGAAGAGTTGGTCAGTCTATTAGTAACACATAGGAGGAATGAATAATTAAGAAAATATATTGAGGATAATGGGAGACAGGTTCTCACTACCCAAGAAGGGAATTACAAATGTATAAAAGAGCCTAGAACAGGCCATAAATAGTTGAATTTGAATTGCAAGTATTGATGCAACTCACAACTTTCAGTAAATATAGTTAGATATAAAAATAGTGTGTGTGTGTGTGTGTGTGTGTGTGTGTGTAATATACACACCTTATTTTCAACTTCAGCCACTGAAAGTTCAGTAGCAATGGGCACACCAAAGTAATCTGGTCTTGACTTCTAAACAACATGCTCCATTAAAATGAATCAGATGGGGTTCCTGGGTGGCTTTCAGTTAAGTGTCCAACTTTGCCTTGGGTCACCATTTCATGGTTCATGAGTTCGAGCCCTGCATCAGGCTCTGTGTTGATAGCTTGGAACGTGGAGCCTGCTTCAGATTCTCTCTCTCTCTCATTCTCTCTCTCTCTCTCTCTCTCAAAAATAAATAAACATTAAAATTCTAAGAAATAACATAAAGAAATGCTTAAGTTAAAAAATACTGTAACAAAGAATACTTTTGATTTTCTTTTTCATAGACTGGACATGGTAGAAGAAAAGAAAATCTTTCTGCTAGAAGACATGCCAATAGAATTGTCAAAAAACAAAAGAACTCAAAGACCAAAACAAAACAAAACAAAACAGAACAAGCACACACACACAAAAACAAAAAAACCCAGAATATCCAACTACTGTGGAACAAGTACGAAAAGTGTAGTCCCATATGCCTATGATAATGCCAGAAGGAGAACAAAGAAAGGAACAGAAGAAATCTTTAAATCAACGTCTGGGAATTTCCCCACATTAACATCAGATACCAAACCACAGATGCGGAAAGCTCAGGGAACACCAAAACTCACCGACACCAAACCTGGTGAGGTGTTGGAGTAACAGTATCTCTCATTGATGGTGGAAATGCAGTCTAGTTCAGCCACTTGAGAAGATATTCTGGGAGTTTCTTACAAAACTCAACACACTCTTAACATGAGATTTAGCATTTAAATTCCTTGGTATTTACCAAAAAGAACTGATAATATACATTCACACAAAGACCTGCATGAAGATGTTATAGTAGCTTTATTCATAACTGTCAAGACGTGGAAGCAATCAAGACGGGCAAGCAATGCCCTTCAGTGATAAGTGGATGAAACTTTTATAAACTGTCATACATACAGATAATTCAGCACTAAAAACAAATTAGCTCTCAAACCACAATAAGATATCAAAAATTAAATTTATATTATTAAGTGAAAGAAGTCAATCTGAGAATACTACAAACTGCATGATTCCAGCTATATGATATTCTGATAAAGATCAACTATGGAAACAATAAAAAGATTAGTGGTTGCCAGAGGAGTTATGGGGCAAGAAGAGTAAAATACAGTACAGATAATTCTTAGGTCAGTGAAAATACTCTCTTATGATATTATAATAGGGAACATACGTCATTACACATTTATAAAAACCCATACAATAAACCATACCAAGTTAACCCTAAGGTAAATAATGAATTTGGGGTGATTAGAACATGTCAATGTAAATTCACCCTTGGTAAAATATTTCATTCTGGTGTGTAATGTTGATAATGGGAGAAACAATGCATATATGGAGGAAGAAGGTATATAGGAAGGCACTATACCTAGCTCTACATTTTGTTATCAAACTGTCTCTAAAAAGAATAACATCCATCATGTAAAGCAGGAATTTGATGTTTATTTGTGAATTTTTAAAATAAGTCTTTTTGGTAACCCCTGCAAATAGAAGAGTTTTCAAAAATTAAAGGAATACAAAAATATCTAATATTTCTTCTAAAAATATTTAGAATTGGCCAAGCTTTTAACAGAATTTGTAGATTAAATGGTTGTGATTATTATCAAGTTTTTCATTTTAATGGATTTTGTGGTTATGTAGGAAAATGTCCTTTGATCATAAGGAATGTACATGAAAGTACCTAGGTTTGTGAGGCATCATGTAGCTTGAATCGTTCAAAAATATTATGCACACACACACACACACACGCACGCAGGTAGGTAGGTAGGTAGGTAGGTAAGTATAGGTAGATAGGTCGATCAATCAGATTTAGAGAATCATAAGAGAAAATGTGATAAATGTCAAGAGTTTTAAAATCTAGGTACAAATTGTAAGGAGTTTTGTTGCATAATTCTTACAATTTTCCTAGAAGTTTGAAATTGTTTAAAAGAATTAACAGTTGTTAAAGGTGCTACCATATAGGTAACTGACATGTTGTTTTAATGGAGAAATATTCACAGTACCTAACACTTCAGGGAAACAACATCTTTTGAAATTTTTTCTTGACAAATCACAGCTTCTTAACACAAGCTGCCATTTTTTATAAGGCACCAGATAATAGATGATGCCTTACTAAGGGAAAACCCACCTTCTTATTTTGGTGAAGATAGCAAAGTCAAAACCACTGCTCTAAGAATCCAGACCTTAAATATATAATGCAGAGCCTATTTTCATCTGTGTTCACTTTTTTAGAGAAGCTGACTTCTGTCGGAGGATTATACACAACTAAAAAAGGGATTTAAAGAACTTCCTCAGAAATTTTATATGAGAGTATGAACTATCCTTGCTATATATTTTAGCTGCCTCAAAGCACACTGGTCTAACAGGAAATGCATTGCAAAATTTTCATTTCCGCTTTAAGTTTCTAGGACAATTTTATCTTCATACCAGCGGCCTTAGCTATCAATATTTCTAATTAAGCTTCACAAAGTAGAAGGTCCTCCAGCTTTCTTAATGACAATGTTTGGGGTCAAACCTAACTTCTCAAGACTTTGTTGAAATCCCTGTGGTCCAGTTTCACAACTGAGCTGCTCTTCTTATTCATTGTCCCAAATTACATCCATTCTATAAACCTAATTAAAATGTCTTTTTTCCTCTGGAAGAAATCCATCGCTAATTCCAATGCCCATTACCCTTTGTTGATTCTTATCCTGAGTGCTTCATTCTAGTTACTTATTTACACCTTATCTTCTTGACTAGATGGAAACTAAGCTTTTATTAAGCATATTAGGATTTTTTCACATCTGTAGCCTTCACTATGTTAAGATCTCAAAAGAGAAATAATTCAATGCATTCTTATTAAATCAGTAATGTTCCAAAGATCAACAATTTAATGTGTGTGGTAGACATATTTTAATGTGTCCTGCATGATCCTTGCCTCTTGGTATTCACAACTTTGTGTAATTCTAATCCTCAGAGTATAGGCAAGGTCTTTACTTGATTCTAGGCAACATGGCAAAGGTAATGGGATGTACATTAGGTCAAATGTGTGTTGAATGCATTATATAAGATTATTACACCCATCATAAAGGCAGACTCTTTCTCTGGCTGGTTTTGAGGAAACAAACAGGTTAAGAGGGCTTTGTGACAAGGAATTAAGGATGGCCTTTGGCCAGTAGTCTGCAAGCAAATGAGGCCCTCAACCTCACAGCCTTTAAGAATTAGACACTGCCAACCATCAGGTAAGCTTGGAACAAATATTTTCAAAGTTGAGCTTCATATATCTAACATCATAATCACAATAAGAGACTTTTAAAGTTTGTGTTTGTAGTGTGTACAGATATTAATTTATAATGCAAGAGTGGTTCAATATTTGTAAATTAATTAACATGATACATCACATCAAGAGAAGTGATAAAAACCATATAATAATTTCGATAGATGCATAAAAAACAGTTGACAAAGTACACCATCTATTCATGATAAAAACTCTCAACAAAGCAAGTATAGAGGGAACGTACCTCCACACAATAAAGGCCTTATATGAAAAACTCTCAGCTAACATCACACCCATTGGTGAAAAACAACGCTTTTCTTCTGAGCTCAGGAAGAAGACAAGGATGTCCTGTCTCACCACTCAACATAGTACTGGAAGTCCTAGCCACAGCAATCAGACAACAAAAAGAAATAAAAGTCATCCAAGTCAGGAAGGAAGAAGTAGAAATTTCACTATTTGAAGATGACAGGACACTATAATCAGAAAACCCAAAAGACTCCACCAAAAATTGCTATAACTGATAAATGAATTCAGTAATGTCAGAAGATACAAAGTCAATGTACAGAGATCTATTGCATTTCTATAACCTAATAATAATTAAGCAGCAGAAAGAGAAATTAAGAAAATAATTCCATGTATAATTGCACCAAAACTAATACCTACGAGTAAATTTAACCAAAGTCAAAGACCTGTACTCTGAAAACATTGATGAAAGAAATTGAAAAGGACACAAACAAATGGAAAGGCATTCTAACCTCATGGATTAAGAAAAAAACAAATATAATTAAAATGGCTATACTACCCAACACAATCTGCAGATTTAATGTAATCCTTATGAAGATACCAACAGCATTTTCCACAGAACTAGAACAATCCTAAAATATGTATGGAGCCACAAAAGATCCCAAATAGCCAAAGCAGTCTTGAAAAGGAAAAACAAAGCTTGAAGTAGCACAAGTCCAGACTTCAAGTTAGATTACAAAGCTGCCGTAATAACAACAGTACAGTACTGGCACAAAAATAGACACACAGATCAATAGAACAGAATAGAACCCAGAAATAAACCCACAATAATATGGTAATTAATCTTCAACTAAGCATGAAAGAATATCCAATGGAAAAAAGACTACCTTCAATAAGTGATGCTGGAAAAACTGGATAGCTACATACAAAGAAGGAGAAGAGGAAGAGGAAGAAAATGGACCACTTTCTTACACCAGACACAAAAATAAACTCAAAATAGATTAAGGATCTAAATGTGAGCCCTGAAACCATAGAAGTCCTAGAAGAGAGCACAGGCAGTAATTTCTCTGACATCAGGTATAACAATATGTGTTTTTGAGACAAGGGAAACAAAAGCAAAAATGAACAAATTGAGATTACATTAAAATAAAAAGCTTCTCTACAGCAAAGGAAACAACCAACAAACCTAAAAGACAATCTACTGAATGGGAGAAGATATTTCCAAATGACATATCTGGTAAAGGGTTAGTACCCAAAATCTACAAAGAACTGATATAACTCAACACACACACACACACACACACACACACACACACACACACGCACACACACTTAATCCAATTTTTTAAAAAATGGGCAAAAGACATGAACAGACATTTCTCCAAAGAAGACATACAGATGGCTATCAGACACATGGAAAGATGCTCAACATCACTCATAATCAGGGAAATGCACACCTGTCAGAATGGCTAAAATCAAAGCCTCAATGTTTATAGCAGTGCTATAAAAAATATCCCAATTATGGAAAAAGCCAAAATGTTCATCAACCGGTGAATGGAAAAAGAATATGTGGTGTATGTATACTACACACACACACACACACACACACATACACACACACACACACATACACACACACACACACTTGAATATTACTCAGCGATCAAAAAGAATGAAATCTTGCCATTTGCAACAACATGGATGGAACCAGAGTGTACTAAGTGAAATAGAGAAAGTCAAATATCATATGATTTCACTCATATGTGGAATTTAAGAAACAAAACAGATGAACATGGGGAAGGGAAGGAAAAAATAAGCTTAAAATAGAGAGGGAGGCAAACTATAAGAAACTCTTAAATACAGAGAACTGAGGGTTGTTGGAGGGGAGGTAGATGGGAGAGGGTTAAATGGATGATGGGCACTAAGGAGGGCATTTGTTGGGATGAGCATTGGGTGTTATATGTAAGTGATGAATCACTGAGTTCTACTCCCGAAAACCAATACTCCTGAAACCAATACTACACTGTATGTTAACTAACTTGAATTTAAATTAAAAACATTGGAAACACATACACACACACACACAAGAAATTATGAGTATTGGCAACTACGTAGAGAAGTAAAAGCCCTCTTGCACCATTGGTGGGAATGCAAACTGGTGCAGCCACTGTAGAAGATGGACAATATGGAGTTTAAAAAAAAATTAAAAATAGAACTACCCTACCCTATAATTCAGTAATTACATTACTGGGTATCCAAAGAATGGAAAAACACTAATTCAAAGGGATATATGCACCCTTATGTTTATTGCAGCATTATTTACAATAGCCAAATTATGGAAGTAGCCCAAGTATCCATTCATAGATGAGTGGATAAAGAAGATGTGTTATATATAGAATGGAATCTCGCCATTTGCAATAACATAGATGAATCTATAGAGTATAAAGCTAAGTCAAATAAGGCAGTTAGAGAAAAACAAATACCATATGACTGCACTCATATGTGGAAACTAAGAAGTAAATGAATAAAGAAAAAAAAGAGACAACCCTAAAAACAGACTCTTAACCATATACAACAAACAGATGGTTCCCAGAGAAGAGGAGGGCAAGACAATAGGTATAATAGGTGAAGGGGATTAAGAGGACACTTATCTTGATAAACAGTAAGTAATAGATGGAATTGCTGAATCATTGTATTGTATACCCGAAATGAATATAACATTGTATGTTAACTACACTGGAATTAAAATGAAAAAACTAGCACTATAATGTTGCTTACACACACACCCCACAAGTTGAAGTTGACCCTTTGTGCTCTATTTCGATGTTTCTTTTCTTTTCTTTCTTTTTTTTTTTTTTTTTAGTATTTTTGAGAGAGAGAGATAGAGTGTGAACAGGGAGGGACAGAGACAGAAATGGAGACACAGAATCTGAAGCAATCTCCAGGCTCTGAACTGTCAGAACCCAACAAGGTGCTTGAAACCAAGAACCAAGAGATCATGACCAGAGCTGAAGTTGGACACTCAAATGAATGAGCCACCCAGGTGCCCCTTTTCTATATTTCTTATCCCCTGATATCTTTCATGAGATCAAGGCCCTTGACCTATATATTTTTTTTACCTCATCTACCTACACTTCCTAATCTCTCCCACCCTACCAGTGACTCATAAAATCCAAATAAATTGTAGGATGTACTTTGCCACTGACACTTAATTTCCAGACAAAATTCTGAGAATGTGATGGATAGTATCCATTTCTTTTGAATCTCAAGCATACTTTGTCTTTGAAGAGGTTTTATTTCATTTGAAAAACTTATTTTCTATCCTTGTACACTCCTTAGCATGTCTCTTTGTTATGTCTCCTCTCTTCAGAGAGTCTAAGAGGCCCTTCTTCATAAGGTCAGTATCTGGTGAAGACAGTCTTCCATAAATATTTTCCAGGTGAAAATCAAAGGGCCAAAAGCCTACAAGTCATAAAATGATGTTGCCTAATCCTACTCTTGTTACAGAGACAAAAAAACATAGTCCTGAAGTTTCAAAAGAGTTTCTGGAGTTGCTTTTTGAGAAATGGAAAACAACTGCTCATTTATAATGTATTAGAAAAGTAAGGACACTCAAAGCACTAATAAGGGTAGCAAATCAAGACTCATGACATGCATGAAGTATTTGTCATAAACTAAATGGTTTGGCTGAGGCCCTATTCTTTATAGTCCTTTATCAAGGGCCAGGGACAAGCTGGGAGACTCAGGAAGGGTCACTTTTCCTCAAGATATTTTATTCTGTCTTGCAAGGCCAGTGAGCCTGCCTCAAATCTAGTGTCAGTCTCATCCCTGAGTCTCATGGGCTAAGGGATACTTTTCTTCTAGAGAAAAAACAAAACCCAAACACAGTATTGAAGATATAGATAAATAATTCTACTTCTGTGTCAAGTAGGCAAATAGAACTGCATAGGTCTTTCTAACTCGTGAAAGATAAAACAACAAGATGTAAATGGGCTCGGTACACTGTAAAAGGTTGTAAGAGATCATTAAGGTTAATTACCACTAGTGAGCACTGACTAGATGCTAGCACTATCCTGGACCCATAATTATTTGTCTCATTTCACCTTCTCTAAATCATTATGAGGTTAAGTATTATTATCATTTTACAGACGACAAAAATGAGGCTGAGAAAGATTGTGAGATTTAAACCTTTCTAGATTCCATAAATACCAGAGTCAGGATTCACACTCAGCTCCCTCTGATCCCTAAATCCACAGTCCATAAATAGTTTATTTTGACTTGGCATCTGCTTTTGGATTCATACTTACCAGATTAAAAAGAAAAATATTTTTAATGGATTTTCCTAAATTTCCAGTAGAGTTTTGGGACTGAAATTAGTATCTTCCTTCCTGGGCCTCTGTGTCAATTTGTAAAATAAAATCATGACTGTGAGACTCTAACTGAGATGCTACAGAAAAAGAACCCCATAACTTATTGAGATTCAGGAGTCAGGACATACAAGGGAGCAGTTTTGTTGACTAAGAAGTTGTCAACTTTCCATGGTCCCGTCTTGCATTGTAACTACACTCCCCATAATGTCTTCCCATTGCTCACCTTTGAAGGTGTGGGAGTGAGGAGGAATTCATTAATAGAAACCATTGCTCCTGCCTGCAGAATAAAATGATCTCCATAAATGTTGAACTAAGTCCCTCTTAAAAAAATTAAGTAAGACACCGTGACTCCCCTGAGAAGCCTGAGGAACAGGTGTCAATCTATTTATTTGAGAAACATTCAAACCATTGTGAAAAAATTTCCTTTCCTGGCCCAAAGCTGCATTCTCTGAGAAGAATGATAGGTCTCTTTTAAGACACAAATGAAAGTGTGCGCATGAATACACAAACACAATCTCATATATATGCACACCATGTACAAGAACCCCAACTTTATCTCAGGAAAGAGAAGGCACTGACAAGGAGTATCTCCCCAAATATGAGTATTAAAGAATCAGGTATTATAGCATGGGGAGGAACAGATCTAACAGACTGGAATTCAAACTCTAGCTCCCCTGTATATTAGGAAAATCTTGGAAAATTACTTTTTCTCTCTAATCTTTAATATACCATTTATAAAAATAATGATAAAACATACCCACTACCTTTTGGTGTTACCACTAAGATTTAGTTAAATAACAAAGTGTATGTTTTAAAAAAGGGGAAACATTTAGCACAAAGGCTGGGATGGAATGAACCCTCAACAAATGCTTTTCTTAGAGTGTGAATTTCTATATTTCAAATAGGGAGATAGGCTTCCATAACTGTGAAATGGAAAATGCTGACTTGAAAAGGAAAAATGTTGGCAAGGCACTGAGCTGCATATCCTGTCTTTCTTTCTGCACTAGCTTTATTTCAGTAAACGTGTATTGAGAAGCTACCATATACAAGTTATAGTTTGTATTTCTTGCACTTCTCTTACATGTCTCCCTCCGCTCTGTCCCCATGAAAACATTTCTGGTCCTTCTGGGGAAATTCTATTTTCTCCCTTTAAGGGAATTACATCTTTTAAAGACACTCACACAAGTAGATACTCAATATTATTTCACAGGTGCAGATATTTTTATTTATAGGGCCCCATTCACTTCTGGTTGAGATGCCATAGAGAGGAAGGAGGAATCCAGAGAAGCTGGAAGACAAGGTAGAAAGGAAGGTAGAGCAGAATAAAGCAGGGAATAAGTGGTGGTGGACAGAGATGCTCAGAATTAGTATCTTCAATAGGCTCCAGGAGGTCAGGAACCATGCCTATCATGTCCATCCCAGTCCCTTGTTCCCTAGAAGAGGCTCTGACACATACCTATAATATGAATAATAAAGTTAAGAAAAATAAGTGTCATTGGAGAGTAGAGAAAGCAATTACAGCAAACTAATTTTTAAGTAATTATAAACAATGTGCCTGCAATTCTTTTCTTTTCTTTTTTTGTGAAAAGGATCTAAGACAAATTTGAAGACAGAGATAAGAACACAGGGGCCCCGGCTAGAGGCAGCTGGCACTGTGTACAGGAGGGGATAAAGAAACTTGGCAAATCAAAATCCCAGTCCTATTTTTGCCCATTTGGGTAATAAATTCAATAAATCCTCACTTCTGAGGACAAGTCTCTCCCAGGGGCCAAAAACCTGGATAAAATTTGCATTTCTTTGCTTTTCTTCTATAAAAAAACTTATCTTCTCTTGCCTATATTTTGTTTATTTTGCTTTCAAATCACAGAGATTTTGAAGGGCAAGGGCTGTAGGAAACTGGTCATAGTTGGATGCCAAGTAAAGTCTTCTGAAGCTGATTTGCCCCAAAACAAATGAAACATTAAACCCATATGACTTTATCAAGTTGTGTCTTCTAAACCAAAGAAGAGTTTTATTTTAGTAGAGAACAAACTTAAAGTTGATGGAGGGACGAGGGTGGGAGATGGGCTAGATGGGTGATGGATACTAAGGAGGGCACTTGTGATGAGCACTGGGTATTGTTTGTAAGTGATGAGTCACTGAATTCTACTCCTGAAACCAGTATTGCACTGTATGTTAACTAAAATTTAAATAAAAATAATTATTTCATGTTTTTCTTTGCATAGATGTCTTCCGTGAGATACTTCACTATAAAAGCAGAATACCAAACACACTATCCACAAAACAAAAAGCCCTGATTTTGCCATTACTGATTTCAAATAGCCAATTAAGTTCCTGGACACATCTCAGTGCCATGTGCTGGAGTAATGAACAAAGTATAAAACATTAGAGAATTCCAGCATCCTTCCATCCAATGCAAATTAGTTCAATGGCCTTGGACCCCAGTATTAGGTGGCACCTCTGTATCACCCAATGACATGGTATCAAATAGCTGGATTATGACTCAGGAAGTATACATATTAGCCTTCATTTTAATAATAATAAGAATGCAAAGAATTTGCGATATTCATTTACCTGTAACTTTTTACAAGCTACTAAACCTGCATTTTCCTGTCTCCCAATTTCCACTGCTACTGTTGAGTATCAGGAACTATGCTGAGGGTTAAGGCAGTGTTAGAAAGCTCCAGTTCCTTAGCCTTTTGCAGCTGATACTTTAGGAGGTTAGGAGCATGTATGAGACAAACCAAAATAGAGAGGATGAGAAAAAAGAAGTATATGAATAATTATGTAATTAATGAAAATAACTTTCAAACAACCTCAGTTGTATCTTATCTTAGGCCTCTTTCAATCTGATTTATTTAGTGACCACTACGCATCCAGAATTTACAAACAGAAGGTCAGTAAATCCACCCAACTTCCCTAGGAAGTGATTTCTGTTCCCCTTTTATAGATGTAGAGACCTAGTTTCAGGATATGATCAAATGACCACAGCAACAATGATATTAAAAGAATCTGAGATGTACTGAACCCATGAAATACACCAGGCTTTTACTCATACAATCACATTGAACACCATGATCATATTATGAGTAGGCCCTATTTTATCCCCATTTTACAAATGAGAAATGGAAGCTTTTACAGTTTAGTAACCCTGAGGTCACAAACCTATCAATTAGGGGACCCAGAATGTAAATCTCATTCAAACTGTCCTCAAATCTCTGTTCTTAACAGATGAAACAAACTGAGACCAATGTTAGATTTGGCCCTATGATTCACAAGCAGAAGGAGATTTCAACCTAAACTCATCTGACCCGTGTTCCTGGGTCCCTTCTCTTGCCTGTGAAAAATTAATCTTCAAATTCTAAAGTATGCTTTGAGGATGTTCCTATTTTTATCATTCATACTCTGAATGTCTCTAGTACGGAGCTTTATCTGTCAGGTAGACAGAAAACAGGCATGAGAGCCACTTGCCTGTCTCTTCACCCAGAGGACAGTCGTTCCTCTTGCTTTTGCCAGTCTGTATCTCCTGCATGATCCTTTTCTGCTCTGTACAGCCTTCTTCCATTTTAGCCCATAGGAACACACTCCATATTCTATACCCCCTCAGCTCTCACCAACTCCTGGGCACCATGTTCACCTGCACCTGTCTACGCTGTTCAGGTAATGTCCCTTAGTCATGTTTTTGAGTGTGAATGCATAAATGCACAAAGCAGAAAACTCCCACAACCAAGGTCAGCAGAAGACAGGGAGATAAGTCAAGAGAGAGAAAGTAACAGGTGACAGAAGGGGAAACAGACATATCATAGGGAGAGGAGGAAAGTGGGAAATCATCAGAGCCAAGGGATAAGAGCTTTCTAGAAACAAGAGATAAGGAATAGTTTCCTCTTACTCTGATAGGAATTATGGAAATTACATAAGAAACTTTTACTTTTTAACCCATTAATACATCTTATAAGGAAGGAATTATCATTTCCTGCTTTACACTAAAATAAATATATGCATATTTTAAGACAATTTATTTTTGTTTATACTTATATTTATAATATTTAAAGTTAATAATTAATAAGTTAATTAATATATTTACAATATTTAAGTTAGTAATTATTATTTATGCTTATAAAATTAAATATATTTATAATATTTATATTTATAGACAATTACATTTATGGATGTATAATTTATTAATTTAATTAATTTAATATTAATATTAATTTATATTATTTAATAAATTATCAACACATAATATTTCTATTTTATAGTTATATACATCTGTTAAATACCTTTTCCAAGGTCACACAGCTAATAAGTGAATGATCCAGGATTTAAATATGTATTTCACTGTTGTCCAAAAATGTTTTCTCAAACTTTAATGATTTTTACACCAATATTTAGAGAAAAAAACTTTTCTTCACTGTGGCACACATGACAGAAGGGTCAGCAAGGCTTAGGACTGACTGAGAACCTCTATAAATGGTGTCTAAGACAGAGGTGACCTTATAAATTATTATTCATACCAGGATACTTTGGAGACCAAAAGCAAGTGCTCTTTATAATTATGCCAAGATAATAAGTAGAAAAGGGGATGTATAGTCAACCTACTAGGGGGGCGTTGGTGACCTAAAAAAAAGTCTTAGAACAATGAGGTAGAAAACAGATAGCGGTGGCCTAAAGAGGTAAGAACAGATAAAAGATATAGAAAAGGAGAAAAGTAGAAAAGAGCTTGACCCTTTGAAAATCAAAATTTACAAAATATTTTAAGGTCATTCGTAGTTAAGTCAGAGATGAAACTTGGCGTTCTTCCAAATCAAAGTCTAATTATGCAACAACCACCCTATTCTTGCATTCCTTGTAAACTTTCAATAAAAGAACCAATGCCTAGGATTAAACCTATTTTCCCCAACTCTTTCCAAGACTTTATGAGAATCTGAACAAAATATAAGCTTTACTCTGGGGAGGCTGCAAACCACGAAGGAGCATAAAATGTAAAAATACAGTGAGTGACTATAATTACAGTATTAAAATTCTTCCTGGCTGACCCAGGACCGTTTATGGGCTGCTAAATTAAACACTAACCTAGTTCAGCTTTAGAGGCCTCTGGAGGCTATTTTTCATCTTATGAAATTGCACGTGCAACTGTGAAAAAAAGCCCAGACACCGAGTCTTTGGCCCTTATGATTCATGGCGTAAACAAAATTGCTGTCTCAACTACACCAACCTGCTCTATCCAGAGAAGTCAGGCCTCATACTCAGCATTTTATTTTACTTCATCCTTATTGCAGCCCTCTAAGATAGGTACTATTCTTTTCTCTAGTTTACAAATGAAAGAAATGGAGTTCAGAGTTTAGGCTGTTTGCCCAAGATCACAGAGACTGTAGTGGTTGGCAGTTCAGCATACCTTCAACACTGTTCTATAAATATTTTATTCATAATTTATCAATACTTATTAAATATCTTCTATATGTTAGACCCTGTGAGATTTCTTGTCTTGGGACTTAGGGGGCTACTATTGTCGTTGAGGGAGGTTTCAAAAAGTTACAGGACAGTAAAATGGATTGGTTGGTGAAGATTCAGAAGAAAAGTAAATGTTAAGGAAATTTAGGGGATGGAGATTCCATTGCAGCAGTCAGGAAAGATTTTAAACATACAAGTGAGACTTGAATTAGTTTCAACAGGAAAGATGCAGAAAAATAAAGAAGAGGTGCTGTTGTGCAAGGCAGGCTTTGGGAATGTTAGGGTGGAATAAGTATCACTGCCTCTCAGGAAAAGTCTTTTATTCAGAACCAGGAGACAGGAAATATGACATTAACTACATCTGCAGTTGTGACCTTAGTTTTCTCATGATTAACATGTAGAGAATGTCCAGATGACACATAGGGTCCCTTCCAATTCCAAAGCACACGACTGTTTAGAGATCAACATTGCAGTCAGAACACAGAACATTCCAGCTTGTAAAGAATTTTGTTCTGAGACAAGACATGATAACAGTCAGTGTATCCTCTCAAAGATACTATAATAGGAATACTAAGTCTTAGTGGTCACCTCCGACCATTTCAGCTGTTACTGTGGCTGCTTCTTGATATAATCTACTCATTGGGAAAATACTGGCTCAACATCAGGTAAAACAAGTCTTGGGAAATGGGAGGTAGTTGTAAACCTCCTCAAGAAGCTTGCAATCTAAGGGATCATAATCTGGAGCCCTGGAGCCAAAATCAGGTCATGAATCATTACCCTACACAGTTTTAAAATGTTGATCAGTTACCAATGTTTAAAAATTGCATGATTTCTCAATTGAAAAAAAAAAGACTGTTGCTTTAGCTGGAGAAGAACTCAGAAGGGATTAGGGGGTACAGGGAAGAAACTTTCTGACACATGTTTCATAGATAAGTTTTACCAAAGGCAGAGAGGACTCCCAGAAAATAGTAATTGGTGTGTTGAAGGAATGTATCCCCCTACCTGAACCCCTTTGTGAAAACTCACTTCAATGGACATAAGTTTTACAACAATAATGAGAAAAGCAAATCAAATAAATGAGATATACCCCCATGGGGCGACTCTCTAACTTTAGTCTAATACCCACTTTTTCCATCCAAAATTTTTTATCATTCATATAAAAGTGAAAGAGACCATTTATTTTGACCCAGAATTTTATTACCCAATCTTCCCTCTGTGCTCTTACAAAATTACATTTTTATTCTAGTTCTCAATCTTTATGGGGCCATGTTGCCTAGTTTATTTCTCTTGAACTTAAATGCCAAAAGCCAAGGCAGACCCAAACAGGAAGGTTTAGGAATAAAGCACCTGGAGATGTTTGCTTCTTGGCCTTGACCAATTAAATCAAACTTTGCTCTGGGAAGTGACAGGCTTAATAGCATAGGGAGGAAACACTGGAGTTGCCATTGCACTTGAGTTATAGTTTGTTCAAATTGCAAATTGGCTACAATTCATAGCTCCCATTTCCTAGGAGAGACAAACATTCTGGGTTTCATTGAGGAAGTAACAGCTGAGTTCTAAGGAGGTGGCCCCTAGCCTTGTTGGGGAGGGGAATGGGTAATAGATATGATTGCTGTATATCTAGCCATTCAAGAAGAAACTTCTGCTTTAAGCCCACTCATGGAACATATTAGAAATGCAAGTGATTGTGAACCAAAGTCATCCTACATTGGTCTCTAGTGAACCAAATATACACTGCAAGCTCAAAGTTCATTTCCATTCTTTCTTGTCCTGATTACAAAGATAGCTGAGAATCAACATGGAAATCTTCCTTTCGCTTAGGTCTCAAGTTGGAATCGAGGATTCTTGGAAGGAGGAGGAAAAAAAGTAATCTGGGTTAAATTATTTTTATCCATATAAGATTAAGATCATACTATTGGCTTAACCAATGTTGCTTCTGTTATTCATCATGACGCTGGATGATAAGTAAAATTGATTTGCAGTACATAAGTACAGCATTTCCCTTGAGTTTTGGACATTGTTTAGAGTACTTATGGTACTTTTTCAAGTTAATAAACTTGCTTTCAACACGGGCACCTGGGTGGCTCAGTCATTTAAGCATTCAACTTTGGCTCAAGTCATGACCTTACGGTTCATGGGTTCAAGCCCCACATCGGGCTCTGTGCTGACAGCTCAGAGTCTGGACCCCGCTTTGGATTCTGTCTCCTTCTCTCTCTGTCCCTCTCCTGTTTATGTTCTCTCTTTTGTTCTCTCAAAAATAAACATTTAAAAAAAGTAAAATAAAAATGCTTAAAAGGTAAAGGTTGAAATAAAAAACATTAAGCATATTACTTCAAACTGTTACCAGTACACTGTTTAAAAATTAGTTTATTCCATGTTTCCCAATTTTTGGGACTCTGGTAAATTAGTGCATTTCACTTTCTGGACCTCTGCCTGGAGCAAGTAATAGATATGGCCAGTCTTGCTTTGGTGAATGACCAAAGGCCAGTTTGGGTTTATTCATGTTTTAAAATAATTCAAATTAGAGTTTAAGGTTTAATGAATACAGTTAAATAAGTTTATATAATATACTTATATAAACTCATTAAATAGAATGAGGTAGAGTTACATGTATCAATTTGGAAAAATGGCTAAAAAACAAATGAAAAATCAGGTTGTATAAATATGTACATTATGACTCAATTTGTGTGTTTGAATGTGTATATATTCACATATAGAACTTAAACACATGAAATATGATTATAAACAAAAAAGTGAGGAAGTATATATGTAAGTTACATGACAGTTGTATTAAAGGTTTTCACATTACCACCTGTCATTTGTTTATTTTATAAAATACATATTATGTTCACTTTTTTTACTTTCTAAAAACATGTCAAAATGTTACATCAAAATTTATATTTTGATGGACAGTTCTATGAATTCTAACATGTGAATAAATGCACATAGCCATCATCACAAAATGATACAAGTATTCACCAAAATGTTTTTTTATACTGAAAAGAAAAAGAAGTTACAATAAATGCAGGTTAAGTGCTAAGATTCTTGAAGACTCTACCCAGAAAAAAAATCCCTGCCACTGAGATTTCTTTAGGAGGCACCACGAGCAGCGGCTGTGCCAATGCTTCCAGCCTTCAGGTCTGGATACAGCTCTCCCGACACACAGAGACAGCTCTGTGGGAGAGAGAGATAACTGGGATGGCACACAGCTTTGCCCTTTTAATTCACCAAACATAAATATATCCTCATGGCAATAAAGAGGTCTTGAATACTGTACTTGCAGTTGGAATTTGATCACGTGAGACACTGATTGATTTACCATCTTTGGCCAGAAAACCTGGCTTCTGGTTGGGGGTGAACACCCCTGTCCAAGTTTTCAGCTTCATGTGGTGCATGCCTCTAGTACACAACACTATTTTTGGAATACTCTCCAACAATTAAAATTGTAAGATCAGAGTGGTGCAAAAAAAATATTAATGAAGTTTTGGATGTTATTTTTAGAGTCTGAAAATAAAACAGTAAGAACAACCAAAAGTCAGGGATAAGAGAGGAAGAGGAGGAGGGTAGAAGAGTCTAGATTGCTGTCTTTTTTTCTTTCCCCAGGGCATGCTAAAAAACGGGAGGTGTCACTGATGTTTGGGAGTAGGTATGGTCTAATGAGACACCAGTAGCCTCCTCGTGGCCCCATTTTTGCAGTTCCTGAGTAAGTCTCTAGAGTAAAGACCCTAACTGTTGGTCATGATACTGCAAAGCAGCAGCAAGCAGACCCACTATTCACTATAGCATCTTTATTGAAAAGTTAGTGCAGATCACACAATGAAAACAACATCCTGGCACTGAAATGAAAAGCATCAAGGAGATAAGATCCCTGGAATGCATCTCTGCCAACATCAGTGAGCGGGAACAATGGCCAGCTAGGAGAATCCATGCCACCATTGTTGTAGGGGAGGGCCAATGGAAGTCTCCTTGTTAAAATGCCTCAGAGGCATTTTTATTACCAGTGACAAGGCCCAATCAGGTCCCAACCAAGGACATTTCCCCACCTTAAGAGGTACACACAGACTTCTGGAATGAAGCAAGTGGCTTCCTCAGATAAATGTTGTTATTTTATGTTGCCATCAGTATATTTACTTGGCTTTGCTCTTAGTTCCTGTCAGATATTTGATTTTTTTCCAGGAGTTCTGACCACCTGCTTTGCTCTCTCATTTGGAATTAGTGTCCCTGTCTTTCTGATTTGGGACTCAGCTCACCTGCCCTATGTTATGTGTCCTTTCCACCAGTCATGACCCCTGCCTGTTGTCTAACTTTGAACAAGTACCTTCATGATCCCTCTGGCCCTGCTCCAGGTCCCTGGACTCTTATCTGGCACTCTGGACGCTTGCATACATACAAGCATGATAGAGATCAAGACTTGATTTCTGGTCTGCTGGCTTTTGTTTGGAAGGTCTTGACTTCCCATCTGTGACCATGTAACTATTGGAGTATGCCAATTTCACCTTTCTTCTATGGGAGAATGGGCATGCAATGTAGGATTCTAGTTCTCAGTTCCTAAATACCTCAAGGAACACAAGAATATTAAGACACTCTTATGCACAGTGTCAGGAGGCCCAAATGTCCATCTGGCTTTTTGTACAAAGTCACATGTTGCTATTTTGCTACATATGCTTTAGTGGCACTGCCCACAGGCATCTGCTCTCCTGAACCTGATCACTTACCACCCCCAGTTACAAAATTTAAGAGCTCAGGAATGATGGGGGAGGAAGACCTTCTCTACATGATGGTCCAGCAAGTAAAAGATACTCTCATCCTCATGTGTCCTGTTACTTTTGTGTTTATTTATTTATTTTCAGAGAGAAAGAGAGTATGAGCAGGGGTGCAGCAGAGAAAGAGAAGGAGAGAATCCCAAGCAGGCTCCATGCTGTCAGCACACCACAGAGAAGAAACTCAGGAACTGTGAGACCATGACCTGAGCCAAAATCAAGAGTCGGATGCTTAACTGACTGAGCCAGTCCAGATGCCCCTGTCCTGTTACTTTCAATTGATTTACTTGATAATCTAAATTTAAAAAAATGAGAATTATATGGGGAATCATGCCTCCCTTAGCAACCACAATCCTGCTTTCTTGTACCTTTTCTCCAACAGGTCTCTCTCTCTCTCTCTCTCTCTCTCTCTCTCTCTCTCTCTTTTAGTGTTTATTTTGAGAGCGGAGGAGAGCACAAGTGGGGGAAAGGCAGAGAAAGGAAGAGAGAGAATCCTAAGCAGTCTCCATGCTGAGAGCATGGAGACTGAAGCAAGGCTTGATCTCAAGAACTGTGAGATCATGATCTGAGCCAAAATCAATAGTTGGACATTCAGCCGACTGAACCACCCAAACACCCTTCCAACCTCTTTCTCTGTAAGAAGGTCCATCTCTCTCAGTGTGTTCTGTATTACAGCCAGAGTTATAGACTCAAACATTAGAATTTCTGGACTTTGAAAACACAAAGGGTTGTAAGTCTCTTTACCACAAATAACTCTTATTTACTGGAGATTAGCTCCCCTCAGTATTGATATAAATAGGAACCAACAGAGGGTATTTCACCAATTACAGAGGGCAAATGAGGTACGTGATTAACACAACTAATTATACCATCCACGGATATGTCTCCTGTGTTACCCAGGGAAAGATGGGCAACACATATGTAGGGGATTCCCACACCAGGACCAACAAAATGAATACTTACTTGTGAAGAGAAAGCATAGATGAGACACAGGTGTGCCTGAGCTGAGGCCATCTTTGTTATTGGTTCCTGAGAGCTGTTTGGGGTTAAATCTCTGGAAACTTTTTTTTTTCATTAAAAATGAACCACATGCTCCAACTTTACAACAGTCTCAGTTCCCCAAGTACAGCATCAGCTACCTCCTGAGGCAGCATGCTCCTCAAACAAGATAGTGTCAAAAGCTTGAGGCTTGCTTGCCTGGTTACTACTGAGTGGAAAAACCCCTGCACCAGAGGGAATGTGTTAGATCACCTCTAACCTTAATTTTCTCTCAGATCTAAGATTCCCTGGTAACCAAGTTGTGATTTAACAGCCACTCATAGCAAGATTATACACAGTAACATAGTCATGACTACTCCCATCATTCTTGAGGAAATGGAAGTTCAGAGATAGTAAATGATTTACCCTAAGTCACGTATAATTAACAA
The DNA here is from genome assembly GCF_007474595.2 of Lynx canadensis. Classification (NCBI taxonomy): domain Eukaryota; kingdom Metazoa; phylum Chordata; class Mammalia; order Carnivora; family Felidae; genus Lynx; species Lynx canadensis. Next base: position 21,508,485 of record NC_044313.2, read on the forward strand.
CAAAACCAGGGCCAGCCAACAACTTGTTAACTTCCAGCCCAATACTCCATCTACCAGTCTTCAAGCAAACTGCTATACATCCAAAGCCAAGATGTGCAGAACACATTGTTGTTAACCCAACAAAAATAAAGAGAGGTGGCACTTGTTCACTGTTGATGGCAGACATAGAGGACTGGCAGCAGCTTCACTGGTCACTTGGACTCTATATCTGATGTTTTTTTTTTTCTCTCCAGAATCTTGACCTCATGTTTCATCTGCACCATTCATGACACCAAAATTTATCAGAAAGAAGACTCTGCTGACACCACATCCCAATCCGAAGTTCCTGTCAGCTCAGTCACTACATGAGGCACCTCTCTTTGGCCTGGCTGGGGCTGAGAGAGGCTAGGAGCTGAAACCAAGAGGGAAAGGGCGTATTTCCACTCCAAATTCTAGAAAGAGTACCTTCCATGAATTGGAAAATAATCCCAGGGTAGTAGAAACCACCTGCCTTTGGTTCCAGCTGGGGAGAAGGCTTCCACACTCACAGATATGTGAACCCTAAGATCCATGTCAAAAAATTCACAGGGCCACAACTGTTTATCAGGGGATGTCATCATCATCATCTCCTCCTCCCTGCCCTCATCCTGCTGCTCTTTCCTCTCCAGCTTCTCCCCCTTCTCTATTTCTATTTTATCTCCTGTATTTTTTCTCCTCTCTAGCAATCAATTCTTTTCATGTACAGTATTTATAATGTGTTTTCAAGTATTTTGCTCTGCCAAAGAGACAATCAGTGTGCAAAATAAAGTAAAACAAAACACTATGAGATGGATTTCCCTAATTCTTCTAATAGGGGCTTAGTAAAGAGAGAGCAGTCTCCTTTATGACCTCATAGTACATTAGGGCACATGGAAGATTTTGCCTTGGATAAACTAATTTGAGAAAAAGGAAATTATACCAAATAAGATTTTTTGATTACCCTATGTACCATATACTCTATTTTACTATCAACGCATGTCTGTCTCAAAACAACCTTACTAGGAAGGTATGATTATTATGTTTACAGAGAAGGCAACAGGCTTTCCTAGCTTATGTCCTTGTCCAAGTTTACATAGCACAAAACAAAGCTAGGATTCAATGCAAGTGGTCTCACTAAGAGTACAATCATACACTGGAGGTTATATGGCTATTTGCCCAACAAGGAATCAATACTCAAAAGATCATCTGATTTGCTCAAAGTAACACAGGTAACATGGAGCCCAGTAAGAATGAAACCCTATTCTCTTTAATGTGGCTCAATAATCCTTCCTCAGTATAAAAACAATAGGCCAAGCACTAAGTCTAGGTTGCTCTTCTAAAGTACGGATTTATACATACAGTTTAGAGAGAAGCTGAGAATCATAAATTTGCCCTGTTGGCAAACATAAGACTTCCTAACTTGGAGGCATTGTTTGAAAGTACTCTTTTGGAAAAAAAATACACAGAGATTCAACCTATAAGCACTGTGCACTTAGCATGGTCCAGAAATTCATTGTGCCAGCTGCTTTCATAGCTTATGACATCCTTGAAACCTCTAGAGGAAGTGGGTAGTAGTATACTCATTGTTTACAGATGGGAAGAGAGGAAGTCACATAAGGTAAGTAGCTGATTCCAGGTCACTAGCTAGTAAGGAGCAGACAAGACCCTGGGCCAGATCTCCTGACTTCTGGCTCAGGATTGTCCTGTTCAGTCTAGAACACATCAGAATCTGAGAAGTGCATGCCAGTGGAGAGGGTGTGAATGAAAGTACCTCAGATAGTTAACTTTATAAATAAAAAAAAAACTGGGTTTGAAAGAATAGGGAGGCTTTTGCAATCTTTCTAGATACTATATAACCAACAATCCTTCATCTCATTCCTCATCATGGAGTAGAGAGTTCTAGTATGAAGACAAAGGCTAAAGCTGTTTAAACTTGAATCGTAACCACCTTGACCTTAAAAGAATGCTTTTACAGTTTCTGTAAATGTCTTACCCTTTAATAATTAATTACACAGACCTCATAAACTGGATAAGCCTGACTCCACACTAATAAGCTGCTTTACTGCCCTTCATATAATTTTACTGATTCCTACAAATTTGTTTTATAATAGTAATGGTCTGCTTAAGAAAGCAGAGTGAGCTCTGAGGTTTTTGCCTTCACCTTGCCTTCTGTATGCTGGTGGGATGAAGGGGTTGGTCCCAGAAATTATCAGGTCACATTAGATATGCCAACTCTTTCCAAAAAAAAAAAGTAACAGTTGTTTCTAAGTCAAAATCAAACTTTACTGAAGAAAACAGAAAGTGAAATTAAGTATAAATTGCACTGGTAGCCCAGTGTGGTAGAAATGAACTCAGCAGGGGGCAGAGAGAGGGGAAGAGAGAGAATCCCAAGCAGGATCTGCATTATTAGCACAGACCCTAGTATGGGGCTCAATCTCATGAACTGTGAGATTATGATCTGAGCAGAAATCAACAGTCAGGGTTTAACTGACTGAGTCACCCACACGCTCCACTATTTGGTATCTTAATGTGATTTATATATGAACAAAAGTTCATACGAGTACATAACTGACTAATATTTTTAGTTGAAGCTGTTACTATTAATAACAGAAATCTAGCCATCCATTCAATGGCTAAGCTGTAGTTTCCACATAATTGTCTAGACTCAGCTCAATTAGGTTCTCCATTAGTCACAGTGCTAACTTAACATTAAAAGCCATACTGCTAAGCCATCTGTCAAAGCACCCACAATCACTCACACATTCTGTTTTCCCTCCTTGGTTGTACACCTGTTCTTGTCTCCCCCACCCCTCTTTGTCATTGGCTTTCACATCAAGACCCATTTCCAACCCTAGACTCTTTTCCATGATCTTATTATGGAAGATGACTGTGATAAAGAAACATGTGAGAGGAGATGAAACAATTAAGGAGCAGCACCTATTCTTGATATTCCATTTATTTAAACAAACTTGAATAAATGAATCATTCCCTTCACAAGGGCACAGTACTATCACAGAGATGAAAAGGAGACTGACAACTGGTGGACTGAAACACAAGCTTTTCAAAAGGTTCCCATAAGCCTGTTTCATGACATGAAACAAATCCTCCCTGGGAATCAACATTTATGTCAAAGTCATTTGTAGGAACAGAAACACATGCGTGGTATTTCTACAAGATGATTGGGACTTACAGCAAACTCAGTTCACTTTCTTGTATTCAGCAACTGAGTCAATGATGTCTACTTCACCTAGGGACAGAGTCTCAAAGATTGGCCCAAGAAATGTAATTAAATGTAATTAATTTAACTATTCTTATTCTCCTACTGTTCAAAGAACCAGCCAACTTATCTCTCCAACCAGATGGTGAGCTCAAAAGAAAGAGTGATAACATATTTCTTTATATTTCCATCAGTATATGACTAAATTAAATCAAGAACTCAAAAAAAAACTGTAGGACTTAAAAAAAAAAAAAGGAACTGAGCTAGTTTGTCATGGGAACTGGGAGCAAAGGGGCCTAAATTGCAAATCTGTGTCCACATGCTTCTGGCATTTCCAGGTGCCAGCCAAAGCCTCCAGCTCATTACTTCAACCCTGAATCCATCAGATTTACCCAATTTTTATTTTCTTGGTGCACAGGTAGGAAATATGTGAATTATCTTCCCACTTTGATTGAATGATAGAATGATTTTAGTGTGCTGAAAAGCAAGTGAGGCAGACACTTTCATCATAGAATACATTTTTCAAGTTTTAAAATGAACTTTCAAAAGGGACCCTCCCTTCCCATGTCATTTCTCAGACAACGTAAGTGAGTAGACACGGATAGCATCACAAAATATAAAAGGAAGAGATAAAAGAGATGCCATGTGAATATTAAGAGTACACATTAAAATAAGCTTAACCAATGAAATTAAAATAGTACCTTCAAGTATATTACTGTACCACCTAAAGTCATCTCATACACTGTGCCATTACATGTACCATCCTTGAAAAACACTGAGCTCCATGATTCCTAATGGCCTTTGACTCTAAAATCTTTTTTCTTCACCTCTCAGGAAGAATCCAGCCTAATGGACTGATTCACGAAAAATGCTCTGATCAGATAGGTTTCAAAGATAAGATCTAATGATACAATAACTAAAAAGCCTATGGAAGCATTCTCAGCCACCACAGGAAGGTAAGAATCATACAGATTCCACAGAGGAGGTATCACATTTGAGGATAACCTCACTTATGGTATAGCTGGCCTTTTTCACCTTTCAGTGAAAAGAAAGATCAGTGTATCAGGCTTTGGAATCACTCAACTGAGGACTTACAAAGATCAGTGAATCTTGTTTATAGCTATAAGATGAAGTCAATCAACAGGTAGCGGTATATACTTGCACTATTCCATATGCTAATCACTGAAAACATATGGCTATTAATACTTAAATTTACACTAATTAAAATTAAGTAAAACTAAAAATGCCGCTCTTCTGTTGCCCTAACCATATTTCAAATGATTGATAGCAACATGTGGCTAGACAATACTGTGCAGAACAGAGAATATTTCCATCACCGCAGAAAATTCCATTGGAAAGGAATGCTCTATCAATGAAGCCTACAAAGGAGCCATGTATTAGCAGGGAGCAGACTTATAAGATGTAGTACATCTGAAATTGCATGCATGTTCATGCATACACATATACACACCCCCTCTGTAGTTCAAGACCTCTATCTTTATGGCAAAGTAAATCTAGAGGAAACGTCATGCATCATTTTCTTTCTTTCCCTTCCTCCAATTCCTGACTCCCCTACTCAAGTTTCCATTATCCAAAGCTTGTTGTGTCAAGTCAATAGAGTCAGATATGCTCCAAATAAGGAACTGAGAGTCATAATGATATAGATTAAGTAATGTTAATAAAAAAGTTGTCTTGCCTACAATATTTTACTCCTTCTTACTGTGCCTGAAACCAATCATGCTAGTAAGTCACACTGGCAGATCACCAACTCCAACCAAAAGTGTGAAAATGGAATAGGTAGCCAACCAAAATTAAATGTAAAATAACCATTGAGTATTTGGGCTATTATAAATACATTTGAGTTCCCATGACCAGCTTTTTTGGCCTCAGAACATCTGGTGCCTCTAGGGCAAAACCACCATACCAAGTAAATATCAAGCTTCCTCTATTTTATAGAGGAGGGCAAACACAGTTCTCGGTGTTACGTGAGAGAATCTTAAAATTACTTGGTCTAATGGATTCCATCAGGAAATTGAAAAAAATGCATTATTTTTGGTTTATTAAAGAGGACGGCACAGTGAATTAGATCTTACACTTCCTACCAAGGGAGTTTTTAATAAACAAATGAAAGAAACTGCCATCAACTAAACCTAGTAACTCAGACTATACCATGGCAGGAAGATTGAGTTTCAGTAGGATTAAGGAGAGAGTAGAATCTCTCATGGAAATCATTTAATCATCTAAGTTCCATTGACAATGAAGTTTCCTACAGCTGAGACACAGGCAATGCTGAATACTTTAAGCATTTACTGCAGTTTGAGCTCCCTATATTTCAAGTACATATGTATTTACTGTCTCCTAGGAATAAGCTATGTACCACTAAGTAGCTATTGCATATTGGCATCACTAACAGAATTTTAAAGTGGGTTAATAACCAAAAGAGCTAGCTTTTATTGACTTCTTACTATATCCTAGGCATTGTGTTAAATGCTTTATTTGGATGTTTTATTTAATCCTCATAACAACCTTCAAAGCAAATACTATTTTTTACCCCATTTTTCAGCCCAGAGAACTGAAGCTTAGAAAACTAAGTATTTACCCAGAGTCAAATTATTATTAAAAGAGCCAGGACTTCAACCCAGCCTGTCTGATTCATGAGGCTATTCTTTTACATACTGGTCCATAAAATTATATTTTTGGATTAAAAAAAATATACTCATTGGTAATAGCCTAGTTTAAATGGCTATTTATGTCTAATCTATCCAGTGTAGACAGGAATGAAGTGAGGGATTTGACAATAAGAAACACTTCTTTCCTTTCAGATGCTAATCAAAGGGAGGTAATTATGAGGAGAAAATGTAGAACAGTGGGTTTTTTGTTGTTGTTATTGTTGTTGTTTTTAGAACAATGGTCCTCTGGTTTCATCAACATGTTAAAGAAAGTCAGTGATTCTGATTCTATGTGACCTCACATTCCCTGACCCATCAATCCAGGAGGTAACCCTCATCAAACTGCCTGTGATGTTTAACTCAGAGATCTTCAACTATCATTTTTATTTTCCTATTAATAAATAAAAATTATAACACTGTGTCTTTTTATATAAAGATCTGTGGAGATTAAAATTCGGGCTTAATGTTAATTGACTTAGTTTGTATAGCCACTATCTATTATTTGCATTCATACATCCAGTTGAGCAAAGAACAAGATAAAACTGGCCACTAACCACCTTGACATAATGTACTCCATCGCACTTTAATTTGGGCTGCTTGATCGAAAAGATGATAAAAAACACTCCCATTCCCCTTCTTTAGAAACAGAAATACATTGTGTATTTGTAGAGGACACCCATCACAACTAAATAACCAAATTCTACTGTAAATGAATCAATAATACCTTAAAATATATGTTTATATTCCATCTTGAAGTTTTGTATAAGCTATATAGATTACACATATGTATACACATGGATATGTACATACACACAGACATATAATATAAAGAAAATGCTTCAGATGAGCTTGTTTGGAGGTGAGTTCCACATAATTTCCAGAATGCAAAGTAAGGTTGGTACAATTACTTCCAAATCTCTCTCTCCTCTAATCAACAAAGTAGTTCCTAAACAAAGGCTGATTACTACTGGCACCACTGGAAATGCCAAAAGTAGCATAGGATATTGCTACTTCACAAACATATTTGTATGCACAGTCCTACTTATCCACATATATCATATACTTATTGATCTTACTCTACGTCAAATGTTCTTTCAGGTCCTTGGAAAACGTGGAGGGACAATACAATCTCTGATACCTGTCTTCATGGAAAATGAGTTACTACTTTTTACTTTTTTTATTTTTAGCTTGACAGTAGTGTGTACTTAATCCAGGTCAAGAAGCCTATTTCTACATATTGCTGCATATAGATTTATCAAATGCAGAATAAATTCACGGGTTGTTTTTATATGTGAAAACTTAGTTTTTCACTTTTTTTTAAAAAATAAAGTCTACGCTGAATTTTAAATTTCAGAATTCCTATGAATAAGTATTTTATTAACAGTGAGAAAGCATTGTTCCTCAACTGCATAAGGAAAACATTATATGTGAAATATTATGTATCATTATTGGTACACTAAAGGTATATAGATCTATGTTATCTCTGCACCTTGCATGTCTAGTATACTTTACTTAGATGTCATAGGTGCTCAGTAGCTGGAGCCTAATGGTATGATGATTCACACTTAGAAGGCACTTCAGTAAGTTCTACCCTATTTATGTTAATAGTATAGAGAAAGAAACTGAGGCCAAGAAAGTGATGTGCTGTGACTGCATGGCTAATTTGTATATAGAGCCAGAACTAGACCCAAAGGCTCTGATATCCCAGTGGAAAACTCTTTATTCTTATGACAACAAATATAAATTAAGGACCTACTATGTGTAAATATATATTTCATGTCATTGTAAATATTTGTCAAATCATTCAGGTATAATCCACAGATTTTATGTTATAAAATCAAAACACATAGAAAGTAAGTGATTTGCTGAGCACCACATAGCTAATACACATAAAATCTGAAATTCAAAGCTATGTCTCTCTGCCACCAAATCTTATGTTTTATATACAGTGTCCTGTTTTCCTTGACACATTCCACTTTGTTTATGAATAGTGCCAGAGTATGGAAAAAGAAGAAAAAATGGTCCTGCTAAGAAGGCAATTCCCTAAATTTCCATTACAAAAAAAAAAAAATCATGCTAAAATACCTTATCAAAAAGCATCAAGTGTTTATTTCCAATCTCTCAACACCATCAATTTTTATTGTTAATTCAGAAAAAGATTCTAACCCAGAAACACAGCAGATCACTTATATGGTCTGCTGAACAACTTGAATGACTATAGGTTACCTTATGCTCAATGAATCACCAGGTGCAGATTCCATCACTATAAATGAAGCAATAGGTGGGTTAAAGAATTTCTAAGTCACCACTTTAGATAAGGAAGACACAGTAGTCCCCTCTTACCAGCAATTTCACTTTCTGATGTTACCTATGGTCAACCCTGGAGGTCAATAGTAGCCTAACACTAAGTAACAATGCTCACATTTATCACATAGACATTTTATTATCACATTTCATCATGAGAAAAAGAGTACCAAACAGTAAGTTATCTTGAGAGAACACATTCACATAACTTATTATAGTCTGCTGCTCTAATTATTTTATAGTTATTGTTAACCCCTTACTGTGCCTAATTTATAAATTAAACTTTATCATAGGTATATATATATAAGGAAAAGCAAAGTATACACAGGTTTCAGTACTGTACTCAGTTTCAAGCATCCACTGGAGATTTTGGATAAGGAGGGCTACTGTGACATGACAGGAATATGTTAAAGTACTTTCTTTTCTACAGGGAGATGGAGTTTTTGAAACAGATATGTCCTGTTCCTATGGTCCAATGGAATCTACCTAAAATTGATATAAAATATAAATTCCTCAAAATCTTTTTTTCTTCATCCTACATTAAAGCCTAAAAAGCAAGACTTTCCCTAGGTTTTGGTTACAGATCAATTGAAGTTTTTGTCATTGTTCTGCTTTTTATCCCCCTGACTAACTAAGCCATTGAACCTTTCTAAGCCTCAGCTTTTTCTGCCATGTAATGGAATTTATAACACCTCAAGATAGGTGAAAAATTAAATGAGGTCATTCATGTAGAGGTGCTCAAATATTAAAACAAATAAACTGGCCCAGGTTGGGCACTCAGTACAAAAGAAAGATTGGGTTGGTGCAGGACAACTCAAGGAAGAGGGTCCAAGGAAAATAATCAGTAATGCTTTCTCATTACTCATAATATAATAATATTATATATCTCATAGTATAATAATATGAACAGTCAAGGAAATTATTGGAGATAATTCTCTTTGTTGAACATTTCCAATAAGTGCGTTCATATTGAAAAAAAAGTTTAAATTAATTCCAGTATAAAAATGTGAGAAATCTATATGCTGAGCAATACTAATGATTGTCATCTACCTAAGTAAAGACTTTGAAATGATAAACGAACTATTAATTCACAGAACTTTGGGACTCCAAGAAGGATGTAAACACACATACATGGACACATGCATTAGCACAGTGATAATTGGATATAAAACTGAACCAGGGCATAGCATATCATGACTGAGTGGGGCAGAATCTGTGTAACACTCTTCCTCATGAAAGGTATTATATATGCATGATCTTTCAGATCAAATGATTCCACACATGTTTTCATAACTATTAAGAGTTCCCAACAGACCAACTAAGGCTGCAGAGCAAGGGAGCCACAGTGCAACTATTATAGCACTCGACACAACTGCAGTAGGTCCACCTATAAAGGAACAGGACAGAAAAGAAAAGCAGGAGCAAGACTACCACCCAGAATTACTGAAAATAATGATGGCTGGCTTATCATTACCATACACGTGCATCTCCAATATTATGGAAATCTGGAGGGCTTCCTAGCAAAATTTTTTTCAGTTTTAAGATGGCAGGTTCAGTGGGTGTGTGATACTTACAGTCTGAAAGATGTTGGGAAGTTTAATGAGAAAGGAAATCTAAGTGTGAAATCATAAGCACTACTAAGTAGGTACTCAATCTTGGAGGTAGAGGAGGGAAGATAAGAAGTGTTGTACTTATCATATATGTGCACAGGAATTTGCATTATCATTGGACTTTCACTCATTTGAATGTATGTGACTCTGAAGAAACATTATCCGTCTTTAAAAATGAAAAAAAAATCAGACTTGGATTATAAGTAAATTGCCAAGGTCACATAAACAAAAATAAGATAAAATAGAATTTACCTTTTCACTTTGGTTTTAATTTTGTCAAACTGCCTTCAGATAAGTTGTATTCACAGTTTCAGTTAGATATATAAGTATCACATATAAATATATTTATATTAATATATATTTATATAATAAATATTTTACATTTATATAAAATAGAAGTTTGGGGAATAGAATTACTAGGGAATGGACTGTCTTTGTTGATTGGGACAGTTAATACGTTAGGGTACTCAAATACTTAGTAATCGCCAACTCCATATTTGTTGCATTATCCTAGAGTTCTTTGCCTATTATTAAGTTGGAACTCCAATAAATCCCGTTATATTTATAAGCAACCAGGGATGGGCAAAGGAGGCAGTAATCATTTTAGTCAATTCTTAGGTGGTGTTACTAATTACTCAAAGACATATCCCTGCAATTCTTTCCACGATCTTTCAATAAAGGAACTAGGTAAAAGAAGTTTAATGAAGGAGTGATATTTTACAGCTTACACAATGTCATTTCCAAGTCCTTTGCTTCTTGGTCTGATGGTAACTATATACTTGTTTTTAAAGCTTCCATTTAAAGTCAGAAACTTTGAGTTAAAGCAGAGAGAAAGGTATTCAACTGGTTTGGTAAGATTCAAGTACAATTGCAGAATTAATTATAGTAGTTAAGTCATGAAAACAGTACTAGGTAAGGTAGGAAGTGAGGGTCAATTCTTGAGTACCTAAAGGGATTTTTTTCCTTCATTTATTTGATTAACCCAGTTTTGAGAACCATTATAAAATCATAACCCATATAATGAAGACTGAATAGTAGGGGGATATCTTATGGATGTTCTCATGATATAAACATCAATATTAAGTGGCTTTTCATAATGTGCCTTAATGTGTCTGCATACCAAGATAATTCATAATATGTAGATTATTATTTTTCAATGTTCTTATTAAAATATACAAGCAAACACAATCTATTAGTGTGTACCTCTCTGGGAAGGTTTCTGGAAATTAAATTACATTTGAAAACATTATAAAAGCTACTAGGCTGGATAATCATCACACATGACAATAAAATTCCCAATTTTTGACTAAGTTTCAAGTTTTTATTTTTAGTTGTTTTTGGTTTTCATGGTCTCTTGCCTCCTGTAGGACAGTCTGGAAATCTTTTTATACTTTTTAAATGGTCTTGAGCTTTTCCCATCAAAGTTGTTTCCTTATTCCTTGGCCAAGTTAATTTCTAAGTTTAGCTTAAACTATAACAGCTCTGATTACATCATGTAGAATTTTCTGGAAAAGCTGAAATCTCCTGGGAAGAGTCAAAATCACTGGCTCTCTTCTCTTAACTATCTGCTTTATTTCTATCAGAAGCCCACCCTCAAATCCCAGTGTCAGCCTCCTTTAATCTAGCAATTTCTTTCCTCTCTCCATAAAAGGGAGCATAAGCCTTTATTTGTGTTCTTCCCTAGATGAGGGAAGACAATGGAAAAGAACCAGGGATTGTTGTTACTGGGGTATCTGATCTACCTAGGAATGGTCATAGCTCATAGAATGTAAAGCCCAGCTTTAAACACACTCTTCTCCCTCCCTCATGCACTTTCTCCCCACCCTCACATTCCCACCTATCTTTCTCTATCTTGAAGAGATACTGGAGTGTCCTGTCACAAAGCATATATTGACAGGTTCTCAAAAAACAAAGAATACATGAAGGGCACATATTTCAGAATACCAAAAAATGTAACTCTTTCACTACCAACTGCCAGATACTGTAACATGACCCTTTTGGCCCTTGATCTGGTCTTCAGCTCCACACGCTCTGATCTAGGAGTCAGAAATTAGGGATTTGTTTGGAGAAAGCCATTCATAGGGCCGGTGTATAGCATGAAGCTGTGAAGCTAGATCTCTCACAAGATGGGTGAACATTTACAAAACCTTCCTTCCTAGTACAGAAAATCCATTAACTTCCATTGTCTGACAGATCCCTCACTCTGCTTCCTACCTCCCTTCCTTCTAGTCTAGATTTTCACTGCTTCTACTCCATGGTCTTCTGCTATGCTAGCCAGACCAGTGGACCATGGCTTGATCGCATGTGAAGTCTCTTCAACTTCCACACCTGGAAACCGGTGGCCTTGTCCAAGTCTGCTGGAGCTCATGATCCTGGCACCTGTCCTCCAAGAGCACTTGCAGGGGTTACCACTCATGCTTTCACCAGCCCACTTTGGATCTGTACCTTTTAGTCTCCTCTGGATGCAGGAGGCAATGCTTTGCAAAAGGTCTGCCTAGGAGGTTGCATAGTGAAGCCAGAGTCCTGCTTCACAGATCCTAGTGAGGGAAGTCTGGATTGGCAGAAGGTGTTAAGAGAAGGAGAAGCTGCCTCCCAAGCACTCAGGGCCCTGAGCACTGAGGACCTATAGCTCTGAACCAGCAATGAATGCACTCAGCCTGCATAGGAGACTCCGCTGGAGTGAACTTTTCCCATCACCGGAACCAAGATAGGGTTCTGACCTGGATTTAGTGGCACTGGGCTCTCAGGTGCCCAGGACTCCAATTCCATCCAATTTGGGCAGAGGAGATACCAGGCAGGTAGCAGCTGCTCATGTGGGCTGTACTAGGCTGGTTCCCAGGGCAAGTTTTGAATTAGTGAATCTTCCCCACAAAGGGTTAGAGCTGAACTGAGGTCCAACATAACTCCTTTCACCACATCCAGTTCCTGAACTGCATTGCACACTGGATGCACCACCAGGGACTCTCCCTTGGCATCAGAGACCCTGAAGCTACCAGTCCCCACTCTGAGCTTACATGCCTTTTTTATGGAGACAGTCTATCTTGGGCTCTGGACTTGTCAAAGACCTACTCTACCATCTTTGTCTCAGTGATAGGACCCCTTTACCTGACTCAGAGGTCAAGCTTTGAATTTCTGGATTGGGGAAAACTCTAGAAAGGCAGCATCAAAAAATAATGTGGAATCATTGTCTGTGCACATGTACATGCAATCATCATACTAGAAAAATCTAAGGCAAGGATGACTATTGTCTCCCTATCAACACAATCACATCTAGTTAGTAAAGAAATTGGATTTGAAGCCAGACTGACTTAACACCAGATTAAGTATTCTACACTCTTTCTTGACTCAAAATAGCTACATACATTTAGCATTATCCATGATATGGGAATTCTATAAGCACTTTGGATAACAATTTATTTGAGCAACCAATTATAGAAACTAATGAGAAATCTATGTTAGTTTGGGATAAAGGAGAAGCAAAAAATCATTCTGTCTTCCACTTAAATTCTTCTGTTTTAAAGAGAAACCATTTTGAAATAGTGTCTCTTCATAAAAAGCTACTGTATTGATTCAGGTAAATGTCACTCTTATTTTTCCTCTCTTCCATTTTTAAATCTTCTCTTCCATGATGAATAGTTAGCTTTAGTACACATTGTATGTCTCATAATTAGAACAATCATTTTTATTAGTCTTCTAACTCCCTTGAATACCATTTGAGAAGATGACTTCTACTTCAGATTGTTTTTATAATTAGAGGAGAGAAACCTAGATTTTTCTCAGATCCTACCCAGGAAATTACGTGATTGTCACTTAAAATACTGTCAAGTATCAACAAATTCTGGCACAGACCAGAAACCAATAATTGTATCTTGGCTTACTTACCAACTTGAATTAGCTTAAGAAAAGGATTAAATCCTCTTATCTGAAAATATTGGACTATCATGTTCTAACCATTTTATATGGAAGTTGTGAAAGATAAATACACCATGAATTTGGCAATAAAATATTTCTCTGAGTAATGTAACTTCTATCTCAATAGTAGTCAAAAAAGTCTGATTTTTTTTTCTGATTTAAAATTCTTGCCAGTGCTCTAAAAGATTGGGAAAAGGCACTACTTGGGTGCCTGGATGGCTCAGTTAAGTGAAGTGTCTGACTCTTGATTTCAGCTCAGGTCATGATCTCACAGTTCATGAATTCCAGACTCACCTAAGGCTCCATGCTGACAGTGTGGAGGCTGCTTGGGATTCTCTCTCCCTCTCTGCCCCTCCCTCCCTCTCTCTTTCAAAATTAAACTTGAAAAAAGGGCAATACTTGCAGCTTATAGAATAATAATAATAATTAAAAAAACCATTTACCCAACAAGATACAATTAGAGAGAAAATGAAGAATGGGATGCAGCTACTTCAGCTCCTAACCCAATGAATTCAATTTCTTTCTTTACTGTTTTTCAGCTATAATACACTACTTGTATGATCATTTTAGGTTTTTGAAGAAAAACTTCCACAATCAATGAGGAAGTGAAACATGATATAATAGCATTATCCTTTTCCACTTGCAGGTAAAGAAGACAGGTGATGGCAGATCATCGATCTCCTCACAGTAAATAATAATGTAGATAAAATAAAATCTACTTTTAAAAGATATAAGAGAATGGTAAATAAAAAGAAGACTAGATGAATTAAAAACCTCAGGGAGGGGAGAACCCTTCACAGGTAAAACTTAGACTATGGTCTGCTTTCTTCCTTAAGTACATTTTCAGAGTCTGGGCATACACTAAGAATTAAATGTATCAAAGGGAGAAAATGACTAATAGGATTTAAAAAAAATTAAAAGTAAAATAGTGGAGTCTGTGTTATCTGTGACAGATGTCAACAAAAATTATAATAACATTGCTAGCAAAGCACTAAAGGATTCACCCACAGGAGTTTTACTGAGTTACAAAGTGGCAGAATGGTCTAAAAAGATGGCCTAAAAAGCAGAGTGAAATCTCCTACAACTGTAGAGTGCTTACAAGCCTGATCTGTGAGAAATGGAACAAACACTCAAGAAGTCATATATTTGAGATCTTAGAAATCAGAGATGAACTATGTTCAGTGAAAGCTGTAGACCAGCCTTGACTCTACAGAAATGCTGCTTGGATTGAGATGATAAACTTCTCATTATATTTTCAAATAAAAATAAAGTTGAAAATTGATCTGAGAGAAAACAAAATTATTAAAGCATCTACTTTTTCAATACAGGCTTGTGCATAAAATTCACAACATGTGAAGAGTCAGGAGACAGTGAAATGAAATGTTCAATCACCATTAAAAAAAAAGTCTCATGGATCATAGAGATATTAGATTTAGCAGTCAAGATGACTAAAGTTTTTACATAAACTTTAAGTATTATTACATAATACTCATTATAAGTGTGAAGGGAGATTCCCAAAGTGAAGTAAACACTGTTGAGAGAGTCATTCAAAATAGGGTCTGGAGAACACTGAGGAAGGGAAGCTTATGCATGTCTTCTGTTTCAATTTTTGGAACACCATGAACTCTGGACTTCTGTCAATTGCATCTCAACTACCTACTGAAACAAGTTTTGAAATGTTGACCTTGTGGGTTTTCACTTTAAAAGTCTGCACTCCATGTTTCCAATTCTGAGCACACTTTTAGTTTTGGTCAACTCTGTGTCTCCCATACTGCAATCCATAAAATCCCAAATAACACTATTGATTGCTACAAAGAAAAGAAAAGAAAAGGAAAGAAAAAAAGAAAGAAAGAATGAAAGAAAGAAAAAAGGAAGAAAGAAAGAAAGAAAGAAAGAAAGAAAGAAAGAAAGAAAGAAAGAAAACATAGATTAAAAATAAAGACCTTTGTCAGAAATGTAAATTCCAAAAAGGGAGTAAAATAAACATTCTAAAATTTAAAATAAAAGATCTGGAATTAATCATTTATTGAATGGGTATGAGAACATATACAAAGATTAACAAACTTCAAGACAGATTGGTAGATTATATAAAATAAAGCCACAGATGAAAAAATATGAAAACAGAGATACCTGGGTGGCTCAGTCGGTTAAGTGTCTGACATTGGCTCAGGTCATGACCTCACAATTTGTGAGTTTGAGCCCCGCATTGGGTTCTGTGCTGACAGCTCACAGCTGGGAGCCTGTATCCTTCTTCAGATTCTGTGTTTGTCTTCTGCCTCTCCCCTGCTCAAGTTCTGTCTGTCTGTGTCTCTCTTTTAAATATAAGTCAACATTTAAAAATTTATAAAAGTTGAAAACAAAACAATGTAATGAACGTGTGGATACAGTCAAAGTTCACACAACATGTTAAACGGTGGTTCTGGAAGGAAAGTCAATAAAAAAGATGAAGAAATTTTTTTTAAATATAGCTGACAATTTTATAAAAACTAAGACATTCATTCCCAGATTGAATAAAGCCAATAAAACTCATAAGCAAATACAAAGAAAATCCCGTCTTACTCAAATTCCTGTAATTCAAAGAATAGAAAGTCTTAATAGCATATAGAATATAAACACTAATTCATGACTTACAATAAGACATTCACCTGAAATTTTATCAGAAACTATGGATAGCAAAAGACAATGGAATAGTATTTCAAAAGGAAATAAGTAAACTAACAAAAAGAAAAACGTAGCAACTAAAGTGATATACTCCATGAAAATGTTCTTCAAGAAATAAGACAAAATAAAAATATTTTCTGACAAAAGTTCAAGTAATTGGATGTCATTAGCCCTCTACAAAAATTATAATAGGACTTTTAGACTGAAAGAGTTTGTAGAATGAAGCCCAGTAATGGGGGAAATGGTAATTATGTGGACATATATAGAAGAATCATGATTGTTAATGTAAAAATAATAATAAGGAATGACTCATAATGTATAAAGATTATTAACAATGATAGTATAAAGGTCACAGGGAATAAATGAAACTAACCTCACATAAAATTTTTGCATTATTTGGAAAGTATTAAAGTTGGCTAATACATCAAGGATGCCTGTGGTAAAATCTATAACAACTACTAAGGCGATAACACAATAATGTACAGTAAATTTCTAATGAAAGTGATGATGTAAAACTGAATAATATTTTGGTCTATGCAAATTCACTTCAGTATGCTAACAAAAATATTTAGAAAAAGGAATTAATAAAATGATGTTATTTAAAGTAGCTATGTAATTTCCCACTTACTAAAATGTCAGGATAAAAATGATAGACCTGCAAGAGTTTTTATTTAGGAATAGGTAAGATCACCTGCTGTGTACATTTAGAAAAAATGATGAGAAACAAAAGTAACTGTGTGTGTGTGTGTGTGTGCGCGCGCGCGCGCACATTTAATGTTTTGGGTCATCCTTGTTGAACATATTTGTTTCTTACAGACTGAGATTCAAATAGTTTTCTTGAATTTTAAGTAGACAGAAGAGCCAAAGATTTCATATATACAATGAAATCTGTCCCAAGTCAAGTCCATATGCAGGCATGTGCCCATATGTCTAAAGAGACATTAACTGTGATGGTACATTTTTAATAAACATTTTAACAGTTTAAGGGTTACAGAAAATTTGAAAATATAATACAGACACTCCTATTTTTCTCGTAGCCAAGAGTATATGTTAATGACTTATATTATTATGGTGTGTATCAATTAGTGGAGCTATATTGATGCATTGTTTTCAGCCAGCATTCATAATTTGTTCAGATTGTTTTAGATTCTACCATCTTTTTTTTTTTTCTGTTAGAGAATTCTATCTAGGAGACCACATTACCTAAAGTCCTTGTGTCACTCTAGGAGCTGCTGGATTGTGAGTTTTTCAGACTTTCCTATTTAAAAACAAAAAAAAGTCTTTTTATCAGGAGTGGGGGGGGTGCAGAAGAAGGGAAACAGAGTGAGAGAGAATCTTAAACAGGCTCCATGCTCACTCAGAGCCCAACCAATCTGGGGCTCCATCCCATGACCCTGGGATCGTGACCTGAGCCGAAATCAAGTGAGATGCTTAACCGATTAAACAACCCAGGTGCCTTAAGACTTTCTTATTTTTTTATTTTTTTATTTTTTTTAATTATTTATTTATTTATTTTTTCAACATTTATTTATTTTTGGGACAGAGAGAGACAGAGCATGAACGGGGGAGGGGCAGAGAGAGAGGGAGACACAGAATCGGAAACAGGCTCCAGGCTCTGAGCCATCAGCCCAGAGCCTGACGCGGGGCTCGAACTCACGGACTGCGAGATCGTGACCTGGCTGAAGTCGGACGCTTAACCGACTGCGCCACCCAGGCGCCCCAAGACTTTATTTTTTTAAATAACTTGACAGTTTTGTTAAGTACTGATAAAATATTATATAAAATATCCCACATTGGAATTTGGATATTGGTTTATCCTTCTTATTAGGCTAGTGATAAAGATATTTTAGAGAAAGACCACTATAATAGAGCGCCTTTTTTTATCACATCATATCAAGGGCACATAGTGTCAACATGATTTATCACTGCTGATGTTGACCTTAATCATATGGCTAGGGTAGTGGTTATTCGGATTTTCCAGTGTAAAATTAATCTTCCTTTCTCCTCTTCATACTGTACTCTTTGGAAGAAAGTCAATATTTGAAGAAGACAAGAAATGGCAAATCATGCCCCCATCCTTTAGGAGAGAGTGCTTGCAGAAATTATGGAGAATTTGTCTGCTTGGGAGATTCATCTCTTCTTTCCTTATTTAATTATTTGTATTAGTACGGACTCTTGGATCTATAGTTTTATAATTTGGATTATAAACCAATACCACTTTATTTTGTTGCTTCAATTTTTCCAGCTTTGACAGTAACTCCTGTGTCCATTTAACCTACTCCCATCGTTGTTATTTTATTTTATTTTATTTTTTTTACAATTTTTGGCACTACAAGATACTTTGACTTATCTAGTTCATTTTTGCCACAGCTCTACAATCAACCATTTTCCCAAGGATGCTTGGTTTTGTTTGTTTGTTTGTTTTAACTGGGAAACAGTGTTAGAAATCAAGATCTGCATATTAGGTGCCCTCCTTGTTACTTAGGTATTGTGTTTTTAGGCTATTTCAGCTAGCAAACCAAGAATTTGCATTTGTTCGTACTTACCCTTGTATACACATATCTATAGATGTTTTTATATGTAACAATTTGTATTTATATTAAGCTAAACATGATTTCTACTAATTTCTTCCACTGAACCTAAAATCACACCTAATATTCAAACTCTCTTCCTTACTCATCTGTAATTCTTTTCCAAAAGTGAAGAACCTGGCTCCCATTATCTGTCATCTACTTACAGAGCATTCAATTCTGGTCTGGATGCATACAGTATCAAAATTGTTAACCTTACTCCCATGAGAAACAACCTTATCTCGGAGATTACAAAGTTCACGTGAAATTTCTTTTTCCATTAGTGTGATAGATCCCATTCATTTCCAACAATGACATATATATGGTCTTATAACTGTGGTTATGTATATGGTCCTTTCCAACATTTCTATGTAGTTATATACAGACATACCTATAGATACATCTTTACATATATACATATATGTAGTAGTATCCTTAACATTATAAACATCTTTACACTCTCAATATTACAAAGTTATGCAAGAAACTCCTTATGAAAAGTAAAAAGTCTACACATACTATATGAAAATTAACATAATGGTACCTTTAGCTATTTTTACACACTTGTGAATGCTAAGTAAAATATTCTTAGCTATAAATTTTTACTCAGTTTAGAAGTCTGGATTCATGGGAGCATCCAGGTGGCTCAGTTGGTTAAACATCTGACTTCAGCTCAGGTCATGATCTCACAGTTCTTGAGCTTGAGTCCCGCTTTGGGGTCTCTGTCAGCACAGAACCTACTTCGGATTCTCAGATCCTCTGTCCCCTTCTCTATTTACTTCTCCCCAATCCCTGCTCCATACGTGCTCTCTCTCTCAAAAAGAAAAAAAAAGTTTGGATTCATGTTTATTATAAACTCGACAGCAGAGGCCAAGATTATACTATAGAAATAGTAGTCTCGGGCGCCTGGGTGGCGCAGTCGGTTAAGTGTCCGACTTCAGCCAGGTCACGATCTCGCGGTCCGTGAGTTCGAGCCCCGCGTCAGGCTCTGGGCTGATGGCTCAGAGCCTGGAGCCTGTTTCCGATTCTGTGTCTCCCTCTCTCTCTGCCCCTCCCCCATTCATGCTCTGTCTCTCTCTGTCCCAAAAATAAATAAACGTTGAAAAAAAAAAAATTAAAAAAAAAAAAAAAAGAAATAGTAGTCTCAACCATAGCATTTTTTCATATTACCAAGGCAATGTGAAAGGACTTGGCTCCATGTTAAACATTTCTCAGGGACTTTCCTAAACTCGATTACAGTTAAACACAACAAATAGAGAATTCATTACAAGCTGAGCTAAGTACTTCAAAGGATTAGGATATAAATTAGAATATCTCCTATGGGGAATAAGCTTAGGAATTATCTGAGCATCCACCGATGGGTTAACAAGGTGTAAAGAATTAGAAAGCCATAGGATCTACATACGCAAGTTTGGATAAACAAAATTGGGTAAATAAGATTAGGCAAAAGGGGCAAAGTCCCCCAGTAGAGGTAAAGGGGGCCAAGGTCTCAGTATAGGACAAATGTATAGGATTAGGGAATCATAAGATAAAAACATCCAAGATGAGGTAAACAAGATTCGGTATTCAGGGCAGAAATGCCTTCCAACTTAGTACAATAGCAGAAAGCTGCTTTCCTGAGAAAGAAGGACCAAATTAGGTAAACAGGTAACTAGGGCTATGGACTGCTACGGGACAAAGTTGCCAAGGGTGGACCTAATTAACAAAAGAAAGGTGCCTTGTTGACCCTGAGGTAGCATGCTCTGTCTTGTCCCTAGACCAGTACAGGTAAACAGAGATGGTGTCCCATGTTTGCTGTAAGCAACCTTCTTCCCAGCACCAGAATCTTGGTGTGTATTGACCCAAACCCCTAACCCTGCATATCTCTAAAACCCCCTTTCTCCCCATGCCCACGAGTTAATGATCAAGATTTCATTGTCTCTTTGTACATGTCCATCACACTTGTAAGCCTTCTGATCCTAAAAAAACAGACCAAAGATGCTTACTTGAGGTTCTTGTCTCCTCCCAGACATTAGCCTGTCTCACATTTAAACAAAAATAATGTTTATTTATTTATAAGACAGAGAGAGACAGAGCATGAATGGGGGAGGGGCAGAGAGCCTCTCATATTTTTAATCCTGCATCTTCTTTCTTGCTGGACAAGAGAGAACTTCAGACCCAGAATCTACAACAAACTCCTGTCTGTATGGTACTCACAATCAGCTGGAAAGGGGGTTGTCATAGAAGTCAAAATATGAAAAGTTTCAAAAGAAACAAAAGAATTAAAGAATTCATAAGGGAATCAAAGTCACAGTCATTTGAGAAATAGTAATAAGTAAAAGCCCCATGGGAGGCAGATATAATTAAAATGATAAACGTGAAAAAATATGTCAATTTCAATTCTAGGAAATGATGACATAAAGCTAATGAGTTGTATCTGTATTCAATAGCAAGGTATATATGCTCAACAATTTGACCACTTCAATTTAATCTGGTATATATGAAATACAAGTAAGAAGTTCAGAGACTTATTAGAATACAATAGGTATTTATAAAGTACCTATAAATAAATGGCTAGTAAAAATATTTGTCTTTTATCCATGCAATGATGATTAACATACAAACATATAAGATTATTTCATTATATATTATAAAGCTTTCCTTCTATATCATATGACCACACAGCACAAACTATGAGTACAGTGCTCTAGTGAGTTAACATTAACATTAAAAGTTCTAGAGAGGAGAGGGCCCAAGATGGCAGAAGAGCATGGAAGTTTTTTGTGTGTCTCATGTCCATGAAATAAAGCCAGACCAACGCTAAACCATCCTGCACACCTAGAAAACTGATCTGAGGATTAACACAACAATCTGCACAACCTGAACCACAGAATTCAGGAGAAAGAGAAAAAACTCATTTTTATTTTCAATTTTTATTAAAAATATTTTTCTTTATTTTTTTCTACTATATTTGTTCCTTCTGTGTAAATTTTTTCAAGTTCTATTTTACTTTCATCATTTCATTTGAGTCTACTTTAGTGTATTCATTTTTTCAAATTTTCAAACGATTTCCTTTTTTTTTACTTTCCCCTTTTTTCTCTAATCTAACAAGCGCCTTTCAACTCCCAGACCAAGACACACCCAGGATCTATCACCATTTATTTGATTTGTGTGTGTGTGTGTGTGTGTGTGTGTGTGTGTGTCTGTGTGTGTTTATTTTTAATGTTTTAATTAAGTTATTTTTTGAATTTTAATTTTTTTTACCTCATTATTTTCTTTTCTCCCTTCAAAATGACAAAACGAAGGAATTCATCACAAAAGAAAGAGCAGGAATAAATGACAGCCAGGGACTTAACCAACACAGATACAAGCAAGATGTCCGAACCAGAATTTAGAATCGTGATAATAAGAATACTAGCTGGAGTCAAAAATAGATTAGAATCCCTTTCTGCAGAGATAAAAGAAGTAAAAGCTAGTCAGGATGAGATAAAAAATGTTGTAACTGAGCTGCATTCTCGAATGGATGCCACAGCACAAGGATGGATGAGGCAGAACAGAGAATCAGCAACGTAGAGGACAAACTTATGGAGAATAATGAAGCATAAAAAAAGAGGGAGATTAAGGCAAAAGAGCACAATTTAAGATTAGAGAAATCAGTGACTCATTAAAAAGGAACAACGTCAGAATCATAGGGGTCCTAGAAGAGGAAGAGAGAGAAATAGGGATAGAAGGGTTATGTGAGCAAATCATAGCAAAAAAACATTCCTAACCTGGGGAAAGACACAGACATCAAAATCCAGGAAGCACAGAGGACTCCCATTAGATTCAACAAAAACCGACCATCAACAAGGCATATCATAATCAAATTCACAAAATACTCAGTCAAGGAGAGAATCATGAAAGCAGCAAGGGAAAAAAGTCCTTAACCCACAAGGGAAGACAGATCCGGTTTGCAGCAGACCTATCCACAGAAACTTGGCAGTCCAGAAAGGAGGGGCAGGATATATTCAATGTGCTGAATCAGAAAAATATGCAGCCATGAATTCTTTTTTTTTTTTTTTTTTTTTTTTAGCCATGAATTCTTTATCCAGCATGGCTGTCATTCAAAATAGAAGGAGAGATAAAAAGTTTCCCAAACAAAAATTAAAGGAGTTTGTGACCACTAAACGAGCCCTGCAATAAATTTTAAGGTAGACTCTCTGAGGGCAGAAAAGATGAAAAAAAAAAAAAAAGATAAATAAAGACCAAAATCAACAAAGACTAGAAAGTACCAGAGACCACCACCAGAAATTCCAACTCTACAAGCAACATAATGAATAAATTCATCTTTCAGTACTCATTCTAAACATCAATGGACTAAATTCTCCAGTCAAAAGACATAGGGTAACAGAATGGATAAGAAAACAAGATCCATCTATATGCGGTTTACAAAACCCACTTTAGACCTAAAGACACCTTCCGATTGAAAGTAAGGGGATGAAGAACCATCTATCATGCTAACGGTCAACAAAAGAAAGCCAGAGTAGCCATACTTATATCAGACAATCTAGACTTTCAAA
This sequence comes from Lynx canadensis, assembly GCF_007474595.2. NCBI lineage: Eukaryota > Metazoa > Chordata > Mammalia > Carnivora > Felidae > Lynx > Lynx canadensis. The sequence goes on from NC_044313.2 coordinate 21,531,963, forward strand.
TAAAGGCTGGATCAAGAGATGAATAAAGGCATTATATAAAAATTAAAGGGTCTATCCACCAAGAAGACCTAACAATTGTAAACATTTATGGGACAAAAGTGGGAGCTCCCAAATATGTAAATCAATTAATCACAAACACAAACTCATTGATAGTAATACCATAATTGTAGGAGACTTCAACACTCCACTCACAGCAATGGACAGACCATCTCATCAAAAAATCAACAAGGAACAATGGCTTTGAATGACACACTGGACCAGATGGCCTTAATAGATATATTCAGAACATTGCATCCTAAAGCAGCGGAATATACATTCTTCTCGAGTGCACATGGAATGTTCTCCAGAATAGACCACATACTGAGCCACAAATCAGCCCTCAACAAGTAAAAAAAGACTGAGATCATACCATGCATACTTTCAGACCAAAACACTATGAAGCTCAAAATCAACCACAGAAAAAATTTGGAAAGGTAACAAAAACTTGGAGACTAAAGAACATCTGACTAAAGAATGAATGGGCTAACCAAGAGGTTAAAGAGGAAATTTAAAAGTTCATGGAAGCCAATGAAAATGATAACACCACAACCCAAAACCTCTGGGACACAGAAAACACGGCCATAAGAGGAAAGTGTATAGCAATCCAGACCTTCCTAAAGAAGGAAGAAATATCTCAGATACACAACCTAAACTTCGCCTCAAAGAGCTGGAAAAAGAACAGCAAATAAAACCCAAAACCAGCAGAAGATAGGAAATAATAAAGATTAGAGCAGAAATTAATGCTACCAAAAGCAAAAAAAAAAAAAAAAACCAGTAGAACAGATCAATGAAACCAGAAGCTGGTTCTTTGAAAGAATTAACAAAATTGATAAGCCACTAGCCAGTTTGATCAAAAAGAAAAAGGGAAGAACCCAAATAAATAAAATCAGGAATGAAAGAGGAGTGATTACAACCAACAGAGAAGAAATAAAAACAATAATAAGAGAATATAATGAGCAATTATATGCCAATAAAATGGTCAATCTGGAAGAATTGGACAAATTCCTAGGAACATATACACTACCAAAACTAAAACAGGAAGGAATAGAAAATTTGAACAGACCCATAACCAGTAAAGAAATCAATTAATGAAAAGTCTCCAAAAAACAAGAGTCGAAGGCCAGATGACTTTCCAGGGGAATTCTACCAAACATGTAAGGAGGAGTTAACACCTATTCTCTTGAAGCTGTTCCAAAAAATAGAAATGGAAGGAAACCTTCCAAACTCTATGAAGCCAGTATTACCTTGATTCCAAAACCAGACAGAGACCCCACTAAAAAGGAGAGAACTATAGAACAATTTCCCTGATGAATATGGATGCAAAAGTCCTCAATAAGATATGAGCCAACCAGATCCAACAATATATTAAAAAAATTATTTACCATGACCAAGTGGGATTTATACCTGGGATGCAGGGCTGGTTCAATATCCACAAAACAATCAATGTGATTCATCACATCAATAAACAAAGGACAAGAACCATATGATCCTGTCAATAGATACAAAGAAAGCATTTGACAAAATACAGCATCCTTTCTTGACAAAAACCCTCAAGAAAGTAGGGATAGGAGGATCATACCTCAAGATCATAAAAGCCATATACAAAAGACCCAATGCTAACATCATCCTCAATGAGGAAAAACCGAGAGCTTTCCCTCTAAGGTCAGGAACAAGATAGGGATGTCCACTCTTGCCATTGTTATTCAACATAGTATTGTAAGTCTTAGCCTCTGCAATCAGAAAACAAAAGGAAATAAAAGGCATCCAAACTGGCCAGGAGGAGTTCAACCATTCACTCTTCGCAGATGACATGAGACTCTATATGGAAAACCCAAAAGATTCCACCAAAAAAACTGCTAGAACTAATTCACAAATTCAGCAAAGTTGCAGGATATAAAATCAATGCATAGAAATCAGTTGCATTCCTATTCACCAACAATGAAGCAACAGAAAGAGAAATCAAGGAATTGGCCCATTTACAATTGCATCAAAAACCATAAAATACTTAGAAATCAATCTAACCAAAGAGGTGAAAAAAAAAAACAAAACTAGACACTGAAAACTATAGAAAGCTTATGAAAGGAATTGAAGAAGACACAAAAAAATGGAAAAAGATTCCATGCTCCTGTATAGGAAGAACAAATATTGTTAAAATGTTGATACTACCCAAAGCAATCTACATATTCAGTGCAATATCAGTCAAAATAACACCATCATTCTTCACAGAGCTAGAACAAATAATCCTAAAATTTGTATAGAACCAGAAAAGATGCCAAATATTCAAAGCAATCTTGAAAAAGAAAACCAAAGCAAGAGGCATCACAATCCTGGACTTCAAGCTACACTACAAAGATGTAATAATCAAGACAGTATGGGACTGGCATAAAAACTGACACTCAGATCAATGGAGCAGAATAAAGAACCCAGAAATGGACCCACAAACATTTGGCCAACTAATCTTTGACAAAGCAGGAAAGAATATCCAATGGAGTAAAGACAGTGTCTTCAGCAAGTGGTGCTGGGAAAACTGGATGGCGACATGCAGAAGAATGAACCTGGACCACTTTCTTACACCATATACAAAAATAAACTCAAAATGGGTAAAGACCTAAATGTAAGCCATCAAAATCCTTGAGGACAAAGCAGGCAAAAACCTCTTTGATCTTGCCCACAGCAACTTCTTAACATGTCTCCGGAGGCAAGGGAAACAAAAGCAAAAATGAACTATTGGGACTTCATCAAAATAAAAACCTTCTGCACAGTGAAGGCAACAATCTTCAAAACTAAAAGGCAACTGATGAATGTAAGAAGATATTTGCAAAAGACCTATCAGATAAAGGGTTAGTATCCAAAATCTATAAAGAACTTATGAAACTCAACACCCAAAAAACATATCATCCAGTGAAGAAATGGGCAAAAGTCATGAATAGACACTTCTATAAGGAAGACATCCATATGGCCAAATGACACATGAAAAAATGCTTAACGTCTCTTATCATCAGGGAAATACAAATCAAAACCACGATGAGATACCACCTCACACCTGTCAGAATGGCTAACATTAACAACTCAGATGTTGGAAAGGGAAAGGATGCAGTGAAAGAGGATCTCTTTTGCATTGCTGGTGGGAAAATAAACTGGTGTAGCCACTCTGGAAAACAATATGGAGGTTCCTCAAAAGAATAAAAATAGAACTACCCTATGACCCAGCAATTTCACTACTGGGTATTTATCCAAGGGATACAGGTATTCTGTTTCACAGGGACACACGCACCCCCATGTTTATAGCAGCACTATCAACAATAGCCAAAGTATGGAAAGAGCCCAAATGTCCACTAATGGATGAATGGATAAATAAGATGTGGTACATATATATAATGGAGTATTACTCAGCAATCAAAAAGAAGGAAATCTCGCCATTTGCATCTATGTGGATGGAACTAGAGGGTATTATGCTAAGCAAAATTAGTCAGAGAAAGACAAAAATCATGACTTCTCTCATATGAGGACTTTAAGACTCAGAACACATGAACATAAGTCTTTAAGACTCAGAACACATGAATAGAACACATGAACATACATATACATGAATATATATATATATATATATATATATATATATGGAGGGGGACAAAACATAATAGACTCTTAAATATGGAGAACAAACAGGGTTACTGGAGGGGTTGTGGCAGAGGGATGGACTAAATGGGTAAGAGACATTAAGGAATCTACTCTTGAAATCATTGTTGCACTATATGCTAACTAATTTGGATGTAAATTAAAAAAAATAAAATTAAAAAAAAAGCTCTAAAGAGGAAACAAACTGGCTTTTATTTCTTTGTCTATATAATGCTGTTGATCTAGAATCAATAAATAGGTTGTTTGGGCATTTTTATGAGCCTAAGTATCCCTGTCATAGTTATCTGGAGTGAAGATTGTAATTGGGAACTACAAAGATTATGAAAATGATAAATCCAGACATCAATAGAACTGATGATTCAAGGTGTCCTCTAATATGTGCATTAACCACAAAGTTACACACACAACAAACTCTCAAATGTTTGATCACTTATCAAAATTATTTTTTCCATCATATGGTACCCATTATTTGAACAGCAAAGGTAATACCTTCAAGTGTCTGAGTGATAATACATGAGGTTGGGTTGCAGAGCATCAGTTTGGAGATGATTTTCAGTGGACTTAGCGTAGCTGTGTCAAGAAGGAGGGGCCCAAGATGGCAATGTGGGAAGACCCTCAACTCATCTCCTTTACATACACATGAAATCTACACCTACATATGGAGCAAACCTTCCTGACAAATAGCAGACTGAACAATTTCTGTACAACACAGAAAACCATATAGAGAATGACAGGAGAGACAGAGACATAGTAACAATGGGAACCCTCCCCTAACACTGCTAACTACAGTGGGGCATAATAAAACTGAGGGACTGAGAACGGATTTGTCCACCCTGGGACACAGAAAAGAAGTTGTTCTTTAAATTTTTTTAAATGTTTGTTTATTTTTGAGAAAGAGAGAGAGACCCACATAGGAGTGGGGAAGGGCAGAGAGAGGGAGACACAGAATCCAAAGCAGACTCCAAACTCTGAGCTGTCAGCACAAAGCCTGGAGCAGGGTTAGAACCCACAAACTCTGAGATCCTGACCTGAGCCGAAGTCAGACACCCAGATGACTTAGGCACCCAGGTGCCCCAAGAAGTCAAGCTTTTCAGGAGGGCAACTAGAATATAAAGGAAAAAGCTCTCTGCCAAATAGTAGGGAACTGGTTGTAATGTTCTCCAGAGTAGAAGGGACTACAAGCACCGATGTTTACATTCCCCTTCTACCTTGATAGCAAAGAAGGAAGCAATGTTCAGTCATCTTAGCCAGCCTGCCACCCCAGAAAGCTGGAAGCCCTTAGCCTGTTACATCAAGGCAGCTCCCTACTTGTGTTCATCCTAGGTCCAACTGTCCCATCAAGGTGGCCCTAGCAGAGCACATATGGGGACACCCCTGGATAGTACCTACTACAGTCCCAGCCATCTTAATGAGGCTATAGAGTTGCAAACACCCTGGAACACACAAGGCCTGCACTTGCTTCAGCTCCAACTGTTCTACAAGCTCTTTTCCCATGTGGAGCAGCACGGGACCATTCAACCCATGCCCACACCAATTCCAGCAATCCTACCAATGTACTTTCTATATGGAGGACTCCAGCAACCTGCTAGCCTATGCCCGGTTAACCTCCAGTCATTCCACCATAAATTCTCTGTGAAGAGAACTCTAGGCCCCCAAGCCTATTTTTGCTACCTTTCTAGTGAGCAAACCCAAACTGCCAGGCACATACACTCTACCTAGAAGACAAGGCTATTTCCTCCAGGACTAGGAGAAGTAGTGTTCTGCCTCTTTAATTAGAAAACAAACAAAATAAAACAAATCAAAACAAAACAAAACATTGAAAGTCAAAGTAAGGAGTCAGAGAAATATACTCCAAAAGAATAAAGACAGAATTTCAGAAAAATAATGACACAAAACAGAGATAAACAATCTGCTTGATAAATAGTTTAAAGTAATAGTCATAAATAGGCTCACCAGATTTAAGAGAAAAGTGGATGAACTCAGTGAGAACTTCAACAAGAAGAAATTATAAAAAAGAACCAATGAGAGTTGAAGAATACAGTAATTAGCATAAAAGAATCAGCAGAGGTAATCAATAGCAGATTAGAGGATTCAGCCAACTTGAAGACAAAATAACAGAAAATGCAACTTAAACAGCAAAAGAGAAAAAAGGAAAAAAAAATGAAGATAGGTTAAGGGATCTCTGGGAAATCATGAACCATGCTAACATTTACACTTTGGGGTCCCAGATGGAGAAAAGGCAGTAAGGAGGCAGAAAGCTTATATGAGCAAATAATAGCTAAATTTACCCAAACCTGAAAAAGGAAACAGACATCCAGATCCAGAAAATACAGAGAGCCTCAAACAAGATGATTCCAAAGAGGTCTATATCAAGACACATCATAAAGATGGCAAAAAATAATGATAAAGAGACATTCATTAAGGGGGGGGGAACTATTTATATATAAGGAAAACCCCATATGTCCATCAGCTAATTTTTAAGCAGAAACAGTGCTGGCCAGAAAATGTCATAATAAAATCAAAGTGCTGATAATAAAAAGACAACAAAAGACAATCAAGAACGTGGTACCCAGCAAGATTATTATATACAATTTAAGGAGAGAGAAAAAGTTCTCCAAACAGAAGTTAAAGGAGTTTATCCAAAAAAACCAGCCTGACATGACTATATAAGGGTCTTTTTAATGGAAAACAAAAGGCCATAATTAGAAATATAAAAGAAAAAAAATGTAAGTAAAAGCTTACAGTAAAGATGTCAATACAATCACCTATAAATTTTTTGTTGAGTTTAAATGACAAAGTGGTAAAATTATTTATATTTAAAAATTAGTTAAGGGACTCACAAAATAAAAAGATGTAAAATATGACATCAAATACATAAAACATAGAGAGGGGTGAGTAAAAGTATAATGTTTTTAGAATGTGTTCACACCTAAGTAACCATCAACTTAATATAGACTGTTATATACGTACAATGTTATAGAAGAGTCTCATAGTCACCACAAACCAAAACCTCTAATGGATATACAAAAATAAAATTAAAAAAAAAAGGAATTCATACCTAACACTAGAGAAAATCATCCATCACAAGAGAAGAGAGCAAGAGAGGAACAGAGAAGACCTAAAAAACAAAGCAAAGAAAAAACAAAAACAACACAATGGCAATGAGTAGATGTCTGTCAATAATTATTTTAAGTGTAAATTGTATTAAAACAAAACCTGTACCAAGAGACAAAGATATTACATAATGATAAAGAGATCAATTGAACAAGAAGATATAACAACTGAAATATCTAGGCACCCAACATTGGAGAACCTAATTTGTAAAAAATATTAATAGACATAAAGGGAAAAACTGACAACACAATAACAGTAGGAGACATTCACACACTATTTGTATCAATGGATAGATCATCCAGATAAAAGGAAAGAGTGGCTTTTAATGACACATGAGACCAGATGGACTAAAAAGATATACACAGATATTCCATCTAAAACCCGCAGAAACCATACTCTGTTTTTTTAATTGTTTTTGGAGAGAGAGAGAGAGCAAGTGAACATGCAAGTGTGAGCAGGGTAAAAAGCAGAGGGAGGGAGACAGGGACAGAGGTAGAGAGGCAGAAAAGGAGAGAGGGAGAGAGGGAGAGAGAAAATCTTAAGCAGGCTCCATGCTCAGTGCAGAGCCCAAAGTGGGGCTCAATCCCACAACCCTGGAATCATTACCTGAGCTGAAATCAAGAGTCAGATGTTCAACTGACTGAGCCAACCAGGTACCCCAGAAGCCATATTCCTTAAGTGTACATAGATCATTCTCCAGGAGAGATCACATTTTATTTAGGCCATAAAACAAGTCTCAATAAATTTAAGAAGACTGAAATTATACCAAGCATCATTTCTGTCTACAACTGTATGAAGCTAGAAATAAGTTACAAGAAAAAAAAAAAAAACTGGAAACACACATACATATATTGAGGCAAAACATGCTACTATATAGTCAAGAGGTCAAAGTCAAATCAAAGAGGAAATAATACAACTGGAGACAAATGAAAATGGAAACCCAATGGTCCAAAATTTGTGGGATACAGTAAAAACAATTCTAACAGAGAAGTTCATAGAGATATAAGCTTACCCTAAGAAACAAGAAAAATCACAACCTAATCATACACCTAAAGGAACTAGAAAAAGAAGAACAAACAAAGCCCAAAGTTAGTAGAGCAAAGGATATAATAAAGATCAGAGCAGAAATAAATGAAATAGTGACTAAAAAAAATCAATAGAAAAGATCAATGAAACCAAGACCGGGTTCTTTGAAAAGATAAAAACTTACAAACTTTTAGCTAGGCTTGACAAGGAAAAAAGAGAAGAATCAAATAAAATCAAATAAAAGTAACAACCAATACCATAGAAAAACAAAGGATTATAAGAGAGCATTATGAAGAATTACATACCAACAAATTGGGCAACCTAGAGGAAATGCATAAAATCCTAGAAACACATTATTTTTAAAACTAAATCAGGAAGAAATAGAGAATCTGAATAGACTGATTACTAAAGATGAAGTTGACTTGAATCAGTAACAAAACCTACCAACAAACAAAGGTCCATGACCATGGGCCTCACAGGTAAACTCATCCAAATATGTAAGAATATCTATCCCTCTCAAATTATTCCAAGAAATAATAGAAGAAAAAGTTTCAAGTTCATTCTATGAGGCCAGCATGACTCTGATACCAAAACCAGACAAACACACTACAAAATAAGAAAGAGAGAGAGAGAGAAGGAAGGAAGGAAGGAAGGAAGGAAGGAAGGAAGGAAGGAAGGAAGGAAGGAAGGAAGGAAGAAAGAAAGAAAGAAAGAAAGAAAGAAAGAAAGAAAGAAAGAAAGAAAGAAAGAAAGAAAGAAAACAAACTACAGGTCAATATCCCTGATGAACACAGATGCAAAAATACTGAAAATACTAGCAAACAAAATTGAATGACACATTAAAAGGATCATTCACTATGATCAAGTGGGGTTTATTCCAAGGATTTAAGGATGATCAAATATCCCCCAAATCACTTAACAGGATACATAATGATAGGGTTTTGGGAAGATGGTAGGGTTTGGAGACAATGGTCAAGAAAGAATTCTTGAAGACATCTTTGGTGCAAAACGGTGATTTTATTAAAGCATGGGGACAGGACCTGGGTCCTGTACAGCAGGAAGAGCTGTACTGGGGTTGTGCAGAGTGACTGCTTATATACTGTGGAGTTTTGGGAGAGGTAAAACCAAGAGGAAGCTTCCTTTTTTTAAAATTTTTAAATGTTTATTTTTGAGAGAAGGACAGAGTGTGAGCAGGGGAGGTGCAGACAGAGAGGGAGACACAGAACCCAAAGCAGGCTCCAGGCTCTGAGCTGTCAGCACAGAGCCCATCATGGAGCTTGAGATCATGAGCTGAGTTGAAGTCAGTGGCCCAACCAACTGAACCACCCAGGTGCCCCCAAGAGGAAGTTTCTTAAAAATGATTTCCATATGCTAAAGAGGATTTACATGTTACTGAAGACCTAGCTATTGTTAAGCTAATTTTGTTTTTCCCTCTAGCAAAACATTATCATTAAAATAGTATGGAGTTCCTGATTAGGGTATTAATAAGATCTTTGTAAACTGATGGAGACTCTCAGTTCAACCATTTGTTTTCTGTCCTTTCCTTTGTTCTTGGGCAGCCAGGAGTGCCTGAGAAATATCACACATATCCCACCTGGATGGGGGGTATGGTTTTGCTAACTTGTGCTTGGCCCTCAGCTTGCCTTAGGTCCCTCATCACATAATATTAACTAAATGAAGGATAAAAACAATATGATTATCTCAATAGATGTAGGAAAACCACTTAATAAAATTGAACATTTATTCATGAAAAAAAAAAAAAACTCAACAAAATTGGTTTAGAGGGAATATTTCTCAAAATAATAAGGGCCATAAATGACAAACCCACTACTACCATCATACTCAATGGTGAAACACAGCTTTTTCTCTAAGATCAGGAGCAAGACAAGGACATTCAGTCTTCTTTTTTTTTTTAAGTTTATTTATTTTGAGAGAGAGGGCACGTGTGTGTCCATGAGTGGGAAGGGCATAGAGAGAATCCGAAGCAGTCTCTGCGCTGTAAGTGTGGAATCTGACATGGGGTTCAATCCCACAAACCATGAGATCATGACCTGAGCCAAAATTAAGAGTTCTATTCTTAAAGGATTAAGCCTCCCAAGCACTCCAAGGATATTCACTCTCATCATTTTTGAGCACATCAACACAGTGCTCAAAGTCCTAGCCAGAGCAATAAGTACACATTAAAGAAACAAAGAAGTCATTCATATGGTAACTGGCATGATACTGTATACAGAAAAATTTAAAGACTTCACCAAAAAACTATTAGACCAAATGAATTCAGTAAAGGCACAGGATACAAAACTGATACATAGAAATCATTTGTTTTTCCATATATAGTAAAATTTTTTTTAACACTTATTTATTTTTGAGACAGAGACAGAGTGAAAGTGGGGGAGGGGCAGAGAGAGAGGGAGACACAGAATGCAAAACAGGCTCCAGGCTCTGAGCTGTCAGCACAGAGCCCGATGCGGGGCTCGAACCCACGGACCACGAGATCATGACCTGAGCCGAAGTTGGAAGCTCAACCAACAGAGCCACCCAGGCGCCCCTGTTTTTCTATATATTAATAACAAAATGACTGAAAGAGAAATTAAGAAAGCAATTCCATTTACAACTGCGCCATAAAAAACAAACTATCTAGGAATAAATTTAACAAAGAAAGTGAAAAACATACTCAGAAGACTATAAGGCACTGATGAAAGAAAGTGAAGAAAACACAAACCAATGTAGAGATTTATCATGTTCACAAACTGGAACTATGTTAAAATGTTCATACTACCCAAAGTAATCTACAGATTTTATGCAATCCCTGTCAAAATACCAATAGTTAGGGTAACTAGGTGGCTCAGTCAGTTAAGCTTCCAACTCCTGATTTCAGCTAAGGTCATGATCTCACCATTCATGAGTTTGAGCCCCGCATCGGTCTCCACACTGACAGCCTGGAGTGTACTTGGGGTTTTCTCCCTCTTTCTCTGCCCCTCCTCTCCTCCCACTTTCTCTCTCAAAATAAATAAATAAATAAACAAACAACAACAAGAACACAGCAGTGTTTTTCACAAAACTAGAATAACCCTAAGATTTCTATGGAACCACAAAGACTCTAAAAACAACCAAAACAGTCCTGAAAAGGAAAAACAAAGTCAGAAGTAACACAATCTCAGATTTTGAGACATACTAGAGATCTGTAATAATCAAAACATATGGTACTGGCACAGAAACAGACACACTGATCAATGGAACAGAATAAAGAAATAAATCCAAGCTTTTATGGTCAATTAATCTCAATAAAGGAGACACCAATATACAATGGGAAAAGGCATTCTTTAATAAGTGATTTTGGGAAAACTGGATAGTTCCATACAAAAGAATGAAAATGATTACTTTCTTACACTATAACTCAAAAAGGGTTAAAGATGCAAATATGAAGCCTGAAACCATAAAACACCTGAAAGAAAAAACAGACAGTAATCTCTCAGACATTGGCCTTAGCAACATTTTTCTTGATGTTTCTTGCCAGGCAAGGGAAACAAAATAAAAAATAAACTGCTGGGACTATACCAAAATAAAAAGTTTTTGCACAGTGAAGGAAACTATCCACAAAACAAAATGGCAAACTACAGAATTGGAGAAGATATTTGTTAGTGATATACCTGATAACAGGTTAATACCCAAAATATATATTAAAAAACTCATACAACTCAACACACACAAATAATGATCCACTAGTTTAAAAATGGGCAGATGACCTGAATAGACACTTTCAAAAAAAAGATATACAGATGGGTAGCAGGTATGTGAAAAGATACTCAACATCATGAGTCATCAGGGAATTGCAAATTAAAACTGCAGTGAGTTGACATCTCACCAGTTAGAATTGTTAGTACCAAAAAGACAAGAAATAACAAGTATTGGTGATGATGTGGAGAAAGGGAACTATTGGTGGGAATATAAGTTAGTACAATCACTATTTAAAAAAAAAAAACACTAAAAAGGTTCTTCAAAAAAAATTAATAGAAATACCATACAATCCAGTAATTTCACTACTGGGTATTCACACATATAAAATTAAAACACTAATTCAAAAAGATAGACGCATGGCTATTTTACTGCAACCTTGTTTACAATAGACAAGATATGGAAGCTACCCAAGTGTCCATCAATAAATGACTGGATAAAGATGGGGTGTGTTTGTGTATGTACACTTACACACAATGGAATATTACTTAGTCATAAAAAAGAACAAGCCATGTGAAGCAACATGGATAGGTCTAGAGAGTACTAGGCTAAGAGAAATAAGTCAGAGAGAGAAAGACAAATACTCTATGATTTCACTTATATGTGGAATCTAAGGAAAAAAAATAACAGACTTAAATACAAAGGACAAAGTGGTAGTTGCCACATGGGAGGTAGATGATGGCCATATTAAGTGAAAGGAATGTAAAGGTACAAACCTTTAATTATAAAATAAATAAATCATGGAGATAAAACCTATATAGCAAAAGGAATATAGCCAATAATATTGTAATAAGGTTGTATGGTGACAGATGGTAACTACACTTTTTGTGGCGAGGATCGTGTATAGAATTGTCAAATCACTATGTTGTACACCTGAAACTAACATGACACTGTATAACTAGATTAAAGAAAAAAAAAAAAGATGTGTCAGTATCGCCAAGGAAGTGATCAGTAAATGAAAACTTAACACTACCCTCTTTCATTCCTCTTAGGAGGAATCATGATGCAGTTTTTTGTTTGTTTGTTTGTTTGTTTTGTTTTTGTTTTTTTACTTACATCAAGGAGTTAGAAAACACAGCCATGAGCCAATGTGTCCTGTGTCTGTTTTTGTAAACAATGTTTTATTATAATGCAGCCATATCCATTGATTCATTATGGCTGTTTTCATATTGTATGGCTTGCAAAGCCATGTTTGCTATTCACCATTTTACAGTTAAAATTTACTGACTTCTGCCTTATATCATAGTGTTCAATAATTTTCCACGGATTTTGCTTGATAATTTGAGTGAGAGTTGTTACTTCCACAATATCAGGAACCACATGGTGCCAATTTTTTTTTCCAACTCCCCTTCCTCATCTCTACTACCTAAAACTGGATCTGGAATACAACTGGAAAGTAGAAATCTTTTTCAATAAACATTAAAAATATACAAATAACTTGATAACCATGGATATTGTGACAAAGAAAAAAATTAGAATAACAAAAAAGGAGTGGAGACAGTTAAGATTTAACGAGAAAAGGAATATAAAAATAAGTAAACACACTTTCAGTATTCTACCAAAAAAATGTTCTTAACCTGTTCCAATTTAAGCAATGTTTACAACTATATACTTGTTATTTCCCAGGGACTAAGAATTTATTGACATTGCCAGCTCTTTCACTGAGACACCAAAACAGTAGAGGAATTACTCAAACTTTATGAAATCCACCTTAAAAATATTTTATTCATTTAGCAAATAGGTTCTTCAACATATCCTTTTATGAGGTAGCCATATTCTGTAAAGAACAGCAGGAATTCAGAAAAATGATACAACCAAGAAAGAGAATATGTTCAAATGGCTATCAGAAAGTGTTACAGCCTAGATTTATTTCTGCCTTCTAAAAGGTGTGTAGAAAACAACACCTTTCAGAATAAAAAAAAAAAAAAAAAAAAAAAAAACCTCCAGATAAAGGACTGTTAAAGAAAGATTTGATTGCACTGATGTGATTGCTTGAAAGCATCAATTCCAGAGTCAGTATCTATAATTTACTAAACTGTTAAGTAATGTATTATACGTCATCTGTCTTATACATGATACTGTAAGTATTTCATGGCTTTAAATGATGGCAAGTATTTATGTTTGTATACAGCTTAATAATGTTCCAAAGCAGAAAAAGGAAAAAAAGAAAAGAAAGAAAAAGTGTTTAACTCACTTAATAGCTCGTTCTCTTTTTTCATACAATAGAACCAAGATTAAACTCTCCTCCTGAAACTAGAATATCCAGTGTCTTGGTTCCCTGACCTCTCAGTGCCATAAAAAATGGCATAAAGTTCTTAGGTCATAGCAAATTAGTTTTGTGCTTCTGATAATAAAAATCCACGACTCCATATTATAAATAGGTTAGTAAGTTGTAAAAACATTGGACACATGGTCCAATAAACAATTACATTCAACAAATCACATCCAAACTAATTCAAATGAATGTTTGTCCTCTTACTAACAGGACTTTTATTTCACAACCATGCCTAATTCTTCAGAATGGCATTTGGGGTCTCCTGGCCTTACCGCAATCCACGTAATATTGGTACAGCACGTGATACATCAAGAGGAGTATTGAGGATTACGTTGGAAGGATTAAAGAAGGCCAGTTGATGGATGGCCCTGAAAGCCAAAATAAATATCTGCCTTTTTCCCGTGGTCCAAAGAGAAATTAGCCAGATACACTGTCACATTAAGTCTTCGCCTTATTCCCAGAAACCAAAGCTAATGTGAACACTTTGTTCTGGAGGGGGAGCTAAAAGGGAGATAAAATTCTAGTGCTTTCCAAGCCCTTTTACAGCATATCTCAGTTGGTAAGAAACAATTTAAGTGACTAGGAGATCAGAATCCATAATTGTGTAAAGGTGAAGAATCACACACATATTGTGACTGTCTGGAGATATGAAAATGTGTGAGAGACAGGTTCTTTTCCATCGCTTGACTATTCATACCACCCTTGACAAGAAATGGCATGGAGGAGCTTACAGGTATGAACTTTGTAACCAGAACCCCACTGCCCCTAGTGTAGATCCCATCACTTCACTTACTGTGTTTAACCTCTCTGGAACTCAGTTTCTCTCTTTTTTCTAAGAGCATTTCATAACAAATGGATGGGATTCAGGAATATTACCCTTGCATCAATCCTAGCCAATTAGCTCAGATTTATATACATAATAAATTTAATTGTTATCAAGAATGTACAATGCTAGTTAACATTTCAGTATTAACAGTTTTCACTGATTCTTGGGAGTAACAACCAAAAGCATGCTTCAAAATTGCAAAGTCTGTAGAGCAGGTAGAGCTATTGGGCTAATGATACATTTCTGTAGGCCAGAAGGTTCTACCCTCAAAGTTACTTCTGAACTGCTTATGACAGCACAGTGCTTCATGACTCTTCGGATACCAGGAACTCTGCTTTTCCAGGCAGGGGTATCTGTACTCGCTTTCCATACATTTATGAACTACATCTGGTATGGAGGAGTTTATGATCTTTCTGTCATCTTTAACTTAATGACTAAAAGTCTGTATGCATCAAAATACTAGGTTACATTCACTTGAACACAGCCACGTTAGGAAAAGTTATAGCCAGTTTCTTCTTGGAAATGACTCTATTTTGCCTAAAAGATTTTGATCTTTCATTTCAGAGAATGTTGACATGAGGCCCCCACTGGGCTGTCTGTGTTCATGGCACCGTGAACCATCCCAGAGATCCAAGCGTGAGTGACTCAGCAACTTGCAGGATAGAGATGGAGAGAACACATCACAGACAGGTCAGTCAGGCAACTGAGGCCGGGATAGATGAGGTCAGTGAATTGCCACATTTAAACTCAAAACTGGGGGATTTAAATAGGATACATGGCACACACACACAAAAAGGCATCCAAATATGTGATGGCTCAAACAGAATTAACATTTCATGTTCCTATGTTCCCATAACATGCATATGTTATGCAGGATACGAGGATATCCATAACATATCCTCATCTTTACACAATGGGCAACAAAATAGGTTGGTGGTGAGAACCTTCTCCACAGTCACTGAAGGGCCCAGGATGATAAAGGTGCTGCCATTTTCAACAACATGGGGCTTTCAAAATTCCCCTAGTGGTTGTCTGGATTCCCGCCAGCCACAGAATGATAAGGTTATGGAGGACCATGCTTCAGAGGCTACTTTATTTCAGAAGCTAGTTCTGAAAAGTCTTTCACATTACTTTGCTCACATTCCACTCTCCAGAGTGGAAATGGCCACAGCCCATTAAAAGAGGATTTGAAATAGAGTTATGTGATCAAGGAGATAAATAGAACTTGGATTATGGTAACAGTTTCTCATCAAGTAAGCAAACAATGGTCTTTTCCAGTAAGGCATTTCTCCATTTGGAGAGGCAGACACTGTAGCTGGAGCTCGCCTTTAAACTAATCACCATTATGTGACTTAAAATGAGTCACTTAATCTTCCTGGGCCTCTGTTTTCTCACCTACAGAATGGTAACAAATACAAGCCTGAGCACTAATGTTACTGCAACACATAAATGAGATGCAGTACTTGGTGCTTAAGACTCTTAATAAATAACATCTATTATTAGAGGCCCATGGGCACAGAACCCATGCCTGAATCTTGTTTCAGTCTTGGGAAAAGAAGTACTCATAATCTGCTCAAAAAGTTATATCACTTTACCCTCTCCACAAGCTAAACACATATATTCTGGATGGAATGAATTCTTACACATAATTCACTTTAAATACCGTTTTGTCCGTTCTCAAGGAAAAATTACCTCTACTGAAGAACTGCTATGTATGTGCATTCATCTGTCCTCTGCAATTCAAAAGAAACTGACCTTTTGTAAATACTAAATCAGATGTAAGTGTACCAATGTCTACATTCAGGGTTGCCCTATTGTATTAACAGAAAAGGATATTACACTTTGGTCTGCTTTTAGAAAAGCAATTAACTGGCCCAAAGCCTATGAAAGATTCTTACAAACCCCAAAAGTTCAGGAAAAAGCAATGTATTTGTTTCATTTTTCCATGGTTTTAAGTCAAAGAAACTTCACAATTAGTGGTTACCGAAAAACATGTAATCATTATCACTGTATTAGTCGAGGATCTTCAGAGAAATGGGAAAAATAATGTATTTATTTAGAGACAGATTTAACAAATCGGATCATGCAATTATAGGGGCTGGCAAGTCCCAGGATTTGCAGGATGAGTTGGCAAGGTAGGGTTCCAAGAGAACTGATTTTATAGAGACAGAGAATGTGAGAGAAAGGCAGAAAGCATGTCAAGCAGGCTCCACGCTCAGTACGGATACCAACTTGGGGCTCGAGCCCATAACCCTGGGGTCATGACCTGAGCCAAAGTCAAGAGTCAGAGACTCAGCCAACTGAGCCACTCAGGTGCCTCCAAAGTGAATTATTAAAATCGCCACCACCATCATTATGACAATAATAGAATACTGTTATAACATACCTATCACGATACACTATTAGTGTATATTTATCGATTTATCGATTTAGTGACGAGGCATTCTTACTACTTTCTCATTTATGACTATAGGACTTTTTTTTTTAAATTTTTTTGAAATATTCTGTGTGTATGGCTTAAAAGTCAGTGTTGTGTAAACTGCACCTGGTTTGTTTACAGATA
Organism: Lynx canadensis; assembly: GCF_007474595.2. Taxonomy (NCBI): domain Eukaryota; kingdom Metazoa; phylum Chordata; class Mammalia; order Carnivora; family Felidae; genus Lynx; species Lynx canadensis. The sequence goes on from NC_044313.2 coordinate 21,549,180, forward strand.
GAGGGCTTAGGGAGCTCAAATGCATGCTGCTGCCAGCCTCTCTCTTAAAAACAATGTTGACACCAGGGAAAGAAAAGAAACCTTGTATCATTTTCTTTCCTTAAAATTTTTTTTTTAATTTTTATTTATTTTTGAGACAGAGAAAGAGCATGAATGGGGGAGGGTCAGAGAGAGGGAGACACAGAATCTGAAACAGGCTCCAGGCTCTGAGCTGTCAGCACAGAGCCTGACGCAAGGCTTGAACTCACGGACTGTGAAATCATGACCTGAGCCTGACCTGAGCCGAAGCCGGATTCTTAACCAACTGAGCCACCCAGGCCCCCCTTTTATTTTTCTCAAATGTCAATTTACACTTACCTTAGTCGGTCCTGTTTCATTTATTGGACTAATTACTCCACCTTGTAACAAACATTACATTCCTATGATTTTGCAGAAGACCAACGGCCTACCCTGGTTGCCATTACTCTATTTGAAAATGTGACGGGAGACAAATTAAGCAAGTTGCTATTTTCTACACACTTATTTCTATTTTTTCTGAAGTTAATATTGAGGGTCTATTATATGACAAGCCCTTCTCTAATGCTGAGGTTGCAAGAAGAAATAGGACAGATGAAAGTCCTGTTTTCACACAACTTACATTATAATCAAACAGATGTGGTATTTTTTTTTTTTTACTCATCAATGTTTTGTGGACATACTCACTCCTGTCCTGAGTTCTATGTGTGCACGTGGTTCACAACCATTCTTGAAAAGTTCAATTCAAATACCATTTATGTATTAGAATCCTTGGGATGACATAACAATCAACAGAGACTTCTTAAATAACAGGTTATTTCTCACAGTTCTGGAGGACACAAACTCCAAGATAATAATGACGGCAAGGAAGGTTATACTCTGGGGCCTCTTTTCTTGGTTTATAAGGTGGCTATTACCATGCTGTGAGTTCACACAGTCTCCTTTTTGTGAATGTGCCAGGAGAACAAACTGTCTAGTGTCTCTCCTTATAAGGGCACTAATCTCGTGAGTGAGGGTTCCCTTTCATAAATTTATCTAATCCTAATTACTTTCTAAAGGCCCCAGCTCCAAATACCATCCCATTTTGGAATAGAGATTTAATATTTGAATGGAGGGTGGGGCATAACATTCAGGCAGTAAGAACTTACTTCATAAAGTATTTCCTGATGTCCGTGGAAAGAAGGTAAGGTCCCTCTGCAAAACACCTTTCTTATGTTCATCGCTAACCCTTACCAGAGAGATTGGACACTTCTTGTAGATAAGACTACTAAATTATTATTTCTGATTACAATACAGACCCAGTAGGGACTCACACATATTAGGTATTCTATCAATACTTTTAAATAAATGAGTTCAAAAAAATATCTCAGTAGGCCCATCATTAGGGATTCCAGGTCTTCCACCCAGAATCAGAAAAAGTACCACCAGACCGGCATGATCATCGCATGCACTTTTTCAATACAAGCAGGCTTATATTCAAATTGCATTTTTTTATTGACTCCCAAGTTATGAAAGATACTAGGTAGGAAGAAGTGGAGAAGAGACCAGTGTATCTTATACGAAGACTCTTCGACCTAAAATCTTTAAGCCATCCTTCTCAGTAGTTCTGAAGCCTAGATATCTATGACCAGACACCATCCTCCAGAGCTTCTGGTTCAATTATTTCGCTACAGTCCAGGCATTACTCCTTTGAAAACACTTAGCAGGTGATTCTAATATATGCCATGTTTGAGAATCAAGAATCTAGAGCAACTTTCTCGTATTATACACAGGAGAAAACACATTATCTGTTACACTGAAGAAATTCAAGGCCAGAAGTGTCAACTGATTCACAGACTGTCATCCAGATGATCTTAGGGTAGGTGACCAAGTTTCCTGCTTCATACCACCACTTTTTTGACCATTTCATGCATTCTCTCTTCTCACATTACCAAGCTGTGGCATGCTCTGTCAATACTTTCTGAAAGCCCTACCACAGAGATATTCACCACGTCCCAAGAGAACAAATGCATGTTCTCCTTAACTGCTGTATGGTTTTCATTAAACACAAACATGCTCTGATTTGGTTTGAGGAGAGTAGTTGTTTCCATGACAAAACTTGACCCCATCTCACCGCACAGATGTAGCCACTGGTCCTGCCTCTAAACAAGTTGGCCGTAATTCCAATCCCAGAGTAACCATATGGAGAATCTTTATAAAAACAAACCTGTACGTATTCCTGAAAATCTAAGTGCCTTTATTTCTTTTGAGAGAAGGAGTGAAAGCAGGGGAGGGGCACAGAGAGGCAGAGAGAGAATCTGAAGTAGGCTCTGCTCTGTCAGCGCAAAGCCCAACGCAGGGCAATCTCATGAACGGTGAGATCATGACCTGAGCCAAAATCTAGAGTCCAACACCCAAATGACTGAGCCACTCAGGCTGAAAAATCTCTTAATTGAGGGGAATATAACAGAACAAAAGACTGAAAGACATATCACAGAGCTGGTAGGGCCTTAGAAGGAACTTGTACCACGATCTAGAAGATGTCAGGAACCATGTTTCAGCTCATCTCCATGGAAACAATCTCTGCATATCTGGTTTCAGTGGTATTGAACTTTTCAGGGATGATAGGGGACAGTCTACCATTAAATAAGGATGATTGAACTAGGCTTTTTAAATTTATCAAGCCTAGCTCATCTAGGTAATTTTCTTGTGACCACCACACTGACATATGTACATATATGCCGTTTATTTTCATTGTTTCACGGCTGTAAATTCTGTGTGGCAAAGCTGCCAAATAAAAAGTTAATATTTCAAGTTTTAAAATCCAAGTTGAAGTAAATACACCTAAAAGCAATCATTTCTGTGGTGGTCTGGAAGCTTCTTTGTTTTTCTAAAGTAAACTACAAAGAGGTCTCTTTATATACACAGGCCACTGGCTAAACTGAAGGAAAGAGAGAGGTGAGGGAAAGAGGCATTCCTGAGAGAAATATGGCACATTTTCTCCCCACCCCATTTCACAAGTTTTTATTGAATTTCTACTATATATGGGAAGGCACTGTGCCAAACACTTTGTGGGATGCAAAGAGATCAATGACACAGAGTCCTAAGAACTCACAGTGTAATACAGAAAAGATAAATGAGCCTTAGGAATCCTAATTCATGGCAGGCTGTTAAGTGTGCCTGGATGCAGGGGAGAAGACCAGACTAACCTTACAGACAAAGATACTCTTGCTACTCAGGGAAGGAGAAAGACTCCTCACCAGACACTGAGGAACAAACAATTAATGATAATCTTGAAATGGAAAGTAGCTTTTTTTTCCCTCTCTCAAAGCAAGTCTACTAAAGGTCTCATGTGATAAGGTTGTACACTCATCACATGTCATATAAACACTTTTATTAAGTGCTTATTTGAAATTTTATTATATACTCATTTATAATAGCAGGCACAGTATTTCATTAATGTTCTTAAGGCATTTCACTAATGACAAATAGGACTAAAAATAATGAAATTATATATATGTGTGTGTGTATGTGTCTGTGTATATGTATGTGTGTATATGTATACACACACACACACATATGTGGGGGGGTATGTTCCAGAATTTATATATTTAGGTTATGACTTTTGTTACTTCACCCATAAAATGGGAATGTAATTATTGCTGTTCAGAGGCTATGTACTATGTAAAGCCCTTGGATTTTTGTCTGGTTAAATAAAAGGGTCTTAGTAAAATATACTTGTAAATATACTATCTTCATAGAGTGCTATATTCCTGGGACCTAATGACAGACATGACTTAAGAAGTTTCCCTAACAGGGCCACCAGGGTGCCTCGGTGAGTTGAGCATCCAACTCTTGACTTTGGCTCAGGTCAAGATCCCAGGGTCATGGGATCCAGCCTGGCATCCGGCTCCCTGCTAAGCATAGGGCCTGCTTAGGATTCTCTCTCTCTCCCCACCTCTTCCCTGCTCCATGCTCTCGCTAAAAATAAAATAATAATAAATTCACTAAATTAAAAATTTCACTAAAAAAATACAAAGCACATTTGTGTTACTTTCCTTTATGCTTTTGCCTGGAAACCCCAGAGTATCCCATCCGTGTCATGGAAACTTCCCCATCAACCATCTTCTAACTTCTTTCAGTATAGTTTATATAGTTTACCCCCTTTCCAAATTTTATCAACTCCTTTTCAAAATAGTTTGTGGGTTTAAATTTTTAATGTATTTTATTGTTGCTGTGTTTTTTTGTTTGTTTGTTTGTTTGTTTTTGCTTTTTGTTTTTTGCCTGTAGGACTGGCCCTGCCCTCTGGGTTAAACAAAATATTTCTTAGCATTTAATTGAAAATTGCAAACCCTAGCTCTAACTGAAACTCACAACTTGGTGTCTATCATTTGTCTATTCCAGTATCAAACCCTTTGCATACCATGTGTTAGACAGACTCTAAATTGAGAAACATCTGGATGAAGAAAACATAAATATGTCTGTCATGGGTGAAACATGATTACTGAGAACTGTATAAGCTGACAAGGGTCAGAGGATGCAGGGAGTGAGTGTGGGCCCCTGCAGAGGAACAGCTAATGTCACTTTGGAATTTATTTTCAGCTGTAGTAATAAGTCAGACTCCAGCCGATACTAAAAAACCAGAAACAAATGAACAAAAAAACAAACTAGACTTCAAAATTTCTACCCAAAAGACATCTCTCCAGGTTTTTTTTCCATGTAAATTGGTATCAGAAACTTTTTTTTAATTTTTAAAAATTTCTAACATAGGCTATTAACTTCAAATCTGTAAACACCCATTTGCTATTGTATGTGATGTACTTTCTCCTATAGTCTTTAAATAAAAGATGGTTACTTTTTATCCCTATTTTTTTTTTAATTTTTTTCAACGTTTATTTATTTTTGGGACAGAGAGAGACAGCATGAACGGGGGAGGGGCAGAGAGAGAGGGAGACACAGAATCGGAAACAGGCTCCAGGCTCTGAGCCATCAGCCCAGAGCCCGACGCGGGGCTCAAACTCACGGACCGTGAGATCGTGACCTGGCTGAAGTCGGACACTTAACCGACTGCGCCACCCAGGCGCCCCTTTATCCCTCTTATTGACACCAGTATCATTCCTTATTTTGAAGAAAGGTTATTATTTATTTAAATGTCCTTAATTTTAGATTGGCCCTACTTTAGATTGGTCCCAGTGACAAGACCAAGATACAGAGGACAAGTTATCAGGACACTTGAAAGTTGTCAGTGTAAGGGCAGGAGAAAATCTTTTGTCCTTTCTTTTCTTAAAATTCTCTAATTAGGAAGCGTAGAAGAACTATAGGCCCAGAAATAGCCCTGCTATTACTGGATAGGAGGTTAAGAGGGGGAGTACGAAGAAAGGGATCAATCTGTGTGCTGCGCTCTTAACTAGTTTCATTTTTTTCCGTAGGTCTTAGGTAGTATTTACTTGTTGGGGAAATGGATAATCAAGAAATCAGTTACTGTGACAGGCTTCCCATTTTGGAAATGTTCAGTGGGTCTAGTGTGGAAAGGGAAAATTTGAAAGATTCTAGTATTTTTTATAGACAGGCAAACTACTAAAAATGAATGAGAAACTAGGAAGAGTTGAGTCCCATTTTGCTGGGATAATGCCATTGAACTGATGAATGCTGTCTCTCACGGGGTCATTGGAAGGATGTGTATAACAGTAATAAGCAATTGGTTGCTGCTAGCTGTTCCCAGAGTGCGAGAGGGGCAAACCTGGTCTTCCAACAGTTCTGCCAAGACAAGCTCTCTAGGAGACCAACTGTGCCAATCCAAACCCATCAGTCCCTACCACTCTACAACCATCTTAAATAAATCCACAATCCAAGCAGAAACAATGTCATTTATATTCAAAACCAGTTTCAAAACAAGTTTTTTAAGGTTCCATTTACAAATAGATTGTCCCTATATAGAAAATCAATGATATTCACTGTTTCTAACCACAATCATAAAAATTATTAGAGCATTCAAAGTAAGACTATTGACTCTAAACAAGAGACTTTACCCTCTAACCAGCCTTAGAAACATGTTAAAAGGTTTCCTGTGATGAGTTATTGCTCAAACGTAACTCTCATAAATTTATACTAAATCAATCTGGGCCCAACAGTTATAATAGTTTGCTTACAAATTGACCATCCTTTGTTATTTTAGCTCCTGCTTAGCTTGCATATGATCAGAGCAAGTTGACTGGTTTTCCTTTCAAATTGGAGATGAGAACAAAGATAAATTACCAAACAAAACCGGATTTTAGTGTCATCTATTACCACTTCCCAGGAATCATAAAATTCATCAAGCATAAATGCCCAAGTCAATAGTCAAAACCCATGGTAAGTTTGTGTATTTTGCTTAATTACATTTGATTATTCTTGTGATATTAATGCCATAATCACAACTGTTGCAAATGCTATCAAAGGGACATTCCTCCCCCTAAAACATGTGACTTGGAATTAAGAATATCAAATATGATCTGTTTTGAGCTCACATTAGAAAGAGGCGTAATTGGTTTGGATCCCCTCTACTAAAGAAGCTCAAAGCTTTGTGATAGAATCCAGACATTTGCAACTGGAGAGAAAGAATCCTATGGATAGACCATTGAACATGACCTCAAGGTCTATGGTGAAATAATCACATGATCTTGGATTACAACAACTACAAACTATACTATACTATAACTAAACTACTATACTACTATACTATAGTATAGTATACTATACTAAACTACAAACTATACTACAAACTATAGAATGCTACCATGCTTCTTCACTGTTTTTTTGCCCTGAGAATTCCCTTCTCTTTCACCCCATTTTCCTAGTAAAGTTGTCTTTATCTTTTAAACTTCAGCTCAAACATTACCTCCGAGGTATACACTCCTAATTTCCCCTTATAGAGTTGGCCATAAACATCCTCCATAATAATGACAACCTCTAACATTCATTTATCCTCTGAATGCAAAATGGTATGATGTTAGTGGAAACAGTAGATCACATTTGAATTTAGTTATCTGTCCACATGTCTCAATGTCCTATTACATGCAAGTTTCTTACATACAAGAAGTTGCTCAAATTTATGTATGCAATATACAGTACAGTGATTACACCTAGTATTTAATATTATATAAACAGATTTCTGTCAGGTTAAAAGGAGTGTAGCAGTGCTTGTGTCCTTTATTTCACAGAAATATTGTGAGCACTTAATAAAATGATATGTATGAAAGTTCTGTGTTAATTCTAACATACTATATAAATGTCAGAAGTTGTCATAATCTCCCAACTGGAAAAATTAAATATATATGAAAAATCACATGGCTTCTTATCAAATCTTTGTGGAATCTATGTGCAAGAGACTCCTGCTTTCTGATCTTGTCTCTACTATATCATAAGATACAACAACCAAGGTGAATGCAGCATGTTTCTTGTTCCTTCACAACAATACACAAAAGCATAAGGCAGCAAGAAAACCAGAGAAAAACAATTCAGTTGTTAAGGGAGGGGAACAGAGGGAAAAAAATTCTTGCCACTGAAGGCCCAGAGCCAGGACACCCATTAGTCCTTATGTCTTACTATCATTTCAAACTTCAGACGCTTGGGACCAGCCTTAATCTTTACTATGTTCCACATGGACACAGAGATGAAGAAAACAAGAGGATACATGGTCAAAAGAGACAAAATCCTCAAGACATAAAGAGATAATGAATCCAATCTTAACACTGATCTTCCAGGGACTGAGGACTGTCAATGGCATCCACCAAATATTTACCAAAACAACTTATTTCTAGAGTTTTACTTCTATCATAGAAACAGAACCTTTTTTTCCTTTTCCTTTTTTTCTTTTTTTCTTTTTTTCTTTTATGAGTACAAGCTCCCTGAGAGGAAAGATGACAGGGTTATTTACTTATACAAATAAGTTCTATATCCCAGACTAGAACCTGGCACATATTAGGCAATCGATACATAGGTGTTGGCTAGAAATGAGTGAACACCATTATAAGTAGCACATTTGATAAGAGACCCAACTCCATATTTTTAGAGTTTGGGGAGAAGTATTGTAGGAGGTGAGGAAAGGGGGAAGGAGGGAGGAGATCTCTGACTCTTAGAGGAGAACCAGACATCAATAATTCAGAGACCAGTTTATTGCAATGAAAAACTGGAGCAGACAGGACCTGGCAGGTTCCTCTCTCCAGGTTCTGCCCAGTAACTGTGGTCTTGATCTTCAACAGAAGCACCAGTAATTACAGGAGGTAGAATTTTGTTCTGGCTCTGTCATTACTTATGAAGATCACCTAACTTTCCAGAGTTCTACATCCCTAGTCTCAGAATCTATGAGGCAGCAAGAAGCTCATTCAGTGATTATCAAATATTACTCCCTGGTGCATGGTTTATGGCAAGAAAGAACCAAAGTAAGTGTCTGTGGGTTTATGACACAGATTTAAGATAACTGTGGCAGAGAACAGAGTTCTTTTGACATATTGACTTTTATTTATCCAATTATGACACACTGTTTCTTGTTTCTTGGTCACTGTAATAAATCAGGGTTTAGTTTAAAATAATTCCTACATACAAAATGTCTAAAAACACACACAGCCTCCTGGAGGCTGAGAGGTAGAAGGCCTCCTCACTTCCTAGTTCATATTGAGTATGTGGAGAAGTTCAGGGCTACCATCTTCTCTCAAGGTCTCTTCTGGACCCTAAATTTCATGAGTTTTCCTTGTTTGAATTAGATAACCCCTAGTTTCCCCTCAATCTCAGTTTTTCTTCTTCTGTCTTGATACTCTACTCTAAACATTGTTATTTGCCTATAGTTAGGTTAATGATACACTAGAATTATCCCAATTACTTTAGTAATTCCAAATGCAATAATTTTCCTGTATTAATAAATCCTTTCCTTTCTGTCCACCCCCTCAACCACCTCCAAATGCCTCACTGAAAGAACATTACTCTTAAATGTTAAATAAAAAATGTTTTCTCCACATGTTTTTTGTTTCAAAAAGGATAGCATTATTTTATCTCAGTATTCATAGCAGCTAGTCTATTTGTTCTCTACAATAAGCTGTTGGGAGGAAAAAGTGTACATAGAATTGTTATTCATTATTTTAATTCTTTGTCAGGTTAATTATAGTAATATAATAACGAATATATTTTTCCAGTAAAACTTTTTTTTTCATTGTTTAAGCAACCATTGATAGCTAAGGATTAAATAGTGTTTTACAATAGACACTATGCTCATATTGTCAAGTTTTAGTATTATGTAGAACCAATAGTGTGTTCTAGGATTGGAGTTGCTAGAATTAGCATTCTTTAATCCATCCTCCCAATTGAAGAGTGGCTTAGTTGACTTCTAGAGGTCAAGGGAAAAGACTTCTTCATTTGAAGCCATTGAGGCAACTCTCACAATAGAAGTCAGAGGTGGGATGCCTGGGTGTCTCTTGCAGTTGAGTGTCAGTGCAGTTGAGTTTGGCTCAGGTCATGCTTTCATCTTTGGTGAGTTCAAGCCCCGTGCTGATGGTGTGGAGCCTGCTCGGGAGTCTCTCTCTCCCTCTCTGTCCCTTCTGTGCTTTCTCTCAAAAAAAAAAAAATGAACTTAAAAAAAAGTTAAAAAAAATAAGTCACAGAGGCCTTGAAATCAGAATAACTGTGTGATGATGACTCCTTGGACAGAAAGTTACAAGATACAGCCTCAGAAAATTGAATTCAGCCAGACATTGTTAAAAGAAAAAGTGAAGCCCCAGGTGGAAAGGCCATCTAAGGATGTGTCTTTTAGGTATTACATATGACAACTCAAATTTACAGAAAAAGAATGGCTAATAACATACTACTCCCCTCATCAACATGTTGCCTTCTAGCAGAATAATTACGCAGCAGATATGGCAATTAATCTGAAAGGAACCTATATCTTCGTCCTTAAAACTTAGCTATGTATATATTTTCATCATTGCATATCAAGACATGTTGAAACAAGACCCCCAAGCAACTTTTATTAATGTAATATTACTTCATATTGATAAATCAGTGATTATCCACTGCCTCCAACTACCCATTAGAAACTGCCTTGATGGAAACAATGAAGGAACATAATTTTTTGATATAATAGTAAATATGAAAACAGGAAAACTTCGCATACCCTTGTTTCTGAAACCACTAGAACACTGTGGTTAAAAATGATTAGAAGGAAGTAGAGAAACACTTCCAGAATGAGGCAGTGAGAACACAGAAAACTTTTATCCCTTAGAAAAGCAATGACAACACTGGAAAAAGTAGAAAAAAAATAAGCTTTTCTGAAACTCTGAAAATCAACCAATAGCTTTCAACAATCTGAGGAGGCTTTATCCAAGAATAACAACTTAGTTGCATTTTCAACAAAAAGTTACAATACAAGACATATAAAGAAATAGGAAACACAGAATACCATTTATTTTTTGTAGGGATAAAAACAAATTTATAGTAACTATTTCTGAGGTTGTTCATAATTTGGACTTACTACACAAAAACTTTAAACTATCCAAAGGATTAAATGAAGACATGTCTGAAGAACTTAAGCATGAAAATGAGGTTTCACTAAATAGAAAATTTTAATAAACATGATTTTTAAAATCTAATAAATTCCAGAGTTTAAAATATAATAGCTAAGATTTTAGAAAATAGAGCAAATTTGAGATGGCAGATTGAAAAACCAAGAGAAAAAATGATGAGAAACAAACAGGCTTAGACCTGTAGAACACCATCAGACATCCCAACATTTGCATCACGGGAGTATTAGAAGGAGAAAAGAGACAAAAGGAATAAGGAATATTTGAAGAAATAATTGCTGAAAACCTCCCAACTTTGAAGAAAACATTAATCTTCAAAACCAAGAAGCTGAACTGACTTCAAGCAGGAAAAACTCAAATGTCATCACACCTAGAGATACCATCATCAAATGGTCAGAAGAAAAAGACAAAAAGAATATTGAAAGCAACAATATATACATACATCGATTCATTCTGTGCTAGAGATTTTCAATGAGATTAACATTTGACTTGTTAGAAATCATAGAGGTATAAAGGCAGTGGGAGGACATATTCAAAGGACTGAAAGAAAATCACTATGAACTAGGAATTTTATACCCAAGATTTTTTTTTTAAATGAGTGAGAATTGGAGATATTCTCAGATAAATAAAAACTGAATAAATTTGTTCACAGCAGACGTTATCCAGAAAAAAAAGTCTTTTTGAATGAAACAAAGTACAGTAGATAGCCATTCATTCTCACGTGGAAAAATAAAGACCATTGGTTAAAGTAAGTAAATGCCAGTAAATACAAGAAACATCGTGAGTGTATCTGTTTGTTTCTTCTATGTTACTTAAAATAGAGCCAAATATAGAAAAATACCTAATATTGTATTGATATAATTTATAGACTTGCAATTTGTGGGACAATTATAGCACAAAAGAGGGAAGGGATCAAGTTATAACGAACAAAAGTTTTTGTATACAAATGAAATCAAATTGGTAGTATTCTAAATAAATTGTTTTAAAGAGATAATTGCAATTTGTAAGACAAATGTTAGTTTAAAATGAATGTGGTAAAGACTATATAAAGGATTGAAATGACACACTAGAAAGTATGTACTTAATGTAAACAAAGCCATAGAAGGAATGGGGCAAAAAGATGTAAGATGCTTAGAAAACAAAAAGCAAAATGGCAGAAATAACTAATTTGAATGATTAAATATTCCAATCAAAAAGCAGACATCAATTTTTTAAATTCCAAAATATGATGAATAGGAGAGACTCACTTTAGATACAGAGACAAAAATGCATTAAATAATGAAAAAAAATGTATACATGTTTGTATATATATGTGTATATATATATGAAAAATATATGTATATACTCACATCTATACACACACACACACACACACACACACACACACACACACACACACACACGAAATGTAAACAGCAACTTTAAAAGACCTGGAAGTAGCTAAAATAATGTCAAAGTAAGGGCGCCTGGGTGTCTCAGTCAGTAAAGTGTCCGACTTCGGCTCAGGTCATGATCTCACGGTCCCTGAGTTCGAGCCCCACGTTGGGCTCTGTGCTGTCAGTTCAGAGCCTGGAGCTTGCTTGGGATTCTGTGTCTCCCTCTCTCTCTGCCCCCCTCCCCCACTCACGCTTTGTCTCTATCAAAAAAATGAATGTTAAAAAAAAATTTTTTTTTAAATAATGTCAAAAGATACTGTAAGGCAAAAAAGTTTCTAGAAACAAGGAAAACATTTTATAATGATAAAAGAGAGACCATCTATCAGTTAGACAGCAAATATAAACAGGTCTATACCTAAAAGAGCCTTAAAATACACAAAGCAAACACTTACTTTAATTAAGAAATGAAAATTTAGCAATAATGGTTAGAGATATCAATACCTACTTCCTGTAATTGGCAAAATATCTAATCATAAGAAAAACAAGAAGAAATAAGGAGACTTGAACATGACTGTAAACCATTAAGACCAAACAAATCTATAGAGAAACCATCCAATCATAGCAGAATGACTATTTATTTATATATATTTAAAATATATTTATATAATAAATATAAATAAATATATAAATAAAAATATATAAATAAAAAAAATAAATATATATAAAATATAAATAAAATAAAATTTATTTATATATATTTAAAATATACTAAAAGTTTTGAGATGTTTTGACATCAGTGCTTAGAGGAAAACTGGTAACTATAAATGCCTATTTTTTTGAAAAAAGGTAGCATTTGAGAGAACATTCTATCTTTGAAAATGAGGAAGAGAAAATTAATCCCAGAGAAAGCAAAAGCAATATGACTAGAACAAAAATAAATGAAATGCAGTATTCTCTCGCACACACATTTAGAGACAGAAGCTTTCCAAGTGATTCTAGCAAATATCCAGCATAAAGAACAATTGACTATATAAGTACTATTTCATGAGTAAGATCAACACTATATACTATTCAAAGTCCATAGGCTGAGAGAAAGGAAAGTTTAACCCAAAAGGACTACTATACTACTATTTTACCACATTAAGGATTGATCAACCAAGTAAAAATGAGGTATGTTTACTGCTTCAAGGTGAACAAATTTGGACTCCTTCCTCCTCTTGGTATTTTTCCATATTCCCTCTGTGAGGGTCCTTATGCCTCCTCTTATGAAGAATAAAATCTCCAGTGGACTCCAATTAAATGATTCATAAAGTCAAATAGAGAGTTGGGAGTTTGAACTCAGAACAAGTTTGTTGGTCATCTCCCACTTGCTCTCAAGAAGTTATAATCTCTACACTAAACATTAGAAGATAAAAGGAGGGCTTAATTCTAGCATATGCCTTGATAACTTATCTTCTCTCACAGATTTCCCTGTCTGTAAATTCACACTGACCTCATGTACTCTTAAATTAAAATGCATTTTTAATGTCAACTGTTTTTTTTCCCTGAAGCAAAAATACATTCCCAGCTTCATGACTATGCACATTGGTACATTAACTCCATGTCTGTGGGCCGGTCTCATGTCTAAGCAGAAGAGTATGTCAGAGCAAAATAAAATACCAAGAAAAAAAATTTAAAAAGTTTAGCTTTAAAATAACACCCAGAGATGTGCCTACATATTTCAGGAAGGAAGGAATATTGCAGAGACCCACACCATGGATAAGCAAAGATATTTTTTACTTTTGAACGAGGATGCAGCTTTATTTTAAGTCATAATTAATTTAACCAATCCTAACAGGCAGCTCAGCACAAGTGAAGAACTGTCTGAACTTATTCTCAGGGCAAGGGGGTGATAAGGAACTTTCAAATCCACACAATGACTTACTTATCCCTTTCTTTCTTCCTGAGTGTGCTTTGACCTCTTTACCAAAGGAGGTCAAAAGGAGAAATGGAATGTTACCAAAGGGATCCCTAATGAGAGGTACTTATAGCCTATAAAAGCCCATGGAACCAAGCACACAGTAGATGCTTAACGCTTAAGATACTAGAATTATAGAACATTTCAGGGTGAGGTTACAACAGAAATTATTTAAATCAAATGATTTTACTGATGAAGAATTTTTAAAACATAATAAATGAAGGTAGTGTAACACAGACTCCAAGCATTGCCATTAGTCTGATTAGTTTGTGGCAACAATGGGCTTTCTTCCGTACTTTGTGTTAGCACAAATTGAGAATGCTGACCCTGGGGAATATCCTACACCTAAACATTTGACAAAGAAACCAAAACAAATTCTCTAATTATAACTGAAAGATAAAAAGGAATTCATTAGATTACACCTTTGTCAGCCCCCATACTTTGGCTCCAACGGTGACTATTAATGGTTCTATGTTTAGGACTAGAGAACAATGATGCCCAAGCTGAGAATTATGGGAGATGCATAACCCTCAATAGCCAAGGTTAATGTTTGAGAAAGAAGTTCAAGCAATTTATCTAAGGCATAGTGGTCACAGATCTCGAGACTTGCCACTTGAAAGAATAGATTCCTACAAGAATTAGCAGCCAGGGAACTGGGAGCTGTGTAACACTCAGGTCTTCACAAATTGGTGTTTGTATGTGAGATTAGGAAGTGAAATTAGTATTATCTCAAATGAAACCTGTACAAGGATATTGGCATAACAGAATATTCTACCATATACACGGAATAGTGTTTTTTTGCCATAAATACAAGAAAATAATAAGATAATTGTCAAATAGTAATACTTATCAATAAGTATCACAAGTTTGGACTATCCCTCTGTTCCCTCCCTCCCCAATCTAATGCTTATTTCTTTTTTTTTTTAATGTTTATTTAGTTTTGAGAGAAAGCAAGGGAGCATGAATGGGGGAAGGGCAGAGAGAGAGAGGGAGACAGATCTGAAGTGGGCTCTGCACTGACAGCAGAGAGCTCAATCTGGGGCTCAAACTCATGTACCACAAGATCATGACCTGAGCCAAAGGCAGACACTTAACCACTGAGCCACCCAGGCACCCTGATGATTATTTCTTGTGTGGTATTGACAGGTCTAAAAATATTAGGCTAGATAGGACACAATGCTGAATCTTTTCAGTTTTCTGATTTATAAGACAGCTGAATCAGATGGAGATGCTTATTCAACTTAGTCTTGGTCAAGAAGAAATTTACTTGGTAAAGAAACAAATACTGATCTTGCAGAAAGGGCTGATTTCAAACCCAAAGTAACAAAAAATTTGGTTGTGTTAGTGCCTGCTCTGATTTATATGTGCCATTTTACACGCTCTTCATGAAAATCTAGTGAAGGGATATTCTTAATTCATTTTTTTGACACTTAAACTGAAATTTATAATGGTAAAATCACTTCAGCAGTGTAATTTCAACTACATTTGAGCCTAAACTTGATCACTGCCTTTCTGATTTTCCATTGCACCATGTGCTCTTCCATTGCACCATGAAAGCCAAGATTTTGCTATTCAGGTCAATTAATGACCTATTTCCAACCAAGTAAGTTTTTGATTAAAAGGAATAGAAAGTTTACCTCTTTCCCACTTTTGTTTCCATCTAGTACCTTATTAGTATTATTATCAAGAAGAATGCTTCATCCATATTTATAATCACATTTCCCAAATTCAAAAAGTATTTTAGGACTGCCTTCATAATTGTTGATATATCCATTTATCACCTCAACGTGGCTTATTATGGCTTTTAATGTTCTTTTTTAAATTTTTTTTTCAACGTTTATTTATTTTTGGGACAAAGAGAGACAGAGCATGAACGGGGGAGGGGCAGAGAGAGAGGGAGACACAGAACTGGAAACAGGCTCCAGGCTCTGAGCCGTCAGCCCAGAGCCCGACGCGGGGCTCGAACTCACGGACCGCGAGATCGTGACCTGGCTGAAGTCGGACGCTTAACCGACTGCGCCACCCAGGCGCCCCGATGGCTTTTAATGTTCTATCCAGGAAGTAATGCTTTTGATGTTCTATTAATGCTTTCTATTTTTTCTAATTATTCAAAAATTCTCACTTCCCAAAAAAGATATCTGTATCAGTCAAAATCCACCAGTGATTCACTCTCAACACTGGGAAACTAGCCATCTCTTACCCATTGTATGTTATATTTTAAAGATCTAATATAATTTTCCTAATACAAACATTTTCTAATATAGTGTTGATTAACTTTGTGAATTCCTCCAAGCTCTGCCATTCATCCTTGCTTTGACCTGGACTCTGCTTGGTCAGGCCAATTTCCATCTCACTGAATTTGTATTCAAGCTTTTGCTCTCTGCCTCTCCCCTACAAGCTGATGACTCTATTGGACAGTTTGCCTTATTTTTTTATTTGCATCTCCTCTTGATTTATGAGTTATATCCATTTCATTTTATTCCTAGGCCTTGCTCACCATGGTGGTAAAAATAAAAATCAGATGCATGACTCACAGAATACCACAAACTATGACAGTCAGCAAGGCACTCACACCCGTCTGAAGCCATGGTTAGGGCTTGGGCATCAGGCTTAGTGCATCAGAGTCATTTTAAGATATTGAAGTCACCTAACGCTCGTAATTATTATGTGAAAAAAATAAAGGCCTCAGTACATGCTTGATGGCACGGATATGAGAAGTGACTGAAGAAATGTGCTAATGTTCATATTATAGTACTACTCAAAAATAAAATTATATACTGTTATTAAGATGTATGACTCTATTATTACCTTTACAACTAGAACAGAGTCAATAATTAAATCAATCCCAAACACTCTTCATCTTGCCTCCTTCTGGAGTACATAAAGGTGGTACTCACTGGCTTGCTCTGTCCTGCCCTCTGATCTCATCTAGGATCTGGGTCTGTTGGCTGGGGCTAGAGACCGTTGTTTATATGTTTATATTAATAGAAAAGCAGCTCTTCTAAAATGATGAGAACTAAATAAACATCTTAAACAATGGACGGTTTTTTTGGAAATTTTTTATCTAAGCTGAACTTTGTTACAGGGACCTGCAATTCAAGAAATGTGCCCCATAAGACACAAAGCAGTATGTTGCTTTAGAGATACCAAGCAAACTAGACACATAGATCCTACTGACAAAGGCTTTAGAGGTGACAAAGAGGATTGGGTCCATCAGAGTAGAATGTGGAGTGCATGCAGAGAAACTCAGTCTTGAAGGCTTCCGAAATAAGACTTCCTAAGGTCTTTTCAGAAGCACTTGTCTTCTCCTGTGTTATTATCCATGTAACTCATAGAATTCATCCCTTGTTTACTGATTTGTGTCTGTCACTACTTATTCCTTATTGATATCCTTTTGAGGTCTTGATGATTCTCTGCTTTGAGGTCTTATTTTCTCTTTGTTTTATACCTACCAAATAACAAGTTGTTTTTATTCCCATATCCTGCTTTCTCAGAGCATATGCATATCCTTGGGGGCCCTGAGCTGAAAGAGTAGTAGATAAAAGCAGGGTCAGAGGGCCTTACAAAGTGAGTAAGCAGAAAGGATAAGAATCTTGACTGAGCAGGTGAAGGAAAGCATTAAGTACAGGAGAATTTGCACGAAGACTTTGTGAATCAAACCTTGCTTAAAAGAAGACAGAATTGTGTGTTGTCTGTGTGTGGTCATTGGCCTGGCATAGATGGAGACAGGGTATAGACCAGTACTCAGGGGGTGTTTAGTTACCAAAGAAAATTCATCATCTAGAGTTTATTAGAGGCTGAAGCCCAATAAAAAGCTTCACAAGAGCAAGGTAGCATATTGAAAAGTGTGGGGGTTTGTAATCAATAAATCTAGTTTGAGTTAGAGTCTGTCACTTACCAGCTTTATGAAAAGAAGCATATGTATATCTCCTTTCTGGGCTACAGTTTCTTCATTAGTAAAATGCAATTAATATTAATACCAAAATTAAAGATTTAAATGGAGATATTGATCAAAGTGCTTCATCAACTGTAAGTATTCAGTAGACAGTATACTGGTTTGTAAAAGAACAGTGTATGTGGAAATGTTAGAGCTTACCTTTCTGATAGTGTCAGTGAAGGAGGCCTTAACACTGGTCCTCGGGCCTTAGAGTCCCATCCCAATGTAGCGATGTGTATGTTTCACACTTTTTAGGTTAAGCAAGTGTTCTGTAATACTCTATAAGGCTGGTATATAAATAAAAACACAAGCAAACAAACAAACCAACATCAGAAGAGTTTCCTTAAATTTATAATGGGCAGTTTATCTGGAGAGGGAAGCTTTGATTTTTGGCAAACTGAAAAGATGCTCAGACACTTTAGGGTATGATGAATCAACAGGCCATTCATCATGAAATGTTATCAAGATCTGCCCCATTTTAGACAATTTTTCTTTTGTTCACAGAATAAGAGGTAGACCTAGAAGACAAGACTGCTTATTCTCCCGCAATGAATTCTGCTTTTACCCGAACAGACCAGTTTTGGTTTTTCTTTTCAGAGGTTGCCTTGTCTCCCTTTCTCCTGCTTTGTTCTAATTTCTGATAAATTTGGCCACGAAACAGCAGTGATGTTTGTGGACTATAGATATAGCTGATTTCAACAGAAGTTAACTTCATCACAGAGAGAAATTGAGAAGGATAACAAAGTTTTGGCTTAAAAAAAAAAAAAGGATTATTCTCTTCATTGTTGTTTAATTGAAGTTGGTGAATTCCTAGAAGCCCATCATAGAGGAGTATGGCCAGTTGAATTTCTAAATTTCAGGTGACTGGCCTCCTACAATTCCTCCTGGGAATTCATTCAACCATAGAAAGGAGCTAAGTGTTAGCAAGTCTTCCTGTTACAATATTTCTTTGTTCTATTTAGTTGTTAAGCATTTATCTTAATTGCACTAAGAAAACCACTTAATTTTAAGGTGTAACAAAAAAAAAAAAACCGAACAACTAAAGGAGGAATATAGGAGGCAAAAGTGACAATGACGATGATTAAGAAGTAATGTGAAAAGGCTGCAGTAGTACACATCAGTACCAAACTTCTTCCCTTTCACTGGGCTCTCCCTGAGCTGCAATATGCCTGGAGACATTCATTTTAGCGTTCTCTATAGAGTTGATCAGTTCTCAGGTAGGTGGCTTCAAATTTATATTTCATCCATTAAAAATATTCACTGTTATCCCTTTTATTTATGTAACAAGGGCTTGAATAAAAGCCTGGTTGGAGAGCATTTGAGGCAAGTGAACCAGGCAAGCAGTTTGACTTTGCTCCACATTGTAAGACAGCTGTTGCTTTCCTGAAGACACCCATATATTCTCTCCCACTTCTGCCTCCCTCTATGACTATCAGTTATCGAAATCTGGATGCTCAGACAGGTTTCTGAAACTAGTAACAAGAAGGCAGACAGGTAGACCACACACAGCACAGATACACACAGCACAGTCTCCAAAGCCAAAAGAGAACCAGATTTTTCCTCATCCTGTAGATCAAGGGGGTCAACAGCAGGAATTCTAAACCAATGTTATCCATTTAAAAGCATTAAATGCATTTTTGGAGGTAATTTGAGAGATGGATTATAAGACATTATAAGTATGACTTGCTTAATGTCATAGAGCCTTCATAGCCCTTATTCTCTTTATAGCAGTTAGATCTAGACACATTCACACAGGCAAGTGTGTCATTCCAACCAAGTTGTAAACTCTGAGAGTAGAAATTTTCTATTGTGCATCTCCGGTAACTAGACCAGTATTTGATACATAGTAGCTATGTTATTGTAATGCTCGGGTGCATAGTGGCTATGCTATACATTTTTGTTGGGTAAATGACTGTGAATATTGTTGGAAATAGACTAATTATGACATTTGACTAGGCATTAGAAATGACCAAATGGAAATGGCTCAAATTCAGTGGTCTATAGATACTTTTTAAGAATGATTAGAACTATTACCACCTACTTGCTCCAAGGTAAACTTCAAATATACGTGCAGAATACACATATCAATTTAAGATATTCTGTGTTGATGGACTGGAAGATTTATTAAGATATCCATACTACCCAAAGGAGAAAGTAGACTCAATGCAATCCCTACCAAAATTCCAATGCCATTTTCCGCAAATATAGAACAAATGATCCTAAAGTTTGTATGAAACCAGATAAACCCTGAGCATCCAAAGCAATCTTGAAAAAGAACAAAGTTGGGGAAAACACACTCCCTGATTTCAAACTGTATTACAAAGCTATAGTAATGAAGATAGTGTGGCATTGGCATAAAAAACATATACATAGATCAATGGGACAGGATAGAAAGCCCTGAAATAAACCCACATACATATGGTCTATTAACTCATGACAAAGGAGCCAAGAGTATAACATGCGGAAAGAGCCATTTCTTCAATAAGTAGTATTGGGAAGGCTGGGCAGTCCCACACTAAAGACTGAAGCTAGACCACTGTCTTACACCATACACACAAATTAACTCAAAATTGATTAAAGACTTGAACATAAGACCTGAAACCATAAAAAATCCCTACACAAAAATAGGGAGCAAGTTTCTTAACATTGGTCTTGGTGATTTTTTGAATCTGACTACAAATCAATAAGAATGAAACAAAACAAAAACAGTGGGACTTACATCCAACTAAAAATATTTTTCACAGCCAAAGAAAGTATCAACAAAATGAAAAGTCAACCTACTGAATGGTAGAAAACGTTTGCAAATCATGTATCTGATAAGGAGCTAATATCCAAAGTATACAACTCAGTAGAAAAAAAGTAAAGACATAAACAATCTGGTTAAAATATAAGCAGAGTATCTGAATAAACACGTTTTTCAAAAAATACATATGGGGAAAGAAGACATACAGATGACAACCAGGTACACAAAGAGATGTTCTATATCATTCATCATCAGGAAAATGCAATCGAAACCGCATTTGTTAGAATGGCTATAATCAAAAACACTAATGCTTGTTAGTGAGATGTGGCAAAGAGAAACTCACTACTGGTGAGAATGTGAATTGGTGCAGCCACTCTGGAAAACAGTATGGAGTTACCTTAAAAGATTAAAAAACAACGGGGCGCCTGGGTGGCTCAGTTGGTTGAGCGTCCAACTTTGGCTCAGGTCATGATCTCACAGTTTGTGGGTTCGAGCCCCAAATCAGGCTCTATCCTGGCTGCTCAGAGCCTGGAGCCTGCTTCAGATTCTGTGTCTCCCTCACTCCCTGCCCCTCCCCCACTTGCACTCTGTTTCTCTCAAAAATAAACATTAACAAAAAAATTTTTAATTAAAAAGTGAAGTACCATATGACCTAGCAATTTCACTATGGGTGTTTATCCAACGAAAGCAATAATATCAATTCAAAAATATATAAATGTCCCATATTCATTTTAGCATTTTTTACAATAGCCAAGACATGGAAACGACCTTCAATGTCCATCAGTGATTAAAAATTGTGCCATATGTGTGTGTGTGTATGTATGTGTGTATATATATATATATATATATATATATATGTATATATATATATATATGAATATATTCAGCCATAAAAAACAATTAATTCATGGATGGTCTTTGAGAGCATTATGCTAAATGAAAGAAGTCAGAGAAAGACAAATACCATATGACCACTCTAATGTGTGAAGTGTACAAAAAACCCAACATTTAGGTATATAAATAAAAATATGTGTAAGTAAAATAAGATATATATCTTTAGCTCTATCTATCTATATGTATAAATGTATATACATAACAGTTCATAGAAATAGAGTACAGATTCACTGCTGCCAGAGGTGGGGCAAGGGAAGAGTGGGAGAAGTTGGTCAAAGTTTTATTTATTTTTTTAAAATATTCTTTAAATGCTATTTTGAGAGAGAGCGAGCGTGCACACACATAAATGGGGGAGCAGTAGAGAGAGAGGGAGAAAGAGAACCCCAGACAGTCTTTGCACTGTTCACACAGAGCCTCATGTGGGGCTCAATCTCAAGAACAGTGAGATCATCACCTGACCAGAAATCAAGAATTGGAGGCTGAACTGACTGAGGCATCCAGGCACCATTTTTTAAATATTTTTGATTCAAATCAAATTTTTTTAAATCAGTTTTTTAAAAATTGAAATACTTAAAAAATTTCCAAGTGAAAGCTAGTTTGTTAAATTTCTTTATCCAAAAGCAGGTTTTAAGAGTCTTACAAGTGCTTTCCAATGGGTTCTGTATTTTGTAATCACATTTGTTTAGAAACACCTCTAAATACATCCCCAAGTAATAATCTACTAATGACTTTTTTTCCAGGTCATTCTTCCCATTTTCTCCTTCGGCTTTTCCTGGCTTCTCAGTGTGTATATGTGTATAAACAGATGTACACATATAGGTATAGATGTATATTTTGAGATATATACTCATTGCTTCAAAATATAAACTCTCTAAGCAGTAATGCACATATTTGTTTACAGGTCTTTCCCTGCAGCCAGCACACTATTAAATAGTGCTTATATCAGTGCTTAAATATAACAACTTAGTAAATTAGGGGGTCTTCAGATTATATTTTGTCCTTACAGAGATTTTTCTAATACTTAAAGTCAAGTTTACTTCTGAATTACCAGAATGAAGAGTTCCCTGGTATCATGTAGAAATTATTTGTCAGGATAATTTGGAAGCCGTATTCAAAGTTATGAATAAATGGAACTAGTGAATAGAATCTAATGGTTGTAGGTGTCATTGGAATGAACTAACGCTATGACTCCATTTGAGTGAAAGGAGATTGTTTTTCACCTATGGTGCCTCAGGAATACTGGGAGGAAAAAAGTACATTTATTGTAATGATGCCCTTAGAAGAATACACAGAAGCTGGGAAAATAAGCAGGACTGCGTCTTCATTGTGGTAGGTTAAGTTGATAAAGTTTCTCATACAGACTAAAGTAGAAAGGAAGCAGAATTAGAAATAACTTATGTTCACATCTTTTCTAAATAGTCTGACTTGAACATGAATTTCAACAGCATAGAACATCATGGCTCAAATTGAACTACCAATTTCAAGACTCCATAGGCCCAAGAGGAAATGATGTGAAGAAGGGAGAGCATCAGGCTAGGTCCAGGTAGGGTGGGTGAACTGAACCATGTCTCACCTCCTACATGAATCCCTTCCTTCACCATTTCTTCCCCAAATGCTCACAATCTCCTCTCTTGAAGTCTAAATGCTCTGTCAGTTTCATTCACAAGTCCCTGAGGGTTTATAGCTTTGCATAACTGCACTAGTGGACAAAACAGTCTTACCGGGAACTAATGAAGCTGAAACTTGTGCTCCTAAGTTTGTATTTATAATGCTTAAAATAGGGGTACCCAAATCACACAAGCTTTAGGCTCACCAAGCTAGGTTCCTCTGTCCTACTCACACATATCCAAGCTTTTCTCATAGCAAAAGTAGGAAATACAAATCTGCACCAAAGTACCTTCTTGCCTTCTTTCTCTACTTCCAGAGTCCCAACTCTCTTTGAGTGCCCTTGGAAAGGACACAAGGAGAACAGTAGATGGCAGAGTCCTCATCTTCTCAGAATGGCTTTGCCTATCTGAATAGGAGAATTAGAAGCACAAGTATTAGACTCTTTTTGGAGACCATGTAAAGGATTAATAATTCTGTGGTTCCTTAAATCAAGATAGGACTGCAGAATCCTATTCTTTGGGGGGAGAAGTTAGGCAGAAAATTTTGATGAAGAAATTTTAAAAGCCTGCAGAAGAGTAAACAGAAGATTTACCAGCCAAGGTTACTTGGATGTTTTAAATGGGTAGTAGAGCAAAACATACTGAATTACTGGCCTTGGCCCTTAGCAGTCAGCAAAAACTAAAATAGGAGTTGGTTTTCTTGTTTGATTGGTGGTTTGATTTGTTTAAAATAAACCATTTGTAAAAAGAGCTAACAAAATGTGTGAAGCCATGGAGAGGGCCAATATAGTAAACTGAAGGTAAAAGCCATAATTTTAAGTGGAGAGATTAAAACAAATAGCTTCCTGGCTGCCCAGGGAGATGTCGTGATCATTAATGCTGGCAGAATATTTTCAAAACTCTTCAACTTGTCAAAAATTGTGGTTGTGAATTCAAAAGAGGTGCCCATTGCAGACCAGTTTTGAGTTCTGAAATTATGAGTCTGTCACCCAACCCCCCCACATTCACCCTTGGTCACCTCAGTCTGAGATGCTCACTTATCAAATGCAGAATTACTAAATGGTAATTTATAGAATGGTAAATATTTGGCTGAAAAAAGCAACTTTTATCTCCTCTCTTCCCACAACATGCATGCATTTATTTTCTCCATGTTTTTGCAGGCTTCTTCCAAATTCACTTAGCATCTCTTATGAATTTGTGTTTCTTGTAAATGTGGAAGGTTGGTACCTCAAGAACTAGCATTCTATTTATTTTAATGCCTTCCAAAGATTCATTCAGTTCAACAAATATCAAACATGAATTATCTTGAGCTCCATTTAGTATTATTCTATAAGTGTGATAAGTTTCTCTTGTAATATCTAATTGATAATATCTAATTATTGTAATATCTAATTGATCAATATAATATCAATTGTAATATCTAATTGATATATTTATGTTTTATCCTCCTACAAAGAGGAATCTTCCAAAAAGAACTACTCTGTGCATGTGACAGTCAGGCACTACAGAAATGTTGAGAAGGTCTCCTTCAATGTCCTCAGACAGGCTACCAGTAAAGTATCCATGACCCAGATGTTAGTAACAAATCAAAACTTACTTGCGTTTCATCCCCTTATTCTCAGAGGCAAATCTGAGACTGCATATACAAGTAGAAAAGAGTTGTATTTTTCCTATCTTTATTTATCTAGCATCAAAACGGAGCTATACTGCCTGATACAGAATCAGTGAGGCATTTTGTCTTTTATTTTTATTTTTGTGGGAGGGATATTAATAGGGCCAACTCAATATCCATAAAGAATTCAGGGACACATCTAAACATATACAGGTCATAAAGCAAAACCTAATAAAGGTAAGGATCTACTCATAAATGATCATAAAAGACACCTGACAGATAAGAGTCTTAACATTGTTGGTTGAATTTCTGCCTGTTTATTTGCTGCTTAGAGCTTTATTAAAGGAACAATTTTCCATACAATCTTCAAGGAGTACTGTTGGAGCTCCCGGGGTTAGCACCTGTAGGATCTGAGTTTGTCAAGGTTATGACCTTTTCAGGTAGCTTCCAGTCAGGACCTGGTCATATAAGACTCCTCTAGCAGCAAATCTTTGCCCTGGCAACCCTGCTTAAAGAAAGTTTCTTTGTTTGCTTTTTTGGTCAACCAGGCTTTCGATAAATTTTTAAAACTTAATACCAAACCTATCACCATTTTGATTTTCTCTTATATTCTCTCCAAGTTTTTTATTTCTAGACTCTTTGTTCCATTGACCCGTTTATCAGTTTTGTCTTTTACCTTGAGGTGAACACTGAAAGTTCCAGACCTACTTATTCCTCTTTTAATTAGTTTTATTAAGTTAACTCTAGAAATCAGCCATCAGAGGTAATCACCATTCTGCATTTCTTTATCATTTGTCCTTTCTGTTGCTGTTGTAGACTTTACAGAAGTCTCAAGGTCGTAGAAAACTTAAAAGGGAGGTAGATTTCCCATTGCTCCCTGCCCCCACAAAAGCTTAATATTCCTGTTGTCAACATACCTCACCAGAATGGCACATAAGTTACAACTGATGAAACTTTGACACATCATAATCATTTAAATCCATAGTTTACATGAGGTTCAATCTTGATGTTGGACATTTTAGGTTTAGACAAATGTCTAGTGACATGTATCCATCATCAAAATACCAGTATTTTTACTGCCCTAAATATCCTGTGCTCTGCCTATTCATCCCTTCTCCCCTTACCCCACAATCAACTGTTTTTGATTCCTCTTAAATTATGCAAATTTTTATTTATTTACTTTTTATTTATTTATTTATTTTTTAAACGTTTTTTATTTATTTTTGGGACAGAGCGAGACAGAGCATGAACAGGGGAGGGGCAGAGAGAGAGGGAGACACAGAATCGGAAACAGGCTCCAGGCTCTGGGCCATCAGCCCAGAGCCCGACGCGGGGCTCGAACCCACGGACCGTGAGATCGTGACCTGAGCCGAAGTCAGAGACTCAACCGACTGAGCCACCCAGGCGCCCCAAATTTTTATTTATTTTGAAAACATTGTTGGATGGGTACACCTTTTGGCTTTTTACACCCTCCAGATAAACCAATTTAAGTGCATGTCTTTTTAAAACTTCACTTTCAGCAGTTTGTGATGTGCTAGGTTTTCCTTTTATTTATTCTATTTTTAAGATTTTTGAATCTGGGTTAATGTCTTTCATCAAATATGGAACATTCTTGGGGCGCCTGGGTGGCGCAGTTGGTTAAGCGTCTGACTTCAGCCAGGTCACGATCTCGCGGTCCGTGAGTTCGAGCCCCGCGTCAGGCTCTGGGCTGATGGCTCAGAGCCTGGAGCCTGTTTCCGATTCTGTGTCTCCCTCTCTCTCTGCCCCTCCCCCGTTCATGCTCTCTCTCTGTCCCAAAAATAAATAAACGTTGAAAAAAAATTTAAAAAAAAATATGGAATATTCTTAGTCATTGTCTCTTGATAGATCTTAAAACATTTTTTTAACTTTTATTTATTTTTTTTGAGAGAGAGACAGAGCGCCAGCAGGGGAGGGGCAGAGATAGAGGGGCAGACACAGAATCCGAAGCAGGCTCCAGGCTCTGAGCCGTCAGCACAGAGCCTGACACGGGGCTCGAACCCACAAGCTGTGAGTTCATGACCTGAGCCATCAGACGCTTAAGTGACTGAGCCACAATTGATAGGTTTTTTTCTGTGTGTTTCATTCTCTCTCTTCTGCTTTTGGGACTACAATTCTATGTACAGATGAAGGTTTGAAGGTTTTCTCTCATCATTTGTTTTTATGTTTCAAGTTTTTATTTACACTTTAGTTAACATACAGTGTAGTATTAGTTTGAGGAGTAGACTTTAGTGATTCATCATTTCCATACAACAGCCAGTGCTCATGACAAGTGCCCTCCTTAATCCCCTTCATCTATTTCACCTAGCCCTCCATCCACTTCCCCTCTGGTAACCATCAGTCTTTTATGGTTTGCCTCTCTTTTTTTTTTTTCCCCCTATGTTCATATGTTTTGTTTCTTAGGTTCCACTTATGAGTGAAATCCTATGGCATTTATCTTTCTGTCACTTACTTTGCTTAGCATAATACTGCCTTCTACTCCATCCACATCTTGACTTTCACTGGGTACAATCTTTTATGTGCATTGAATGGATTTACTTTCTTTTTAATTTTAAAATTCCCATTTAATTCTAAGTTTACATTCATCTAGTTATACCTTTCTCTAAATCTCACATTTTTATTAAAATTTGTTTTAAGTTTATTCATTTATTCTGAGATAGAGAGTGTATGTGAGTGGGGAAGGGACAGAGACTGGGTGGGGGTGGGAAGAATCCCAAGCAGGCTCTCACTGACACCGAGTAGCCTGATGCGGTGCTTGAAACCACAAACCATGAGATCATGACCTGAACTGAGATCAATAGTCAGACACTGAACCAACTGAGCCGCCCAGGCACCCCTAAATTTAACATTTTTAAATATATGTATGCTAATTCCAATGTCTGGGTCATAGATCTATCTGTAGCTATTCCTTATTATGGATTATATTTTCCCATTTCTGTCTTTTTTTGTGAAATAAGATAGTGTAGGATACCTTAAACATTTTCTTATATAGTATATATACACACATACTGAATAAATATCTAAAATCTGTGTGTGTATATTTATGTGTGCGTGAATTTTTTTAAGGCAAAGTTAAACTAGCAGATCATTTTGATCTTGTCAAGGCTTTGTTAGGAAAGACTATATTCATTTTCTCCTTTCTACTAAGACACAGCCTCTACTAACCCGTTATGGGACTTATTCCTAGGATGATGCCATTCAAGGATCTCAACTGAAGTCTAATGTTATTCTTCTCATTATTTTTACTTTAGTTAGTTTAAAATTCCAACATATTCCCACACAGTCTCTGCAATGTCTGAAATCTTTGTTCAGCTCTCCACTCCTCCTTACTTTTTGCTAGACCTTGTGCAATCTCATCCTGCCCATATGCCACCTAGAAGTAACCCCATGAAAACTGTTTTATACTAGCCTTGCTAACTATATTTATCTTAACAGCTCTGAATTCTCTTGGTTTTTTCCCATGCTGTGAAGCTTTAGCTTTGGCAGGACTCTAACTTCTTACATATCTCGGCAGTTTCTCTGGGCAAAAACCTGGTTTGAATATGGAACTCACCGAGGTTGTCTTTTCTTTTTTTGTTTTGTTTTGTTTGGATCACCATCCCACTCTATTTCCTGATGCCTTAAAACCCTTGATTTATGATCTTGGTCCAAGTTCTAGAGTAGTTTAGGATGTGAAGGCAAGTCTAATACCAGCTATTGTAATCAGAATTATAAGTCACATATTAGTAAAATGTTTGTAGGATGTTGAGCTTCTAAGAACATCTCCACTATCTATTTCCTAGTTTATGGGGAAAATACGACATACATTTGATTAAAAATGAACAAACTAATGAAGATTTTATTAAGTGGGAAAAAAACAGACTCATTTCATATTAGGAATCATCAAATGTCCTCTGATATTTGAAATGCTCTCAACAAAACAGAATATCATAAATTTCAAAAGTACTCAGTGTCAAAAATCCAGAGTGATTATGTTCAAATTCTCATTCTTTTACTGGCAAGTCCATAATTTTGCTAAAGTTATATAGTCTTCCTGAGCTCCAGTTTCAAAGCAAGAAAAGGACATGTGCAACTGGCCGGTGGTAAGGCTTCTGTAGAAAGTAGCTGCTTGCAATGCCTGCCTCTCATACAGCAGTTAGATAGCTCACTTTGTTTCTTTATCTTGGTTACAAGTAATGATTGTGTAAATAGAATCATCTGAACATATTTTAAGCATTTAGCATAAAATTTAGCCAGAGCATACATGGTGTGTCTGGGAATTGGTATTTACTCATTAAAATGTCCCCAATTCTAATGACAGCCAAAGTGGTGAATAAGTGGTGAATAAGTATCAACTGCTACTTGTTGATAACTAGACTTTTAAATGGTGACTTTCTCAGTTAGAGAAAGACAGATATAATGTTTTCCCTCATATGTGGATCTTGAGAAACTTAATAGAAGACCATGGGGGAAGGGAAGGGGAAAAAAAAAGTAGTTACAAACAGAGGGAGGGAAGCAAACCATAAGAGACCCTTAGATAAAGAGAACAAACTGAGGGTTGATAGGGAGTGGGGGAGAGGGGAAAGTGGGTGATGGGCATTGAGGAGGGCACTTGTTGCGATGAGCACTGGGTGTTGTATGGAAGCCAGTTTGACAAATTATATTTAAAAAAATAAATGCTGACTTTATGTCAATGGAGATATACCTATTTGAACAGACATATTCAATCTTGTTGGAGTTGTATTTTAAGAAAATAAACAATGCTAGTTTTCATACTATAACTACAGATAGTTTATTAATACTGATATGTAATACAGACTTTATCATTAAAGATCAGTGGATCTAGGGGAAAGTAGGAAACATACACCGGAATGTTAGAAGATTTGGTCATTTAGAGAACACTTTCTATGGAAAGAGTTTCAGGCAAGCTGTGGGTATCTACACAAGCCTCTTGTGCTTGAGGAAATTTTGAGGGTTCAAGAGTATTGAGAGTTGAATGGGGCAAAGGAAGGAGGTGGAAAAATGCCTGTCATTTAGGAGAAGACAAAGTGGGAGGCAGATTCCCAAATGGGTAAGCAGAGATAAGGTAGGAAAATATGAGCTGAGCAAGAGCCAAGAGAAGAGATCAGTAAATATTTAATAAACCAATTTGGTGCATTCCAAATGTTCCTTTATGGGGTGATAGGAATGTAATTCACAGCAATGATAGTTGGTTTAAGTTTTCAGCGTTAGATCTAACCATCATGGGTTGATGGAGATCTAGGAGAAGGAAAGTGTTCTGAATCATGAGAACAAAATGAGCATCACAGAAGTTGGAGTTAGGGTTAAGTGCTACAAGTAAGTATGAAATGAAGGGGTCTCTCAAAGATCGTCATTACTGAGACACCAGTTAAATTGGTTAACTTAGAGAGGAGATATTCTACAACTCAGTCCAAGCAAAGACTGGAAAGCAATCCCTTTGGAGATTATTGAAAATATTTCCCAATTATTTATATTCAAGAGGTCTTCTCTTATCCAAGGGTCAAGAAACTGACTTGTTAAGACCTGTGGGCCAGATAAGCTGAGATGCCAAAGCTGTCTCAGTAAGGTCAGAGGGAGCTAAAGCCAGCATGACCTAGAATGTCTATCAATCTGTCATAACGTCCAAGATTTCTATTTTCATAAATTGGAGGAGACTGAGTAGATACATTTTGATAGCTCTGAAACAATTCAAAAGTAATAGCGACATCATATTTGGTCCATGGTAGTAGACAACTGGTCAATTATGGAAACAGTATGATTTCAGATTTCAATTCCCTATATATATTTTCAGAAGTATGATTTTCCTTTCTTCTTTTATTCATTCTATCTTTCTTACCACTTGGAGATTTTTTTTTAATCAATCTACCACCTGCTCTTATATCTTGCATAAAGAATAGAGATTTGAGGAGCATCTGGGTGGCTCACTCAGTTAAGCATTTGACTTGGGCTCAGGTCATGGTCTCATGATTCATGAGTTTGAGCCCTGCATTGGTGCTGGCATCTCAGAGCCTGGAGCCCGCTTCGGACTCTGTGTCTCCCTCTCTCTCTGCCCCTCCCAGCTCACACTCTGTCTCTCTCTTTGTCTTAAGATTAAATCAACACTTAAAAAAAAAGTTTGAGGGGCTCCGGGGTAGCTTAGTTGGTTAAGCATCTGACTTTGACTCAGGTCATGATCTCACTACTTATGGGTTTAAGCCCCATGTTGGGCCCTGTGCTGGCAGTCAGAGCCTGGAGCCTACTTCGGATTCTGTGTCTCCCCCTTTCCTTCCCCACTTGCTCTCTCTCAAAAATAAACAAATATTAAAAAAAGAAAAAAAAGAATAGATTTTTGATAGCCAAAGCCTTCTTATGTGTTCTAAAGACTCCTGGATATTCAACTTCAAATGTTCAAAACTTCCAGATGAATACCTGTCCACAGGAGGACAGCTCATGAACTTACATTTCTTCAATATTTAAATAAGCATAAAGCTTCTGTGAGCCTTATGCCATAAGAATCACCTTTCCCTTTATATCACATACACACACAATCATCTCCTTTCTTTAATTCCAGGTTAGAGCCTCTGAGACATTGATAGAATTCTAAGTCTAGAATTAGACTCAGTCTAGAATTAAATGGTCTAGACCATTTACCAGGAGGGGCTGGGCAAAAGACCAATGGCTCACTTTTATATGTATTTCTTTTCTATTTTTGTAAGTTTATTTATTTTGAGAGAGCATGAGTGGGGGAGGGACAGAGAGAGAATGAGACTGAGAATTCCAAGCAGGCTCTGCAATGTCAGTGCAGAGCTACATGTGGGGCTTGAGGTCACAAAATCATGAGATCGTAACCTAAGCCAAAACCAAGAGTCGAGTGCTTAACCGACTGAGCCAACCAGGCACTTCAATACATATTTTCTAGTGATTCATCACTTAAATAAGAGAAACATTTCTGCTGAGGCTAAGGATTAATATGCCTTTTAAGCAGTAAACCTCCTCTCTTTCCATTTTCTGATTAGTCATGACAAAGCTCAGGTCTCAGAGAGATTAAAGGTTGCTATTTACAGAGGTGATACTTTTCCAAAAGCAGCTATATTTGCTAAAGCTACAGTAGAAGGCTTTGCAGAGGGCCAGCAACCTCAGTTTTATTTTGAAGTCATAACTCTGTCCTCTCTAGTGGAGCAGAGTGGCCTAAATGAATAGGCTGGAATACAGGGACAGAGCAGTTGCTTTTTTTTTTTTTTAAGTAGTTCTACATCCAATATGGGGTTCAAATTTATGACCCCTGAAATCAAGAGCCACATGCTCTACTGACTGACCCAGCCAGGCACTCTGAGAAATGCCTCTTTAGAGTAACCAGGTCGGTTATTAAATTTTTACCTGTCAACTCAAACCCATCCTTCTTTGTCTTGTTTGGTGATGACAAAGCTGAATTTTTCAGACTGTTATTATTATTTTTTAACAAAGACAAATTGTATAACACTTCAACCAGCTTCTCCAAATGCTTAATATCTTATGCAACTAAAGATAGTTATAAAAACCAAGGGATTAACATTCATGAAATCCTCTTAAATATTCTGCATATCTTGTTCACATTTTGTACAGAGGTAAAGACTCAAAGTGAAATGGAGAAATGGTGAATGTCACTTTTTCTCTACCATCATTTCCACCTTTGTCATTCAACTCCTGTATAAAAAGCAAACAAGAAAGATCACATTTATGATTAGGAGTAACACCTCCAGCTGCTATGATTTCATTTATTTCTCACAGCAGCAATCAACATTTAGTTACTACTGTGTACGGAGACTAACATGTGTCACAGCATGGCGATGAGCATTTATTTTGATCATTAATAATTCTTAAACTATTCATCATAGTAGCTTTAATGCATTTGGCTCCTTTGAGTCAAGGTACCCAGAAGTAATATGTCACTCTCAGGAATTCCACTGCTATTTTTCGTGTCAAAAGAAATGTATTACTAAGCTTAAAAATAAAGTATTACCTGATATTTTTTAATGTGTCAAAGATTACTAAATTATAAAAGAAGAATTGTTTTGACTGTAGTAGGCTACTCTCTAGGATACTGAAGTTCAGGATACTAAGAAGAGATTTTTAATTTTTATTTCAAATGGCAAAATATTTAAGTCATGTAACATTTATTGCATAACAGATGGTGCTTGAACTTTTCTGAGTTTGTTTTGTGAAATTATGTGCCTTTTTTAAAGCACAAAATTGACACATTTCCTCAAAATGTGTGAGCATTTACATTTTGATTGAATTTGTGAGAAAGATTGTTTCAACATAGTAATATGTGGCTTGACCACTGTGACACTACAGAAAACAAAATTTATCTTAAGGTTTACAAACTAACCTTTATCAGGAAACAATTAACCATTTTTCTAGAATCACATAATTGGCACATGTATTCTAGATGTCCAATTCAATACATAAGGAGTGATGGGGAAAGAAGTAGGGGAGCATTTTCTCATTTTTGAAAAACATTTAGAAAACTTCTGAAAGAAATTGCAGAAGACACAAAGAAATGAAAAAAAAAAAAACATTCCATGCTCATGGATTGGAAGAACAAATATTGTTAAAATGTTGATACTACCCAAAGCAATCTACACATTCAATTCAATCCCAGTTAAAAATAGTAAAGCATTCCTCTCAGAGCTAGAACAAACAATACTAAAAGCTGTATGGAACCACACAAAACCCCAAATAGCCAAAGTAATGCTGAAAAAGAAAACCAAAGCTGGAGGCATCAGAATCTCAGACTTTAGCCCATACTGCAAGGTTCTAATCATCAAGACAGTATGGTATTGGCACAAAAACAGACACATAGACCAATGGAATAAAATTAGAGAACCCAGAAATGGACCCACAAATGTATGGCCAACTAATATTCAACAAAGCAGGAAAGAGTATCCAATGGAAAAAAGACAGTCTCTGTGCCAAATGGTCTGGGAGAACTGGACAGCAACATGGAGAAGAATTAAACTGGACCACTTTCTTACATCATACACAAAAATAAATTCAAAATGGATCAAAGACCTAAATGTGATACAGGAAACCATCAAAATCCCAGAGGAGAAAACAGGCAGCAGCCGCAGCAACTTCTTACTTGACATGTCTCCAAACGCAAGGGAAATAAAAGCAAAAGTGAACCATTGGGACCTCATCGAGATAAAAAGCTTCTGCAAAGCAAATACAACAATCAACAAACTAATAGGCAACCAATGGAATGGGAGAAGATGTTTGTCAATGACCTATTAGATAAAGGATTAGTATCCAAAATCTATAAAGAAAGAACTTACCAAACGCAACACCCCAAAAACAAATAACCTGAAGAAATGGGCAGAAGACATGAATAGACACTTTCCGAAGAAAACATTCAGATCATTAACAGACACATGAAAAAATGTTCAAAATCACACATCATGGAAATACAAGTAAAAACTACACTGAGATACCACCTCACACCAGTCAGAGTGGGTCAAATTAACAACTCAGGCAACAACAGATGTAGGTGAGGATGTGGAGAAACAGAAACCCTCTTGCACTGTTGGTTGGAATGCAAACTGGTGCAGCCTCTCTGGAAAATAGTATGGAGGTTCCTCAAAAAATTAAAAATAGGATACCCTATGACCCAGAAATAGCACTAACTAGGAATTTATCCAAAGGATATAGGAGTGCTGATTCATAGGGGCACATGGAACCCAATGTTACAGAAACACTATCAAAAATAGTCAAATTATGGAAAAAGCCCAAATATCCATCATATGATGAATGGATAAAGAAGATGTGGTGTGTGTGTGTGTGTGTGTGTGTGTGTGTGTGTGTGTGTAAACACAATGCAATACTACTCAGCAATGAAAAAGAATGAAATCTTGCCATTTGCAACAACATGGATGGAACTGGAAGGTGTTATGCTAAGTGAAGTAAGTCAGTCAGAAAAAGACAGATATCATATGTTTTCACTCATATGTGGAATTTGAGAAACTTAACAGAAGACCATAGGGGAAGGGAAGGAAATAGAAGTTAAAAACAGAGATGGAGGCAAACCATAAGAGACTCTTAAATACAGAGAATTGAGAGTTTAAGGGCATCAGGAATTGGGGGGTGGGGAAAATGAGAGATGGGCATTGAAGAAGGCATTTATTGGGATGAGTATTGGGTGTTGTATGTTAGTGATGAATCAAGGGAATCTACTCCAAAAGCCAAGGCTATACTGTATACATTAGATGTTACCTAATGTGGCAATAAGTTATTTTAAAAAAATGTTAATACTAAAAGCTTATACTTTAAGAGCACTAATTATCTCAGATTTTCGTGAATTTTATTTATTGATAAACTTAAGCTTTTTTCACTATGTTCTTTATTTGCTCAATGGTGAGCCCTAATTTGGTACACAGAGTATCACATATCATATTTGTAGGTTCCTTGAAAATCATCTAGTTGAGCAATCTAATTCTATTGGGTACAAATTCATCCAGAGTAGCTTAAGATCATACAGTTAATTGAAGGCAGAGTGGAAATAAGGATGAAATTTTCTAGTCTATTTCTTTTCATTAATTGTTGATCAAGATATTTAAGCCCAGGGTAGGTGATCAATTATTTATATTAAAAATATTAAGGACCTACTATATGTTAGGCATTTGAAACACAATAATTTATAAGACAGGTATAATCCTTCATTTCACTTTTTTAAAAACAATATAAAGACATTAAAATTTCTCCTGCAATTAGAATCTACTGCATTGTCTTTAGCAGGGATTTTAAAATTTTTTTTTTCAACGTTTTTTATTTATTTTTGGGACAGAGAGAGACAGAGCATGAACGGGGGAGGGGCAGAGAGAGAGGGAGACACAGAATCGGAAACAGGCTCCAGGCTCCGAGCCATCAGCCCAGAGCCTGACGCGGGGCTCGAACTCCCGGACCGCGAGATCGTGACCTGGCTGAAGTCGGAGGCTTAACCGACTGCGCCACCCAGGCGCCCCTTTAGCAGGGATTTTAAAGGATCATGTTGGATATTAGTATGATTGCTTTAGCTACCATGTGGAAAATGTACTAGAAGACCAAGAGTAGAATAAGAGAAATAAGCAAGAGAGCAGAGTGGGGTAAACATGTAAAGTGACTGATTAGTTTCATGACAAAACCAATTATGATAAAGAGAATAATATTCCAAGTGTCTTATTGGAGAACATGGTTGAGGGAAGCAGCCTTGAGAAAAGGGAGGAAATGAACTATAATCCTGCTAAAATAGGTGTCTCAACTAGTCTCAAAGGGAATTCTGAAGTTGAAAATGGCTTATCAGAGAAATTTCAAGGTTGAAGCAAGAATGTTGTGCCTTTGTATCACACATTGACCAGACATAAAATATGGGGTGTGCCTGGGGATGAATTTAACATTGGATGAGACTGCACCCCTTAACTGAGTGCAATTGCTAGAGAGATCACATGGGAGGTGGCATCAAGCAAAACTTCTAGAAGCTAGGGAATAGTGATTAATTCCTGAGGACGAGACTCGGATGGTGCCCAGATGTCACTTGAGTGGGAAAGGAGAAGAAAGGAAGATACTCACAAAGTTGGGACTTTGGGTTTTCTTGGATGTACAAAATGAATGGGAAGGAGAAGTCAAGGATGACCTCTCATTTTCTAACTTACACACCTCTGTTGATGACATTGACATTCACTGTGGGGGAAGAATAGTAATTTCATCTGTGGTATCACAGATCAAAATGGAGATATTTGAGTATTTCTATGTTTTTTTTTTTTTTTTTTTTTTTTAATTTTGAAAGAGAGAGTGTGAGCGGAGGAGGGGCAGAGGGAAAGGGAGATAGAGAATTCCCAGCCAGCTCCACACGGTCAGTGCTCAGAGACCAACATGGGGCTGGAAACCCACAAAACCATGAGATCATGACCTGAGCTGAAAACAAGAGTTGGATGCTTAACTGAGATATTCAGGCAACCTGATATAAGTTTAGATTGAAACAGAATATGGAACCATCAGAATACAAATAGCCACAGAAGCCAAGGTGGAACAGGTGATTCCAATGAGTGTAAAGAGTAAAGAAAAAAAATAAGGAGTTAGAATTAATAATAATAATAATAATAATAATAAACAAACATGAGCACACCAATAATAAATTCCTTTAAAAAAGAATGAGTGGGAAATAAAGTTGGGAAAGATCCTAGGGATTTCAAGAAAGAGAACATATTCAGGTATGTTAAATTCTATCCAGAGTTTAAGATAATGATTATGCCAATTGGAATTCCACAATAGAACTATTATTTGTGACCACAGGTTGGAATAATGAGATGATAAATACTAATACGAAATGATTAATGGGGACCACAAGTATTAATGAGGACCATTCAAGTATTTTCACTAGGAAGGGGACTGAAAAACAAGGTAGGGGCTGATTGAAATATGATACCCAGGGAGGTTTCATTATTAATTTTTTAAAAGAGAATTTAAAGGTATCTGGAAGACTGCGGTATAACCAAGGAAGCAAAATTTCTGATTAGTTTGAAACGGGATGCAATACATGGGAGAATGGGTAGATTTGGGGGGGGGGGTGATTTTTTTTTCATTTTGTTAAATGAATAAAATTTTTTATCATATAAAATTTATTATTGACCTCAATAGAGGTCAATTCATAGGTAATACATTGGTGCAAGTAATGGGCCATAGAATCTAAAATTGGTATAGAAGCCAGATGAGGTCTGGGAACTTACAAAAAAAGACCCAAAGTCTCTAATGCAGTCGTTCTACCCCTCTACCCTACATGTAGGGGTGTTGGTATCTTTTTCCAAAACCAACTTTTTGCAGGATTTTTCCCCCTTGGGAGAGAAAAAGAATATCTGTGCATATGTGTAAGTGGGACAGGGGCAGAGAGAGAGGGAAGGAGAATCTCAAGCAGGATCCTTGTTCACTACTAAGCCCCATGTAGGGTTCAATCTCATGACCCTGAGATCATGACCTTAGCTGAAATCAAGAGTCAGATACTTAACCATCTGAGCCACCCAGGTACCCCTAAGATGCTCACTTTAAAACTACTGACTTTGGAAAACCATCCAAACCCATAATTGTCAAATACAAGGTAAGGAGCCAATAATGGGTAGTGCATATGTCCTCATTTGCCTCATTCCTCCATACCTTTCCTCGTTCACTGCCTGCAGTTTAACATGCCCAACCATAACTCTGTACATCAGTGGCATCTGAATTAAATCCCTGGTATAAAAAGTAAAAAACTTGGTATAAAAAGTAAAAAAAAAAAAAAAGATTAATACAAACCCCATACACTGTAGGTGTCATCACTTCTACATAATTTTCTATGCTTCAGAATTGAAGGAAGATACTCAATTTACTAGTTCTAGGATTTCATATAAGTTACTTACATGTCCTGAGTTTCTGGCTTTTCATTTAAATTTTTTTAAATTTTCCTTTAGTTTAAGAGGCAGAGAGAGACAGAGCGTGAGTGGGGGAGGGGCAGAGAGAGAGGGAGACACAGAATCAAAGCAGGCTCCAGGCTCTGAGCCATCAGCACAGAGCCTGATGCGGGCCCAAATTCACGAACCATGAGATCATGACCTGAGCTGAAGTAGGGCCGCCCAGGCACCCCATCTGGGTTTTCATTTTAAAGTTAGGACAATAATGCCTTTTTATATAAGCCTATTTTAGAATTCAATTAAATAGTACATGGGGAAATGCTAGTAGTACACTTTCAGTTACAATAAAGTTAACTGAAACTACCTTAGCCAAAAGGGATGAATCAATGATATTAACAGTGTGTCTTGCGTAATTCAGGGATAGGAAGACTTAAAAAATGCATTGAATCAGTGATTGAAAACACAGGAGCAGTACTTTATCACTTGTATACGGCCCCCTGTCTATATATATATTTTTATTCCATTCCTATTTTATGCACAATTCCCACATGGTAGGAAGGAACAGGAAAGAATTCCATAACTTTGTCTTTTATCCTTCAGCAATTGGAGAAAAAGAATCCAGCTCCACTTTTATTCAGTGACATGTATGTTGATTGGAAGGGGTAACAGTTTGGGTCAGGAAAACATCTGATCAGGCTATAGGTTCTTAGAATTCAAAATGGCTACTTTCCTATTGATACCCATACAGATGGTGATAGGAATAAGTGTGGTGTGGGAAATAGGATATATTTTCCACAAAACTAGGGTTTAAAATATAAGCAAGGGGTGCCTGGGTGGCTTAGTAGGTGAAGCATCCAACTTCAGCTCACATTATGATCTCACAGTTTGTGGGTTCGAGCCCCACATCTGGCTCTGTGCTGAGAGCTCAGAGTCTGGAACCTGCTTTGGATTCTGTGTCTCCCTCTCTCTTGGTCCCTCTCCCACATGTTTGCACATGCTCTATCTCTGTCTCTCAAAAATAAACATTAAAATTTTTTTAAATAAAAAATATATAAACAAGATATCTAACACAAACTCTAAATAACATATCAATTCCTAGCATACTAGGTCACTGACTTATTAACTTGCAGGAGAGATAAAAAATTTTCCAATTGTTTGGTACAAAACCAAGTATAATGCAAAAAATACAAATAAGATTTGCTAAGGGAATAATTTGCAAACCATTTCTACATCCATGGTCTCAACTCAACATATTGTTTCTGGAACAATCTAAAATCTTTCCCAGGTCATGGGCTCTAAATCTATTTTTACTTAACCTGGAGAGCTTTTTCTGTAGACCTTAGCATGGCTCCCTGTCTCCCTTTACTCAATTTCTGTTCTAATATCACTTCTTCAAACCATCTCCTTTTTCTTAAAACATTCTTCATATTCCTTACATTTAAATTTTATTTGCTGTTTTGTTTATAAATCACCCTCCATTGGAATTATAGAGTGGTTCCCCTGTCTTTCTAGTTCAATTTTTCCTTATCTACAAAGGTGTCTGGTGCATGAAGGGAATCCAACAATTTTATTGAATAAATGTGAAGTGAGTAAACAAGTAAATCTCAGTTTCAAGGAAACATGATAAACTTCATCAGGAACTTCATTTTGCAAAAGGATTACCCAAGACTCAGAGATGTTTCTCTAATATCACACAGGTAATAAGTCATAGTGTGAAGACTTGAATAAAATCACATCCTGATTCACATTTAACACTATCACCATATGTTATAGGACTCATGTACCACCAGAACTCTAGAAGGAAACAGAAAGGCAGAGTGGTTAAAATAGGGCCTTTATACTTGAAGAAACCTGGGTGTAAATGGTATCTCCACTTCTTGTGACCATTAGTTACCTAATTTAAGTCTCACTGTCCCCTCTGTAAAATAATTCAAAAATTCACCTTATGAAGTTTTCATTAGTGCTAAATGCTCAGATGGATGTCAAGTGATTAGCTTTGAGTGGGGACCATGGCCCAAACTGGTAAAAGTTACCTATTATTGTAATCCTATTGTACACATAAGAGAAGTCACAGCTGTCTTCTTACTCATATCTCCACAACTTCTAACAGACCATGAGTAATATGGAAGCCAAGATTTTTAGAGACCTAGCTTTTGGGGGCACATACAGAGACCAGACAATGCCCCTTCAAAAGAGGAGAAAATTGCAAAACCAGCCCCCAAAATGAAATATGACAATATCTATCTCTACATATCTATATATATACAGATATATATAGATATATTTCCACCTATCGCACTAGGTACAATTAAAGACAGGGCCACAGTAGCCTATATAGGGATTCTGTGAAAACGAGGAGGCTTTTCCTCTGTGTTAACAATTAGAAAATGTGTTCCCACTGGGAAGAAGACCTTGGGTAAACATTAAACATCCTGGGAAGCAAGATAAAATGGGCAAAGTATAGGACAAACGGTTATTTAAGTTTTAGCTCCTTCTAACCTCTACCTAGCCCCATCTCAACCCCAACTACACCAGCTTCCCACAAACATCACAGCAGCTATGCTGATGGGAACAAAAATGTAAATATTCTGAGTAGTGCATTCATTTCAGAGAGGCACAAGAAATATTATCATAGTTTTCCTCTATTGAATGAGTTTTTGTAGAAATAGCTACTGTGAATGGTGTGGAAACATAGACCAAAAACAGGCTGATTCACTACAAAAGAGTCAAGTTTCCAGGCCTATAAAATAGGCAAGAATTGCCCCACCCAATCAAAGACAAAATAAAAACGAAAACAAACAAAAGTGGATAAATGCTAAAGAAAACTATGAGAAAGCAAAGGTTCAGACTTAGAAGAAAATATAATTCAAGAAACAATTTCTCACAAGTTTTTATGTAAAGGCAAATGCACATTAAAAAAGAGATTTAATGGCCTCCTGAGAATAAGAGACTTCCTCTCTTTCTCAGAGGATTTACTTTAGAAAACATGTAAGTTTCTTTCTGTCTTTGCAATGTATGTAAATATTTTAAGTCAGTGAATCCGACTTTTTCAAAATAAGCCCCTTACCCAGGTTTAAGAGGAAGGAATAACTTTCTCAAGTACCTGTAACTGTCTTCTCTGTAATGTAACCATCACAGAAAATAGCACCCCCTTTTTCTCAATTCCTGTAGGAAGATAGGAGCATAAAGTCAGCAGATGCCTCACTCTAAGTTGCAAAACTATCCCCTATCATAAATACAGGACAAGTTTATTTTTCCTTTGGACAAAGCCAATTAGCAAACAGATGGCTGTCTCAATTACAGGTGAACTATGTGTGACAAATGAGGTCTCTTGAGGATTAGCTATTTTTTGTCTTGTGATGAGGTATGTAACAGATTGTATCTGCTTGGCTAACTGCAAAGGTAAGATTTGTTCTGTCTTTGCAACCTCTTAGGATATTGCCTGTGAAGCTCATCACATTCTGGTTTAATGCTTATTAATAACAAAATTGTGGGAAAGTGGGTGATGGGCATTGAGGAGGGCACCTGTTGGGATGAGCACTGGATGTTGTATGGAAACCAATTTGACAGTAAATTTCCTATTTAAAAAAAATTGTGTTTTGTTGTATTGTTGTTTTCTTTTGTACTGTTTAGGAGAAGTTTTGTGCCAGGAGAAGACTTTTTTTTTTATCCCCCCATTAGATCTCAACACCTACCACTATAGACAGACCAACAAAGACCTTCAATTTAATGAAAAAGGGCTTTACAAGCCAGAGGAAAGGACAACGCAAGGAGATAAACAGAAACAGTACAAACTTAAGTCCCACACTAGATTTGATCAGTGAGTTAGAAAAAGTCATATTTACTTCTTAAAAAACAACATAGAATTAAAAATAAAGTATACAAATAGAAAATATAAAATTAGAGAGTAATAAAAAAATTATTTCAAATAAGAAAATTTGGTGTCAGATATAAAAAAATTGAAGAAGCAGACTGTAAAAGAAATATTAAAACATTTTAAAGCCTGGATATTGAAGAGATTTAGTATACCATAAAAATTTGATGTTACAGAATTTAATCCTAACTCAATTAAGCTACTGAACTGCACTAACAACCACCCAAGTTTCTGTTACGCATGCAGAAAAGGAAAGTTTTCTACAGACCTACGTTAAATAAGGTTTCTCTAACTTCCCTACATCAAAATTCAATGCCAAAAATTAAAAAAAAAAATCTACAATGTCCTGAAAATGTTGACAACAGCACCATGGATACCCAATAGGCTCAAATATGAATGGTCTCAGTGAATAAAATGCCCACAAACCCATTTCAGAAAAAACAAAAACAAAATACTACAAAATTGTCATTTGTCAATCCAAAAAAAAAAAAAAAAAAAAAAAAAAAGAACTCCGGAAGAGAGAAATGGATTTTAAAAAAGAAATGAAAGGTGAGAAGCAAATCCATTCAAATTTAGATTCAAGACTAAACTGCAAGTTACAGAAAATATTTAAAAATGTTACTGTAAAAATATTAGCATAATTAGCAAAAATCAGGAGGTAGAAGGAAATGACTATAAGAGCTAATGAGAAAAGCCTGACATTTTTATTGTGCAAAGCAGGAAATCAATGAAAATTATCTTAAAACATGAGGCTAAAGCAACACATAATGGTTCTATCCTTTTAATAACTTTTTCTTAATCTTGAATGAATATATAACAAAATGGTACATCTTGTGATGAGGAAACATGCATATGAAATTCAGTAATTGCTCCACTGTCTTCTTTTTATGGTTTCTGTGAACTTGCATTTAATGCATTTAATTACATTTTTTTGTATAAAATGTTATCTCAGATCTTTTTGATAATGTATCTATACACTTAGACATTTACAGATTTGCCTGAAATCATGCTTACCT
This sequence comes from Lynx canadensis, assembly GCF_007474595.2. NCBI lineage: Eukaryota > Metazoa > Chordata > Mammalia > Carnivora > Felidae > Lynx > Lynx canadensis. The sequence continues at coordinate 21,592,125 of NC_044313.2, forward strand.
AATATAGGGATTAGTTTTAATTTGTAATTTCACTTTGATATTTTTCATCATTATTTGAAATCTTTATAATGAGCATGAAATTTTTAACTAAAAAAGTAAACAAATAGATGAGATTTTACATTGGCTAATTCTTGGAGTTGACATATGGGTTATTATTTTCTTTGAGTTATTTTTATGTATCATAACAATCTAATTCACCTTTATGTCTTTATCCACTCAATTCTAGCATCTCCTCAGTGGTATTCATCATTTTGATCATCATCCTTCCAGGTTCATTTCTATACATATAGATGCATGTATTTATGTATACAGTATTACTTATGACTTTAGTAGATGGTTTCAGATTGCTCATATTTTTCCATAACTTTCCATTTTTACTTATTATTAATCTTTTACATAGCTCAACTTCATGCTTTTAACAGTTGTACAATATTTTATCCTATTGATATACCATCACTTGGCTATTCTTTTATTTTGGGTAATTTTAGTCATCTCCTGTTTCCTCTTATAAGGAATGCTACAAATTAGCAAAACTGTAAATATTTTCTTGGAAAATTTTTCAGATTTTAAAGTATGATGAACTGGCCATTTCAAGCTCCTCTAATCCTCCCCCTACATGTGCACACTGAAGATGCAATGGGACAGAGAGTGTCATGATCAGTAAGAACTAATTCAAAGAGAGTGACATCACCAAGATGGAGATATAGGTCAGTATTGACTTTGGTCCTCCTCACAAGAACATGTAGTCAAAACAACACCTAGAAAAATCCTAGAACATGGGGATGAAGCTGATGCACATCCTGCACCAGAGTCCAAGACAAATTGCCTAGATGTTTATGATAAGTATCTATACAATGGCCACATTTCCTCTCCCCCAAGCCCATGCAGAACCATGTGGAGGGGACTGAGCTTCATTTCCCCAGTGGGAAAATACCCAGGAGGGGAAGCTCCCAATTAGCAATGTGGGTGGCTTTATGAAAGCCCTCACTCTGACCTCACCCCAAAGGGACCTCAGGGGAAAGTGTAGGGCTCAACCACTGGAAATCTGACTGTAAAGGACAAGGGGGAAAGACCTGCAATAACTAGCACACAGGTCTTCCTAGATCAAATTTATACATGTAATGCCCAAGCAGTAATCACAACCAGTGGCTTTCCTCACTGAAGAACCAAGTCATGATGCACTCTTCCCAGAGAACTCATAGAGGTCTAAATCTGCCTGGTATCAATCATTAAATGAGGAATTTTACTGTCCCTAAAGCCTAGTTTGTCCACACCCATGTAAGTAGTTGAGTCATGGCCCACCTACTATGGAGTGTCACCTGCTACAATCTGATCAGAAGGGCTGCTTAGAATACCTGGAAGTTATATTAAACCAGCGGCATTGGAAATAAGAGAAGGGCAGGCAAACCAGTGAACCTACTCAGCCATGGAATTTAGGGTGCAGGTCAGCCTGAGTCAAGACAACAAACCAAACTTTATGATTTTTCGAGTCACTTCTCCCAATTTTCCCCAAGCAGATAGACTAATTGGTAGCTCCAATCATTGCTGAATATAGCCTCCAGCCTGCTTGAACAGGGAACCTAACCAGAGCACATGGAAAGCAGCATGCCCATCCAACAGCCATGCATACAGTGGCACTTGAACAGAGAGAATAGCCCATGGCTTTCCCCATCAGCAGAGCAACACTGATGGACTCACCTGACCAGGAAATTCAGTGTACACTCTTGCCTAATTCAGGTCCCTAAACAATAAGCTGTATAAGCCCTGATGCCATGCCAGGTCAGAGAAACTAATTCATAGCTCCATAGATTACTGAATGGGATACCAAGTCCTGACTATTAGTAAGGCTGGCCAGAGAATCCAGTCAATTATGAAGCCTCATTTGGCTAAGGAGCCAAGCCAGCACCACTGCCATGCCTGACCTCAGAACTCTGTTGTATCACCTCCAAGTAGACAATTGTAGGCCCTATACACCCAAGGACTTCATCAGCAAACACAACCAGAAACCCAAAGTGAGAAGACTGGTGAAGATCTACCTCTTCCAAAGCCAAGTCTGGAAAAGCAACCCAATTACTCAAATGCATAGATACAATGTAAGGAATCAGAGATTTCACACATATATATGGCAATAAATGAAATTAATAATGATCTTGAAGTGGAGATCTACAACTGTCAAAGAATTCAGAACAATCCTCTTGATGAACTAAGAGAACATAGACAACTATACTAAATTAAGAAAATGATGCATTAACAAAACAAGTTAGTCAAAGCAATAGAAACCATCCAAAACAAAAACAAAACAAAAATAAACAACCACAAAAAAACCCACAACATTCTAAAGTTGAAAAATGTGATGATTGAAGAATTCAGTAGTTTCAAAAGTAGACTCGACTCTGCAAAAAAGAGAATCAGCAACCTGGAGGAGAGGATATTAGAAATCATCCAGTTAGAGGAACAAAAAGAGAAGAATGTAAGAGTGAAGCAAGCCAACTAGACTTATAGGACACAATAAAAACAAACTTTCATATGGTGATAATTCCAGAAAAAGACAGGGACAGAAAGTAGATATAAAGCAGTGACAGCTGACAACTTCCTGAACCAGGAGAGAGAAATGAACATCCCGATCCATGAGGCCCCAAAGACCCCAAGTAGGGTGAATCTGAATAAGGCTGCGCTAAGACACATTATAATTAAATTGTTAAAAAATAAAGTCCAAGAACCTTAAAAACTTCAAAAGAGAGAAACTATATACAGGGAACCCCCATAAAACTAGTGGCAAATTTCTCAAAAGACACATTTCATGCCAGCAGAGAATGTAAGGACATTTTCAAAATACTGAAAGAAAGAAAAAATAAATCATGGGTAAGAATCCTCCTACAGTGAAGCTGTCCCTCACAAATGGAGAGAGAAAATCTCAAAAAAAAATGTTGAAGGAATGCATTATCACTAGACCTGCCTTACAAGAAATGTCAAAGATAGATCTTTGAGTAGAAGTAAAAGAATGCAGGGGCACTTAAGTGTCTCAGTCAATTAAGCGTCTGACTTCTGCTCAGATCATGATCTCACGGTCCGTGAGTTCGAGCCCCCCATGGGACTCTGTGCTGACACCTCAGAGCCTGGAGTCTGCTTCAGATTCTGTGTCTCCTCTTTCTCGGCCCCTCCCCTTCCCTCTCTCTCTCAAAAATAAATAAACATTAAAAAAAAAAGAAGTAAAAGAATGCTAAGTATCATGAAAACACAAAAAGGTAGTGTAAAATGTCTTGGTATTAGTAAATATATAGTCATAGTTTGATTCTGTAATTTGGTAATGGTTATGCATAACTAAAACTCTAATTAAACTCAAGAATTTTTTAAAGAATGCAGTAAAAAAACACATAACCACAAAACTTATTAGTTATACAATATAAAAAAACATGAACTATAACAGTAAAACCTAAAATGTGAGGAGGAGGGGAAATAAAAGTATAAAGCTTAGGAATTCTATTTATCAGCTTAAAATAGAGTATTGTAATTTAAACCTATTTTATATAAGCTTCATGGTAACAACAAAGGAAATGCCTTTAACAACTATGCAAAAGAACATGATAAAGAAGTCAAGGCATACTAATACCAGAAACATCAAAATATGGGGGAATAAAAAAGAAAAAAAATGTAGAATAAGATACAAAAATGGATCTACAAAACAATTGGAAACAACTAACAATAGTAAATAGTAAATCCTTACCTACTAACAATGACTTCAAATGTAATCCATTTAAATTTTCCCAAAGACAAAAACAAAACAAAACAAAACAAAAACCGAATGAATTTTAAACAACAACAACAGCAAAAAACAAAATCCAATAATCTGTTATTTACATTGACTGATACTGATGGGACCATAGTCACCTCAAGAAAATGGAAAACAGAAGGGTTAGCTATACTTATACAAATGTCAATGAAAAATGGTAAAAACAAATGAAAAGGTCATTATATAATGATAAAGGAATCAATCCATCAAGAATATATAATAATTGCAACTATTTATATGCCCAACATTACAGCACCTAAATATGTAAACTGAAAAGAATTAAAAGGAAAAATAAACAGGAATGTAACAACACAATAGTAGATGAGGATTTTAGTACCCAATTTACATCAATGAATAGATCACCTAGAGAGATAATCAATTGGAAATGTATTTGAACAACACTATAGACCAAATAGACCAAATATATATAGAACTTTTGATCCAATGACAGTAGATTACACACTCTTCTCAAGTATGCATGGAACATTTTCTAGGATAAAACATGTTAGGCCTCAAAACAAGGCTTAGGGAATTCAAGAATGAAATCATATCCATGATTTTCTCTGACTACAATGGCATGAAGCTAGAAATCAAATAGAGGGAAACTAGAAAATTCATCAACACATAGAAATTAAATAATGATCTTCTGAACAACCAATGGATCAAAGGATAAAAGAAATGTGGTTTCTTAAAACAAATGAATATTCAAACATGCTATAACTTTTGAGATGCAACAAAAGCAGTTGCAAAAGGGAAGTTGATAGCAATAAACGCACACATTAAAAAGAAACATCCTAAACAAGTATCTCTACACCTTAAACTACATAAATAATCTTAGCACAAATTTAGAAGAAACAGGAAATAGTAAACATTAGATCAGAAATGAAATGGAGAGAAAAACAACAAATTAACTGAGAGTTGGTTCTTTGAAAAGTTTAAGGAAGTTGACAAACCATTAGCTAGACTAACCAAAGGAAAAAATGGAACCTAAATCAGCAATGTTATACCCAAGAAAGGAAAAATTACAACCAATACCACCAAGATACAATAGATAAGAAGCTATTATGAACAACTAAATGCCACCAAACTGAAAGATCTAGAATAAGTGAAAAAATTCTTGGAATCATTCAACTTACCAAGACTAAATAGGGCAGAAATATATCATCTGAATAGACCAATTAAGGAGATTGAATCAATAATTAAAAATCTCCCAATGAAGTCAAACTGTGGACTGGATGGTTTTACTGGCAAATTTTTACCAAACATTAAAAGAATTAATACCAATCCCCCTTAAACTCTTCCAAAAATACTGAAGAGGTAGGAACACTTTCAAACTCATTTTATGAGGCCAATAATTATCTTGATATTTACATCAGAAAGGGACAATACTAGAAAACTAGAGCCCAATATTTCTATGAATATAGATGCACAATTCTCAATATTACCAAATGGAATTTGGCCACACATTAAAGGGATCATTTGCCGTAATCAAGTGAGATTTATCGCTGGGATGCAAGAATGGTTCCAAGTCAATGTGAGACATTACATTAGTAAAATGAAAGAAAAGGATCATACTGTAATCTCAATAGATGAAGAAAAAAAATCTGATAAAGTTCAGCATTTATTTATGATTCATAACTATTAGACAAAAAAAACCACACCTCAACATAATTAAGGCCATATATCACAATCCCTCAGGCTTATATCCTACTCAACTGTGAAGCTGAAAATTTTTCCTCTAAGATCAGTAACAGCACAAAGGTGCTCATTCTTATCATTCCTATACAATAAAGCAGTAGAAGTCCTAGACAGATCATTTCAGGCAAGAAAAAGGGAAAGACACCAGAATTGGAAAGGAAAAAGTAAAATTGTTTCCCACTTGCAAATGACATGATCGTATATAGAAAACCCTAAGACTGATAGATATAATCAACAAATTCAGTAAAGTTGCACAACACAAAGCTTACAAAAATTGGTGTTCCTATCATTAATAGTGAATTTTTCTGAAAAAAGAAATTAATCTTATTTACAATAGCATCAATAAACAATAAAATTCTTAGGAATATATTTAACCAGGGAGGTAAAAGATCTCTACTCTGAAAACTGCAACATTGATGAAATAAATTCAGGAAGACACAAATGAAAAGTTATCCTATGTTCATAGATTAGAAAAAGTCATATTAAGATGTCAATACTTCAAAATACCATTTATAGTTTCAATGTAATCCCTACTAAGATTTCATTTTTTTTTAACCACGGTAATATTTACATGAAACCAAAAAGGGCCCCAAGTAGCCAAAGAAATCTTGAGAAAGAACAAAGCAGGAGGCATCACACTTTTGGATTTCAAGCTCTACTATGAAGCTATAGTAAGATAGTATGGTAGTAATAAAAATACATAGACCAATGAAACAGGCTCTAGGGACCAGATATAAATTCAATGCTATATGGGCAATTAATGTTTGGCAGGGGAGACAAGAATACTCAATAGAGAAAAAAAGTCATTTCATAAATAGTACTGGAATAATTGGATATTCACTTGTAAAGTAATGAATCTGGACTCCTAGATTATACTCTTCACAAAAAAATCAATTCAAATGATTAACTATTTAAATATAAAATCTGAAACCATTAAATTCCTAGAACAAAGGAATAAAGCTCCTTGATATGGGTCTTGGTAACAATATTTTGGTTAATACATCTAAAATACAACCAAAAATATAAAAAAAACAAACAAGTAGAACTACAGCAAACTATAAAGCTTCTGTACAGCAAAAAAAAAAAAAAGAAAGAAAGAAAAAAAAGAAAACCTATGGAATGGGAAAATATTTGCACATATAAAGGATTATTATGAAAATATTTAAAGAATTCCTACAACTTAGTATAAAACACACACACACACACACACACACACACACACACACACACACACCTCAATTAAAACACAGGCAAAGAACTTGAATAGAAATTTCTCCAAAGAATATATATGAAAATATATGAAAAGACAGTCTACAAAGAAAAATATTTCTCCACAAGTACATGAAAAATGTTTAATATCACTAGTCATGAGGGAAATACAAATTAAAGCCACAATAAGCTATCACTTCATGCCTGTTAGAACTTCCATAATCAAAAAGACAAGGGGTGCCTAGGTGGCTCAGTCGGTTAAGCCTCCGACTTCAGCTCAGGTCATGATCTCACGGTCCGTGAGTTCGAGCCCCACATAGGGCTCTGTGCTGACAGTTCAGAGCCTGGAGCCTGCTTAAGATTCTGTGTCTCCCTCTCTCTCTGCCCTTCCCCTGCTCATGCTCTGTCTCTTTCTGTCTCAAAATAAATTTAAAAAAACATTAAAAAATTAAAAAAAAAACAAAAAATTGAGCACTGTGTAAATTAGTAAAGACTATGGAAACACTTTGGAAAATCCTTGAAAAGTTCAAAATAAAAATACCATATGATTCAGTAATTCTACTTATGGGACTATATCTAAATGAAATGAAAACACTAACTCAAAAAGGATATCTGTGCCCCCATGTTAATAGCAGCATTATTTACAATAGCCCAGACGGGGAAATTATCTAAGTGTTCACTGATGGATACATGAATGAAAAAGTTGTGGTGGGCACGCATGCGTGCGCACACACACACACGATTATTTAGCCAAAAAATGAGGAAATCCCACTGTTTGTAAGAACATGAATGGACTGTGAAGGCATTATGCGATGTGAAATGTATCAGACTTATAAGTGAAATCATTTAATATTTGTCTTCATATGTAGAATGTAAAAAAAACGAACTCCTGGAAAAAGATCAGAACTGTGATTAGCAGAGGCAGATGGAGAGGAAGAATTGAAGGAAAATGGTGGACAACTTTCAGTTATGAAATAAATAAGTATTAGGAATCTAGTGCACAACAATATAACTGTAGCTGACACTGCTGTGTGATCCATTGGAATATGAGAGTTAATCCTTAGAATTCTCATCACAAGGTGAATGGTTTTTCTTTCCTTCTCTTTATGTATCTAAAGATGACGGAACGTTAGCAGGATATGTTGTAATTATTTCACAATAAATGTAAATCAAACAATCATGCTATATGCCTTAAGTTTCTACAGTGATAAATGTTAATTATTTCACAATAAAACTGGGGGAAAAAGCACTGATTCAACTCCTTTTTTGAGTTCTAAACGCAACAATCATCATAGTACCTAAGCATAAATATATTTATTATGTATTTGAAAAAAATTTGGATAGAGGCCCTTCCAAGGAGAATAAAAGTTAAAGCACTAAAGAAGAAAATTTTAGCTCCATAGAAGACACTGGAATGGTTGAAGACAAGCAACGTATTAGAAATCTGATTTGTTAATTTTTCAAGGAAAAAAATCTCAAACATATTCAAACTGTAGAAAAAAAAATTAATGGACTTTGATCTACTGTGGGATCATAGTATGGGATTTTTAAAGGGAATTTCTCTCCCAACCAGGAAGTCACATCTAAGCTAATTTAACTGATGAGAGTCCCAGAATGTTTGGAAAGCCTCACAAAAAGTTTATTAGCTCCAGGCAAAGTGGAGCCACCACCTTGAAATATCTTCAGAGGAGACCTCCAGTCACTGTCCACTCTCTAGTCAGAAGGTCAATTTCATGCCCTTTTCAACACAGTAACTTCCTGTATTTTTTGTTGCAGAAGGCTCTACCACTCTAGCTGCTCATTTCACCTTCCTTCGTTTCCCCTGTGGTCTCTATAGGAGGTTTCTACTTGGGACGTGTGAGAGCATATCAAGAAATACGATGCCTGTATTTTTTATAAATGAATCTTTGTTTTCGTTGTGTCCAGTGTCATTGGAAAAGTGAGTATTTTTTATTTAGATCAGGAAAGTAAGAAAAGTACCAAGTGGCTTAGGAAGCCACATTGAAAGCCTCTCATTGAGAGGCTATTACCAGAGCCTTACGTTCATTTCTAGGGGGAAAAAAAGTTAAAAATCATAATTCATGACCCAAAGTTATTTGTAATTTGGCTAACATCACATAAATCAATCTAAAAATTTAAAATTTATCAACATGTGCAGAAGTGAGAGGTGGTTTAAGGCTCAGGTAACTAGAGCAGATGTTTATGTGCATATCCTGATTGAGCCAAGATGGGCTCCACACACAGAATATTTCTTCTTGGACATGAGAATTTTACTCAGGCTCTTATTCCTCCTTCACTTGTCTTCATGTATCCAAGTTCTTCATATTTCTCAAGGCTCAATTCCTTACTAAACCCTTCTCCAATTAGTCTAAACAAGGATGATGTATAATAATTGCAGTTTTTCTTTACATGCTGCTTTTTATATATACAAATCTCACAAATTTTTAAAGTATATAATATTATTTTCCTTTATAGAAATAATTATTTCAATCCTACATATATAGCAGGGGTAAAGGAGTAAAACAGTGCCCAGTGATTTGTCTGATCAAAATGGTGTATCAAATATCTTGCCTGTGATGGTCTCTGTGTCAAGTGCAAGGGACTGTGGAAAACTAAGGCAGTGGCCTAGTAGTTCTCTTTTCTACATGGTTGAGGAGCCTGTCCATTTTCTGAAATAGTCACTAGGCTAATCCCATTCATTTCCCTTACCATGTCAATTGCTCTGTGCCAGTTCAAATCACCAACACAAGAAAGATGTACAGAAGCCCAAATCTAGTGTTTTTTGTTTGTTTGTTTGTTTGTTTTGTTTTAGAATCCAGGCTTGGATAAGAGATCAGTTTTTCCCAGGCTTTGTATGTGCTTTCCCATTTCTCAGTATAAGAAAAATGTCAGCTTCCCTTTCATTTATACCATTTGATCTCTGCAGAAGATAGCCTCTCTTTACGTCTTCTGTCCATATCTTCTGTCCTTATTTTTAAGAATCTTGGTAAATGATATACTCTCATTGTTCTCTGCTTATCCTTTCCCCCTTTTCATATTTTCATATCCTTTACCTATTTTCATATTAATACCTTCTCCTCTGTGTTACTTCCCTCTCCATAGGAAAAGTAGTATCCACACAAAATGTACCTTCAAAGTATCCAAATAAAACCCACCGTATTAGTAAGGATATCCATACAAGCACAGATGGTCTCCGGGACAGAGGATTAATTTCCTTCTTAATCATGGTCTCTTCCTGGGAGGTTGAGGGAAATGAAGGCCTGAGCCACCAGTTCTCGGTCCTAGATGTTACTTTCAAGGAACACATTCTAGGAAGACTGTTTAAGATTGAGGACAGGTATGGCTCCTAGTCCCCAGCTCCATTGCTCTACTGCCATTTCTCACCAACCAGACTCCCTTGGGACAGATGAAAGGCATCCAATATCCTTTCTTGTGCACCAATATAGTTATACTCAAAGGAAGATACATCTACCTTGCATTACCCCTGCCTGTGCAATGAATCTTAGCCAAAATATTCAACTGTGTAATCTCGAAATGCCCTAGATGACATTGCACTGAGTATTATTTAAAATCTTGCTTCAGGGAGAAGAAAGCTTAATAATTTATGTCTTCTTGGCTTTTTTAAATTTTCTCCTTATTGCATTTTGGCAAGGCACACCAAGTATAAATTGAATAAAGTGAGACATCACACATTGAGTATTAATTACCACAATATTAAGAGAACCTGCAGTTTTGCCTTCTGAGCTGAACAATGGCAAACTGTGAGGAAATAGAATTTTAAAGATTGCTTGTTAATCTGCCGCTACTCAAGATGTGATTTATGTACATGTTTCTTAGCTTTTGTATTTTACCTGAATTCTATTAATAAGTCCAACTGTTGGTCTGAATGAGCAAAAACTGGACCTGGAGATGTTATATAGTTGAGGAGATGTTTCTAGGACAGAATCTGTTCAAGGGCTCAAAGGCAAAGTTATAGGACTTGAAGACATGGATTCCTTCAGGTACCAAAGAAGCCAGGGAGATACAGAGGTCACTCCTACTTGAAAGGCAAAAACACAATCCTGAAAGCACTGAGCTGAGAATTTTACACAAATATACACCAAGTGGAGAAAAAGAGGACCCCAGGAGTCCCAAAGCAGTGGGCATAGAACTGGGTAAGGAAGTGTTTGGGGTGAGATGTATTAGTCTTGTGGACCCTGGGATGGTCAGTACAAACCTAAGGAAAGTATATATTGTGTCTTGAATGTCAACTTGTCTAGGAAAAATATTTGAAGCCCATCATGCTTTCTTTGTACTGAGTGTACATCATTTGGAAGCAAATACCTGCCTCATGGAATCTCTCCATGACACTTAGAGGACTTAATTGCCGAGAATAAGAATCACAGATCTACCCATAATGAGAGTGCTCACGGCACACCCAGAGTGGTTGGTTAAAGGGAAAAAGTTAAACAATAGGAAAGACATAGTTTTCTACCCCACACTAACAACTAGACTTGGGTGCCGCCACTTTGCACGTAATCCATCATCACATTGAAATATCGAAAGGTTTTCCTCTTGAGAGTAGGCAACAACAACAAAAAATCTATTATTGCTTTTTTTGTTTATCATAGTTAGAGTATTAGCAAGTAAAACAAAAACTAATATCCTATGAAGTTGAAAAGAACTGAGTTATAATGTCTAGAAGTCTACTTATATAGGAAATCCTAACTAATATTCAGGCAAAGCATTAATATTAATTGGTTTATGTCATAAAGTCACAACAATACATGGTTCATTCAATGGTCTATTATCAATTTTGTTCACATATACTATGTGTATATACAATTACATACAGATGAAAGTTATCCTCGATTTGTATATTCAGTGCATCCCAGTTAAAATCTCAGCAGTTTATGGACATGTGTTAGTCATTATAGAAATTATTAGGTTAATTCTAAGTTCAAATGGAAATTCAAAGACCCAGTATTACCAAAGTAAATGTTAAAGAAAACTAGCAAATAGATAGTAATAAATACTTATTTCAAAGCTGTGGTCATAGGTCATGTTCCTAGTAAAGGACACATAGATATACAACCAAATATAACGAATCTAGAAAGCACGCAAACCTGTAAATGTATCTGGCATCACTGCAATGTTAACTGTATTACAGTGGGGAAAAGATGGTCTTCTCAATTAGATAGGTTAGGATTTTAAGAATTATATCTAGATCCTTACTTCACCTGCCTAAATATAAGTTCCAAACAGATATCAGGTCTAAATATGTATGGAAAATAATAAAAATATTTTTGAAGAAAAATTATGGACATCATTTTGATTGTAGAAGTAAATCTAACAGACAAAAACTACAAAACAAATTGATAAATTCAAATTTAGTATAGCAAAAACTTACATTCTTCAAAAGATGTTAATAAGAGTAGAAGGGTAACTAGACTAGCAGAACATGCTGACATTAATGTATCTGAACAAGGTGTTTTACTTAGAATATCTGTGGAACATCTGCAAATCAGTAAGTCCTACAACCCAATAGAAAAACATACAAAGAGCTTTATCTCTTTATGAAAAAAGGACACCAAAATTACCATTAAGTTAATGAAGAGATATTTTAGATGTCATGGAAGTGTAGGTTAAAACATGAAAGGCTTACCTGAAAAGGCAAACAACTTTTGACTGTGAAACACCACTAAGACTGTGAATAAACTGGAACACTAAATATACATAGTTGGTGAGTTAAATCGGCACACAACTCAAGATTATCAAATGAAGTGTAACAACAGCACATAGGAAGCCCAGGTAAATCCACACTTAGGCATAAGCACATCAGAAATATCAAGGAAAATGACAGCATTGGAATATAGCAGTATTTTTCATAGTGTACACACAGATACACAGAACTGAGAAACAACTATCCACACATCCATCAGCATTAGAACAATCAGATATTCCTACAAGAACATTATTTTACACAAACACAATTACTAGATGACTATGATAAATGCAATTCAGGAAACAAGTCTGGGCGCCCTGGATGGCTCAGCCAGTTGAGTGACTGATTCTCAGTTTCAGCTCAGGTCTCACAGTTCTGGGAACGATCTCACAGTTCCAGGGATTAAGCCTCACCTCCAGCTCTGTGATGACAACACAGAGACTGCTTGGCATTCCCTCTCTTCCTCTCTCTCTGCCCCTCCACTGCTCATGCACGCTCTCTCTCAAAATAAATAAACTTAAAAAAACGAACAACAAAAAAAAAACAAAGCTAAGTAGATACATGAGATTTCCATTTTTATAAAGTACAAAAACAGACAAAACTACTCTTTACTGTTAAAAAACAAACAATGGTTAACCATAAGGCATGGTAGGGACTAAAGGAGAGAGAAACCAAACTTCTAAGAAGCTGGTAATATTCTAGGCGCTACTTGCACAGGTTATTGTTTATAAATATTCATTAAGTCATAAACTTATGGTGCATGTGCTTTTCTTTGCTTACAGTATGTATCAAGAGAAGTAAAATAAGTATTTGACAGTGGTGTATGTCTTGGGCCCTGAAGATGTTACTTGCGTCTCACCCTAACTCTTCTACTCATGATTTACTAGCTGTGGAACCTTGGATAAATTTCTTAGTACCTTAATTTTATCACCTATAAAGTGGGAATCAGGAATGACACACATGTATCTTTAATAAATTCCTATTAAGGAATTCTATTATCACAGCAACAGAACAAGAACAAGTCATACATGTGCTTCTATATAAGTATTAAGCCTGGAAAGTTTTCACTTGTGTGAAATGAAGAATAAATGGGAAGAACTTAGTGCCATTGCAAAAAATACAGGTTAGGATCAAGAATAATATTGGAAAAACTACTAAAATATTGTCCCTAGGAAATTTCAGGGATTAGTGGTACATTTGGCTGAAAAAGAAATCCAAAGGGAAAGAAAAAGATAAACAATAAAAAAATGGATGAGAAATGAAAGCATGTAAGTAAGGTGACAAAAGACCACTAAGAAACCTAACAATTAGCACTGAAAACATCAAAGAACAACAATTAGGCTGCAGAATATTAGCAATAAAAAAGGATATAATTTTAGCTCAATACAGGAAAAGAAAAAATGGTAAAAAAATGAAGTCAGAGATACAAAACCTATCAAAGAGACAATACATTGTTTAAGGGCCTTGGACAAAGGAACAAGTAACACAGACAACTACAGAGAGCAAACTAAATGTAAAATAACACCTTCTTAACTGAAAATCAAAATGAATGGTCTTACAACAAATTTCACAAGTGTTTAAAAAAGTTTAAAGAAAAGGTCATGAATATCTGGAAAGAGTCATTTAACTTAGCTCAGCACAGTGCTAACCATATTAGAAGTTATTTAATAGGTTTCTCTTGAATAGATTAACTGAAAATCATACAAAGATAACTAAAAAGTCTTTTCCAAGATTTAAAACTGGCTGAAACAGGTGCACAAATACACAGAGTGTGCAAAGTGCTTGTGTGCAAAGCTCTGCATGAAAAAAAAAAAAAAAGCAAAATTCTGTGGTCATAATTAGATAGGAGTTTTAAAAATTTTTTATTGTAGTAAAATATAAATAAAATTTACAATCTTAACCATTTTAAGGTACACAGCTCAGTGGCATCAAGTTCATTCATATGCTGTGCAACTATCACCACCATCCCTCTCTAAAACTCTTTTCTCTATGCAAAACTTAATCTTTATACCCATTGAACAGTAACTACTCGTTCCACCTTTCAGCTCCTGGAAACCACCATTCTGTTTTCCTTCTCTAGGGTTTTGGCTATCCTGAATACTCCCTTTAAGCAAAGGTATACAATATATATCTTTCTGTGGCTTATTTAACATAATGTCCCCAAGGTTCATTCATAGTGTAGAGTATCAGAGTGGTCTTCCTTTTTAAGGCTAAAAATATTCCAGTGAGTGGATGTATGTGCACACACACACATTTTGCCTATCCATTCATATGTTAAAGGCCACTTATGTTGCTTCATGTTTTAGCTCTTGCAAATGCTGCTATGAACATAGGGATACAAGTATCTCTTTAAGACTCTACCTCAATTTCTTTGGGTCTATACTAGAAACAGAATCACTGGCTAATACGGAAACTTTATTTTTACTATTTTGAGGAACAGACATACTGTTTTCCATAGTAGCTGTACTGTTTAACGTTACCACCAACAGTACACAAGAGTTCAAATTTTTCCACATCCTTACAAACACTTTGTGTGTGGGGGGGTTAGGGGGGCAGTGATGGTGGTAAGGGAAGAAGAACCATCCTAAAGGGTGTGAATAGTGGGATTTCTTGCTAGGTTTTTATTTATACTTCTCTAACAATTATTGATATTCAATGTATTTTCATGTTTATTGTTAATATGTATATGTTCTTTAAAAATGTTCATGTCCATTTCCAATTTTGAACCAGGCTGTTTTATTCAGTTTCAATTCTATGTTCTAAGTATTAACCCCTTATTAGGTATGTAATTTTTATGTATCTTCTCCCATCTGAGCCGGGGGGCGGGAGTTACATTTTTATTCTGGATATAGCATCTTTATGAAAATATTTAACTGTATTAAAGTCAATTTGTCTTTTTTTGCTTTGTTGTTATACCCAAGAAAGCATTGTCAAATTGCATGCTGTGAAGCTTTTGTCCTAGGTTTCCTTCTAAGATTTATAGTTTCAGACCTTGGATCCATTTTAATTTTCTTTTTAATTTTAGATAGAGAGCACACAAGTGGGGGACAAAGGAAGAGGAAGAGAGAATCTTAAGCAGGTTCCATGCTAAGGATGGATGTGGGGCTCAATCTGCAACCCTGGGATCATGACCTGAGCTGGAATCGATTGTCAGTCAACTGAGAAACCCAGGTGCCCCATTTTAATTCTTCTGTATATTAGGGAAGAGCCTAATTTAATTCATCTGCATTTGTATATCCACTTTTTCAGCACTTGTTGTCCTTCCTCCCAAAGAAAGGTCTTGGACCTCTTGTCAAAATTTTGCTATGGTTTACTTCTAGACTCTATTTCACTAACAATAACAATAACACACAATTTTCATTACTCTATATTTGTAATACAGTTTGAGGTCAAAACTTTTTTCTCAAGATAGTTTGATTTTTTGGGGACTTGAAATTCCATATAAATTTTAGGATGAATTTTTCTTTTCAATACTTTTCCAACTTTAACTTTCAATATACTTGTATCTTTGGATAAAGTGACTCACTATAATCATATATTTGATTTTTTAATCCATTCTACCAATCTGTGTCCTTAAACAAAGTTTAATCCATTTGCATGTAAATATTTACTGGTAGGGACTTTTACTTGTTTTTATTTTAAATTCTTTACAACTTTTTCTTATACCCTGCATCATGGTGTTTTGTGTTTAGTTCATTTTTTGTAAAGAAATATGTTTTTGTTGTTGTTGTTTTGTTGTTTTTTTTTTTTGGTGTGTGTATATTCTATTAACTGTTTTCTTTGTATTGTCCATTTGGATTAAATATCTTGAAAGTACAACACTCTAATTTAAATTTCTATCATGTTAACTTCAATAACCTACAACAGTGCTGCTCCTTCACATCTTTATCCCTACCTCTTTGTCGAAGTATTTCATCTTCATATATTGAATGTCCAAAAATTTTTGGAATACATCAGTCTTATAAATTGGGTAGGAAAACAAAATGTAGGTTAATAAACCCGAGTTACAGTACTACTAGCTTTTATAGCAGCCCATGTATTCCCCTTACTTATAACAATGTGCACTGACTGGTGTCTTCATTCCAACATGCAAGACTGTCTAGCATCTCTCACTAGACAATTCTAACATTAACCAACTCTCAGCTTCTGTTTGAGAATGTCCCATTCCTACCTAATTTTTCAAGCACAATTTTGCCAAATATATGATAATTTGCATTGTTTCTTTTAGTACATTAAACGTGTAAGTCTACTGTCATCTGGCCTCCAAGGTTTCTGAATGAGCAATCTGCTGAGATTCTTATTTGGGATCCCTTTGATGTGATGAGTCACACTTTTCTTGCTGCTTTTGAAATTACCCTTGTCTTTTGGTAGTTTGAGTTTATAGAATCCAGTGTGGCCGTCTTTGAGTTAATCCTACATGCAGTTAGTTGAATTTCTTGGATGTTTGGATCTCTCGAATTCATGAAGTGATCAGTCACTATTGCTTCAAATATTTCCTCTGCCTCTTCCTCTTTTTGAACAACTACAATGTGTGTGTCTACTTGGTGTCCCACAGGTCATGTAGGCTCTCATCACTTCTCAAAGTTTCCATCTTCCTCTTCTTCAAATTTGAAAATTTCCATTGTTCTATGTTCATGTTCACCGACTCTTCTGCTTGAATCTACCTTTGAACCCCTCTTGTAAACCTCTCATTTCACCTGCTGTACTTTTCAGCTCCATCATTTCCTATTGGTTTTATATTTGATGTGTTCATCTTATTCCTACATAATTTTACATTCTCCATGTTTACCTTTTGTTCTTTGAGTTTTTAAGAAAACTGTTTTAAAGTCCTTGTTTAGTAGATCTGCCATATGTATTTCTCTGGGACAGTTTCCCTCCACCCCCCTTAGAATTGGCAATACTGTGCTATTTCTTTGTAAAGTGTTTTTGTTGTTGAAACCTATCATATATTTTAATTTATGTTTTTAATCTAACATATATACAGTATATTCTATCAGCAGGTAATATCCCAAATATTGTGCTTCCCTTACAATTTTGTTTCTCTTTTCTTTACATGTATATGTATATTTGCATATTTTTAGGAAAAGTCCCTTTAGATAGGTCTTATTTCAATTTTATCAAAAATGTTAAAATTGAGTCTTACGTGAAATTTGTAGGAATTATCCCAAAGCTACCTGGATTTCACAGACCCGATTAACACTGTCACTTCTGTAAGTGAAAGTTTTAGAAAATATATTTAAAGAACCTTTTTTCTCATCACACTCAGGCTAGGCACCTGGGCCTGAAGTGTTCTTGTCTTTCATGGGTGACTTGGGTGGGGAAATTGTTTCACACCTGCAGGAGAAGGCTGGTTCTATTCTAATTCATGTAACCAGCTACAAGTGAAGAGGCAGCTACTTTGGAAATGATACTTATTCAAATATGTTTTTCCAATAATCTTAGATGCCTTAAAATTATGTTGACAGAAAACAACTTCAACAGCTTTTGAACTGATGACAGGATCCTGTTAATGATTTCTTCTCAATAGCTCAGAGAGGTTAGCTTGCTGCAATGATAGGATATAGCTACTATTTCCCTCAATGAATTCTACCTGCTGGAATCTTACTGCTTCACAGATCAGATGAAAGCTTTCAATTAAAATAAGATAAACTGGCTCTGGATTAAAAACTAAAACCTGAAGGTGACACAGCTATAAACAGTTTTCTACTTTCTAGGACCTTATGTGTTTCACTTGTCTGTATTTTGCACATAGCCACTTACTTTGTTTAAAAAAAAAACTGATTTAAGTAGATTTAAGTATTTTTATAAATTCCTTCATGCAATCAAGTTTACTCTATTCCCCCTCCTTCACAGTGATTTTTCTGAGGCCCAATGTATAACAAAAATGTAGGTATTTGATAGAAAAAAAATTGAACTATCAGTTCTTGGGAAGCTGTAATAGAAAGTGAAGGCATATACCCTAGCTCTTAAAAGTGTTACCATTTTTTATTGTTTCTAAATTTAAAGAAAACAATTGTAAGGACTGTCTTCACTATATCTACTAAAATAGGACAAAATTTCATTAGGCAATCCTCTTCTGTATTTGCCTAGCTGTCCTCTTGGTTTCACTTAGTTCCAATCTCACAAGTAAGCACAGACCTCCTAAGACACACTTGAATTTTATCAAGTCAATTTTATCATTACTTGGTACCTAGAGAATCGGGTTCTAATAAAGGTCTAACATTCTTTTCTTGGGTTGTAGGTTCAAGTCTGCATCAGGGTTTATGCTGATTTTGGCATGAGTGTTACCTTTTGCAGACAGACAAGAGGTTTATTCCGCTTCAGGGTCAATCCTGTCTCTTGGCTCAGAACTCAGCACACTATGTTTGATCTGCAGCAAAATGGCTTTGTTCAATTCTGGCTTGTGACAGGTAGAAGCATTAACTGGTGATAGAGTTGTCTTACACTGCTCAATTTAGGGGACTTGAAGCATGTAATGGACATAGTCTGTAGCGGTGGAATCATAGCCAGGGAATGATGTATTTTCTTGTGTTTGCGTGTGGTTTTTGTTTTCCAGGATTGTTCCCTATCCTACAAAATTAAATGGAAATGTAACCAAAAATACGATCTTGTAACCATTGGCAATGATTCAACATGGTAATGCCAATCACAGGTTTGGAAGACCTGTGTTGCCAGAATAAAGAGGAACATATTCCTGTTCTAGCTCGGGCACAAAAATTAAATAAAATTGTGAGATCTTTCTGTTTAAGATGGTTCTGTATTGAACGCCCTCATGAAAAAAAAAAGTTTGGGTTAACAGTCTAAACTTTATTTTATAGGTCCCAGACTATTAATACACATGTGTAAGTTATTAAAACATTTCTATCCAGGGGAATAAAGGTCCAAGTAAAGTCTATATTGTATTCTAGAGCTCAAATAGAAATTTAATGCAAGAGCCACATCATTTGTGTCCTAAACAATGGTTGAGTTTTATGTATGGTCTGTAATGTAATGAGGGGAATCTTTAAAAGTATGAAATAAATATGTGCATGCAAAGCTTCCTGCTTTGATTTATACTCCAGTACCTTTGTTATTATGTGAGCTATAAAATATGGTAACATGTTACGCTGAGTAAAATTCTACTTGCCAAGTTCCTTCCTTTACTCAGTTTCTGTTATCATGAACTGACTAGTTATTTTCTTCCAATACTGCTAGGACTCTGCCTTGGTTCTCTCTTCAGTAAAATTAAGTTTCTATTAGACTTGTAGTTTCCAGAACAAAACTTGTTTGCAAAGGAACAGAGTGACCAATAGGGCTCTGTGGGGGGAAGAAATGTTGGAAGTGCTGTAAACTCCATCTGTTCTCACATTTATAATCACATTCTAAATGCTAAGAATTCTGCAGAAGAGAAACATGATATTTGTTATTAACCCAATATATCCCAATCACATCTATTCACAAAATCTCTTATTTCTGAGTAATAGTTAATAAACTCAGAAATAATGGTCTCAGCAGAGTTAAGGTAACTTCAGAGTAGATGAGACCTTCTCCAAGTTCTCTCTTAAAGTAGGATATTGTGTGAAATCTCGAATAGTTCTTGACATAGATTAAACGTATAGTAAAGTTGCAGTGTGGAATTTAGGAATTTTGAAGTAAAATTTATAAATCTACACCCTGAGGCACCTCTGCATCCCTCCATTATCACAGGATTGATGGCTAGGTAGTAGCAAACAAGAACAGATGATAATTAGGCTGTGAGCCAAGTACCTGATTCCATGGTTCAAACTCAGACTTGAAATTGGCCACTGGGTATTTTAAGCAAATTGCACTACATCTAGGTTTTAACTTGCCTGAAAAATAGAGTCAGTTGAATGATACAAAATGAAAAGTCAGAAACACACAGCAAATTTCACCCTTTTCGCAGAACTTGGGCTGCTGTAGAAAAGGTTTCAAATTATTCAGTCTTAATTAAGACTGCAAGCCAACTTAATTTTACCATTCCTGGGAAAGAAAAGCAAGTTACCTAGTAAAGAGATTTATGACTACTTTATTAGTTTTGCTTTACCCCTTAGGTTCCCTCATTTTTGTTGCCATGTTTCTAGGAAATTGGTTACGTGTATACTGTTGCTTATTAGCTTTATTTTAGAAAACTAACTCGAATTAAATAATTAGATTGCACAATAATTAAATAATTAATTGCACAAGTGGTCCCTCTGCCTCATAAGCAAACAAACTGAAAAAAAAAATCCATCACAGTAGTGCAAACGCCAGAGTAGACAGTCATAAGCAGAAACATCTATGGGAACCTATACTAGGGTAGGAAAACCAGAGCTATAATTTTTAAGTTACTGGAGGCTCCGGGTGGACAAGTTTAACCACTAACTCCAGGGGGACACAGTCATGAGGGATTCTCATATCTTTTGGAATTTAACTCCAGGAGTTCTGCCAGGTCTTCACCTCCTCCTGCTTCCAGGAGAAGGGGGGAAAGTAGTCATTTAAGAATACGCCAGGAATGTCTGGGTGGCTAAGTCGGTTAAGTCGCTTAACCGGCTGACTTCAGTTCAGGTCATGATCTCACAGTTAGTGAGTTCAAGCCCCACATTGGGCTCTGTGCTGACAGCTCAGAGCCTGGAGCCTACTTCAGATTCTGTGACTCCCCTCTCCCTCTGCCCCTCCTCTGCTTGCTCTCTCTTCTAACAAAATAAATAAATAAATAATTTTTAAATGCCCCAGATTATTCTGCCATTCCATTCTTAAGATTACTGCTCTAAAGAGAAATTATTTTACCTAAGCTATTTGTTTTTGTTTTTGTTTTGTTTAAATCAGCCCAACTGGCTTGGAAAGAAAAAAACAAACAAACAAACAAAAAACTAGCCTCAGCTTACTTTAATCTTCCACGTGAGTGAAGGGAAATATACAAACCCAATTCCCTCTGGCTACCTTGTCCTACCTAAAGCAGGGGTTACTGAAAAGCATGTGTAAAGTTCATAGTCCAAGGACATGGGTTTACTAAAACACAGAGACCTATTGTGGCATATTTAATGCAGTTCCTCTTGCCTAAAATATCATGTATAGCAATCAAGAAAAAACTATCAATGTTAAAGAAAATCTTTTACAAGTTTAAAGAAACTGAGCATCAGAACCAGAGTCATAGATGTCAAGATTAATATGCTAAGTCCTCTAATGGACAAAGTGGATAATAAGTTATAAGAGCTCAATAATGTAAGCAGAAATGGAAAAGAAGACACCTATAGGTCAGAAAACACGAAACAGAATGAAAAATTCCTCTTAAGGACTTGTTAATAGACTCACCATGGCTGAGGAACAAATTTGAGTTTGAGGATTTATCAATAGAAATTTCCAAAACTGGAAAGCTAAGAGAAAATGTCTTGGTTGGGGAGCTAGAAAAAGAATGTTGAGCAAAAGTTATACATAATGAAGATACCAGAAGGATAAAGATAAAGGAACAAAGAATGGGAGTAACCATGACTGAGGATTTCTTCAAATCCTTCAAAGCTTCAAAGACCTAGCCACAGACCTAGGAAGCTCAGGAAACAAAATCAATGCCTCCTCCCTCCACACACACAATCACATACATACGTAATCATACAGATCATTATATATATATATATAGAGAGAGAGAGAGAGAGAGAGAGAGCGCGAGCGAGAGAGAGAGAGAGAGATAGAGAGAGGCAAGATGAAGGCAAAGATGTCACCTCACAACAATTTTAACATTGTACTGGAAGTTCTAGCAAATGACATAAAAATAACAGAAGCTAGAGAGGTCACATATATATGACCTATGTCCAAAAAAAGCATCAAATCCTAGAGAAGGCATTTGAAAGAGTAAAGGAAAACTTGCATAGCAACCAAGAGTTACATCAGACTTCTCAGAAGCTCCGTGAGCAAGAAGAGCATGAACATATTTAAAGTATTAAAAGGAAAAAGAAAAAAAAACCTGCCATCCGTAGAAATCTAGATCATGGGAAATGATCTTTCCCAAGTGAAGAGAAAATAAAGATTCTCAGACAAAAATTGAGGGAATTTGTTTCAAGTAAACTTCCTTGGAAGAAATAATTTTTCCAGAGTGAAGAAAAATCCCATAGGTCAGAAACTCAGATATAAACAAAGAAGTATATTGGGGAAGGAATAAGGTTAAAAGATAGCTGTATGTTTTTCTTCTTCTTAATTAATCCAACAGATAAATGTGTTCAAATAGCATCCATGTATGCAAATATCTATGTTCATATGTGTGTGGGCCTGCATATGGATGCTTATGTTAAGCAAAATAACAGCAATGAGCCAAATTAGGAATATTCCGTTATTATAAAGGTATTTTCATTTGCTATGAAGAGGTATAGTATTATTTGACAGTGGATTTAAATTAGCTATAATTGAATTTATCAGGCTCTAGGGCAACAAGTAAAACTTTATCAAAGTATAATTGATATATTATGAAGAAAATAGAGTAAAATGCTCAATTAAAATGAAAAAGGCAGAAAAAATAGAATATATAAATAACCACGAAGAACAAGAGCAACATATAGCCAATAGTAGAAAATATAGCAGACATTAATCCAATTTTGCCAATTAATTTAAACATCAATGGTGTAAAAACACCAATTAAAAATACAGATTTTCAGAGTAGATAAAAAAAAAAAAATCAAGACAGCTCCATGTTGTCAAAGAAACTATTTCAGGTTTTACATATTGAAAGAAAAATGAAGATTTACCCTTCCAATCCAAGGAAAGTTGTAGTAGTTACATTAATTTCAGGTAGAGCCAACTTCACAGAAAGCAAAGTTGTTAGGGATAAATAAGGCTATTGCATCAAGATGAAGGGGTCAAATCTCTAGTAAGACACAGTCATACACATATTAAGAACTGCTAACAAGAGCGTATACTACATGAGGCAAAAACTGATAGAAAAAAAAACACAGGAAAAAAGTAATGTTCCTGCTGTCATACTCAGACACTTCAGCTAGAAGTAATGAACAAATCTGGCAGTCAGAAAAGTTAGGGCGTAATTAAACTCAACAGTGTGTAAGTCAACCGAATTTAATTGACATCTATTGTATATCCGAAGAACAAAATTAATCTTTTTCACAATAATGTCTTAAAAGTCCTGCACTCTCACCAAGTGAAATTATTGCAGGTATGCAAGGCTGGTTCCATATTTGAAAAAAAAAAAAAGACAAAAAACAAAAAACAAAACAAAACAGTATGCTCTACCACAACAAGTTAAAAAGGATTAAAAAAATCACATGATCATTTCAATACATGCAGAAAAAGGACTTGACAAAATCAAACAGTCATTCATGATAATTCTCTGAAAACTAAAAATAGGGGAGATCTTCAACACAATAAAGGATATTTACAAAGACTTAGGACTAATATTATATTCAATAGTGAGAACCTAGAAGCTTTTCTGCTGAGATCACAAAGAAGGCAAGATGTCACCTCACAACAATTTTAACATTGTACTGGAAGTTCTAGCTAATGAAGTTAAAGTAACAAAAGCTAGAGAGGCCACAAAGGAATTAAACTCTACATGACATGATTGTCTCGTATAAAATCTGAAAGAATTGACAGTAAGAACTCCTGGAACTCATAATTATAGCAGGGTTGCAAGACACAAGTTTAGTATTTAAGACACTTGCTTTCCTACATATCAGCAACAAACAAGTGGACTTTGAAATAAAAATATACATTAGCACCCTTAAAATTGAATTAGGGAAAAAATTTAGAATGCACCAAAGCTATAGGAATAAGACTACATAACTGATAAAAAATAGATCAAAGAATAAAAGGATTCTTTGTAATACTGAATCTTTGTAAACAGAGACATTAGTTCCTAATTTTATTGATTCAATGCAATCAAAATCAAAATCTCAGAACATTATCCTGTGGGTGCCAACAAACGAGTTTTAAATAGAGAAGCAAAATACACAGACTAACCCTGTAAGCATTAATATAGATGAAAAAAGACAACTGACAGTGTCCAACTTCAGCACTTCATACAGAGTACCAATAATTATGACAAAGGCATTGGCAAAATAATACACAAGTAGATCAAAAAAACAACAAAACCAGCATATGGAGCCCAGAAGTAGAGCCACTTAAATGCAGCCCCCTGATCTTTGTGAAATTAACAAAGGCAACACAATGGAGTAAAGATGGTCTTTTCAGGAAATGCTGGAACAAGAACTTTTCATGACAAGAGAATCTAGACATAGATATTACATTTTTCACAAAAAAAAATGACTTGAAATTAGTCATTGACCAAAATTAAAAACATGTAACCTTAAATTTTCTAAAGATAACACAGGAGAAAAATCAAGATGACCTTGGGTATGACAAGGACTTTGTAGATATAAAATTAACAATGTGATCCTTGAAATAAATCATTAACAAGCTGGACTGCATTAAAATTCAAAATGCTGTTTAAAAAATATCAAGAGAATGAGAAGTCACAGATTAGGAGAAATCATTACCAAAGACATATCTGGTGTAAGACTGTTATTCAAAATATTTTTTTTTAATTTTTTTAATGTTTATTTATTTTTGAGACAGAGAGAGAGAGCATGAACGGGGGAGGGTCAGAGAGAGGGAGACACAGAATCTGAAACAGGCTCCAGGCTCTGAGCTGTTAGCACAGAGCCTGACGCGGGGCTCGAACTCACAGACCACGAGATCGTGACCTGAGCTGAAGTAGGCCGCTTAACCGACTGAGCCACCCAGGCGTCCCTGAAATTATACAAATATACCAAAATATCCAGAAAATATATGAAGATACATCTAAAAAATCCAGAACTCAATTAAAAAAAGAAGTATAACCTCCTTAAAATGGGCAAAAGTCCTGACCAGCCACCACAAAGATATATTGATGAAAATTTCTCATACTGTTAGGGTACTGCAAATTAAAACACAGTACAATACCGCTATCCACCTATTAGAATAGCCAAACTCTAAAATCTAAAAATTTCCAATGCTGTTGAAACATGGGAAAGCAAATTCTCATTCATTGCTGGTGGGAAAGCAAACCAGTACAGCCATTTTGAAATAAAGTTTGGTGGTTCTTGAAAAATTAAACTTACTTTTAATCATAATCAGTAATCATAAACTTTGCTGCTTATCCAAGTTGAAAAATTACATCCAAACAAAACCTGAACGTGGATATTTGTAGTAAATGTATTTTTAATTGTCAAAACTTAGAGGAATCAAAAGAACCTTCTTTAGGTGAATAGATACATAAACTGTGGTATATCCAGGAATTGGATTATTATTCAGCCCTGAAAAAAAAAAAAAAGGACTCTCATACCATGGAAAGACATAGGAGAATTTTAAAATCAGATTACCGAGTGAAAAAAGTCAATTTGAAAACTCCTACGCAAAGCTTTTCTAACTATAGGATATTTTGGTAAAGGTAAAACTATGGAGACAGTAAAAAGATCAGTAATTTCCAGATGCGTTGTGGAGGTAAGGGATGAATAAGCAGATCAGAGGACTTTTAGGACAATGAAACTATTCTGTAGGACACTACAACTATGGGTATCATCATGTGTTTGTAGAAGAAAGAAGAAAACCTAATGTAAACTATGGACTAAGGATGATGGCATGTGCATGTAGGGTCATGGATGTCAACAAATATAGCACTCTGGTGCCTAATGTGGATTGTAGAGGAGGCTGCACAGCAAGAAGGCTAAAGATGGGTGGGGACTTTCTGTATCTTTTACTCAAATTTGCTGTGAACCTGAAATTGCTCTAAAACTAAAGTCTGTTTTTTTAAAAAGTTACTGAATACTTTGGATATTATTAAATATACATATTTCTAACAATTTTATACTCCCAACTGAAATTTAACCTCTTCAACCAAAAAAGAAGATGGCTTATAATTCTATTTCTTTATGAGGCCCTACTGAGATGGTGGCCTTACCCAAAGTAGAAGCTACACAAATAATTAACAAATGAACATACGGGTAAATGGTTAAATAGAAAAGTCCAAAATGGGCTTTCCTTCCAATTTCTAACATTTTTGATATTGTAGTTGTCATGTTGGCGTTTTGTATAACTAAACCTACTACCAGGTTCATGTTAAAAACCAGTGCACCCTTGTTCAATTTACTCAGTTAATTGCTATAATCAATCTATAATTGTCATTTCCAGTCATTTCTAGCTTTCCTACTAATGTATAAATTTTTGTAGTATTTACAGTATTTTCATTCTAGGTTTTTAGACTTTATAAAACATTTTATTCTTCATCTCCAACTTGCTTTTTCACACATAAGTATGCTTGAGAGATAAACTTATGCTGATTCATGTTTTTATTTTTAATATCACTTTTTATAAATATTCAATAATGGGTTTTTCTAGTCTTAATGGGATTTAGGTCATTTCCATTTTTTTGCTACTACTATAATGCTATGGTGAACATCTATACACATGTCTGATGTCTAATAAGCAGGTGACTGTAGATTATGTCTAGGAGTGGAAAGGCTGACTTCTAGCCTGTGAAAACTCCAGTTTTATTAATGTTTTCCAGACAGCTCTCCAAAATGGTTTTGCAACTTACTCTTATGAGTCCTCATTTCATAAAATTGTAGTTTTCCAACACTATTAGCCCTTTGGGCATTAACATTTATGCTAGTGTTTGTAGTTAATCTTGCACTGTAACTCTAAGTCCCTATGTCATTCTGGCGACCATTCAAGAGCAGGGACACACGCTCATACTTTGAATATATTTCCATCTCTGTACTGTTCTTATATGGCCTAAGGCCACAAGAATTTAACACCCAAAACATATGAATTCCTTTTTCCTAACCCTTAATGGTTTAGCATTCTTTTATTTTAAACACAGCTTCCGTTTTAATTTAAAGTTTGGTTTAATGGCAGAGGGCTGTACTTATCTAACTGATCTGTTTTACCAGGGTGAATTGAAATCCAATTCATATGCTGTACTCCCCCTATGTCTTGACAAGCTTAATACCCTCCTCATTGTGCTATGGAATACCAGCACCACAGGGCAGAAATATGGCTACTAAGATTCTAAGGTCTGGGTAACTATAGACTTCAACTAATTCTCCATAACTTATGTTTATTAAGTATGTAATGCCTCAGAGCACAGTTTAAGTAACAATAAAGTATTCAGGCTGTATTTCAAAGGAAAGAACGTATTAAGTAATCATTTAAATGAGAATTAACTAACAAGAACAGCACATTCTGATTTAATGCTGAGATTACGTTTTTTTTTTTATAAGTTATTTTTCACCTGACTTGTTTTTTGAAACTGGTAACTCCTACGAATACGATTATAAATCATGATAGACAGAAATGTATCTCTATTTGGTCTTTTGTTCAATAAGGATTTGAGGTTACTACTAGATTTTGTTTGTTTTACTAGGTTAAGTATAGCACACATATAGAGAAGTACATAAATAAGTATCTAATAAGGAGTTTTCAGGGAATACACCCATGCAAATGGCATTCAGATCAATAAAATGAATGTTATCTACAAAAACTCAAAAGCCTCTTTGGGTCCACTTCCAAACATCCTTACTACGAAGGGTGTGTGGTGTGTGTGTGTGTGTTAATTATTTTTTTTCATTTATATCCAAGTTAGTTAGCGTATAGTACAATGATTTCAGGTATCATATATATATATATATATATATATATATATATCATATATATATACAGATATAGATAGATATGGTGTACATATATATATCTATATATATATGGTATATATATATATATATATATATATACACACATCTTTATCCATTCATCCATCAATGGACATTTGGGCTCTCTATATACTTTGGCTATTGTTAATAGGGCTGCTATAAACATGGGGGTGCGTGTGTCCCTTCGAAACAGCACACCTGTATCCCTTGGATAAATGCCTAGTAGTGCAATTGCTGGGTCATAGGGTAGTTCTATTTTTAGCTTTTTGAGGAACCTCCTTACTATTTTCCAGAGTGGCTGCACCAGTTTGCATTTCCACCAGCAATGCAAATGAGATCCTCTTTCTCCACATCCTCGACAATATCTGTTGTTTCCTGAGTTGTTAATGTCAGCCATCCTGACAGGTGTGAGGTGGTATCTCATTGTGGTTTTGATTTGTATTTCCCTGATGATGAGTGACGAGCATTTTTTCATGTGTCGGTTGGCCATCTGGATGTCTTCTTTGGAAAAGTGTCTATTTATGTCTTTTGCCCATTTCTTCACTGCATTATTTGTTGTTTGGGTGTTGAGTTTGAGAAGTTCTTTATAGATTATGGATACTAGCCCTTTATCTGATATGTCATTTGCAAATATCTTCTCCCATTCCACTGATTGCCTTTTACTTTTGTTCATTGTTTTCTTCGAGGTGAAGAAGCTTTTTTATCTTAATGAAGTTCCAATAGTTCATTTTTGCTCTTGTTTCCCTTGCCTCTGGAGACGTGTTGAGTAAGAAGTTTCTGCAGCCAAGGTCAAAGAGGTTTTTGCTTGCTTTCTCCTCAAGGATTTTGATGGCTTCCTGTGTTACGTTTAGGTCTTTCATCCGTTTTAGGTTTATTTTTGTGTATGGTGTAAGAAAGTGGTCCAGGTTCATTTCTCTGCATGTCACTGTCCTTGTTTAAAAAGTAGACCATGGGCGCCTGGGTGGCGCAGTCGGTTAAGCGTCCGACTTCAGCCAGGTCACGATCTCGCGGTCCGGGAGTTCGAGCCCCGCGTCAGGCTCTGGGCTGTTGGCTCGGAGCCTGGAGCCTGTTTCCAATTCTGTGTCTCCCTCTCTCTCTGCCCCTCCCCTGTTCATGCTCTGTCTCTCTCTGTCCCCAAAATAAATAAACGTTGAAAAAAAAATTAAAAAAAATAAAAAATAAAAAAAAAATAAAAAGTAGACCAAATAGTTCCTTAGGAAATAAAGTGAGTGAAGGGTTAACCTGGAGTCACAAAAGGCGGCAGAATGTGAATTAAGCATGGGGATGGACCTTGGAATACCTCTCCAGTGTCCACTCTGTTACATTTCACAGCCACTCGGTTTGCTTTCACTTCCATTTGAAAGCAGAAAGAAATCCAGCAATTAAGTGGATCAGGTTATGTTTCCATTATGAAAAATTAAATTCTCTCTTTGGGTGCCTTCTACCCCAGGCAACTCTCCACACTATTTTTTGCCAGTTTTGTTTTTTGGCCCCTTGCCTTTAGTATTATAATTGAGACTTCCTTGAAATAGCACCCCACCCCCACCACCCCACCTCCACCCCCCACAAAAAAATACCACAAAGCAACATTCCAAGTCATTATACAAAGTTGTTGTGATGTGTATCATTTTATATGAAGAATAGGCTCACATCATTTTATAATTCTATACACTCATGGTATATGCTAGTATCATAACACGTGACCAATATTGAGATACATTCAATTCCCTTTTATGCAAGGATGATTCAACCACAAGGAGTATAGTACCTAAAGCCTCTAGTTGTTTCCATAAGGTTTTTGTTTTTGAGCTTAGATCAGGCTATTTGTGAGGTGACCTCAGCCTGTTAATGAATAAGGCAGTGGTAGTTAAGGGTAGGCCTTACTCGGTGGCCCTAGATGGTAACTGAGTTAAGCTACTATATGATGGCCTAACCAATTTCATCCAACATGGAATATCCTCAAACAAATTATCTTTGCTGTAATACCCAGTCTTCCAGACAATTGGAAAGACTGAAATTCAGCTCCCTCTGCTAAATCCTGCCTTTCACCACCTTTTTTTCTTCAGAGCTAACATTCAAATAATAGTCTGGACTCCTAAGTGCTCAATATATGCTATTGCAAAACCTAACCTGCAAAAATAACCAGTACTCTTGTTATTTTTTGACTTTTTGATTGTAGTCATTCTGATAGGTGTAAGGGGATATCTCATTCTAGTTTTGATCTGTATTCTCCTGATTAGTGACACTGAGCATCTTGTCTCACACATCTATTGGCCATCTGTAGGTCTTATTTGAGAAAAATGGTGTCTATTTAGGTCCTCTTCCCATTTTTTTTAACCACATTATTTTTGGTGTTGACTTATTAAGTTCTTTATGCTTTTAGATATTCTCCCCTTATCAGATATACCATTGACAAGTATGAAATATGATCTCCCACTTGGTAGGTTGCCTGTGTTTGTTTTTGTTTGTGCAAGTGATTTCACTGTGCAGATGATTTTATTTTGACATAATTTCCATAGTTTACTTTTACATTGGTTTCCCTTGGTTTAGGGACCTGTCTAGAAAAATGTTGCTATGGCCCATGTTCTAGAGAAAGGAACCTTCATGCACTATTGATGGTAATGTAAGATTATATAGCCAATAAGAAGGATGATATGGAGATTTCTCAAAAGTTAATAGGAATACAGTATGATCCATTAATTCCACTACTGGATATTTACCCAAAGAAAATGAAAACACTAATTTGAAAAGCTATATGCACCCCTATGTTTATTGTAGCATTATTTACAACAGCCACAATAGGGAAGCAAACTAAGTCTCTATTGATAGACAAACAGATTCTAAAGATGCGGTATGTATATGTGTATATACACACACACACACACACACACAATCAAATATTATGTAGCCACAAAAAAGGATGAGATCTTGCCATCTGTGACAACATGGATGGACCTACAGGGTATTATGCTAGGTGAAGTCAGAAGGACAAACCACATGATTACTTTTATGAGGCATTTAAAAAAGAAATGAATAATATAACAAGAAAAAACAGAATCAGACATATAAATACAGAGAAAAAAATGATGGTTGCCAAGGGAAGGAAGGTTGGGGGAGGCAGGCAGAATGAGTAAAGAAGAATGGGAATCCTAAGCTTCCATTTAGGAAATGAAGGAGTCACAGGAATAAGAGGCACAGCATAGGGAATATAGTTAACCATACTGCATTATTAGCTTTGTAATGTGATGGGTGGTAGCTACACTCATGGTAAGCAAAGCATAAAGTATAGACTTTTTAATCATTAGCTTGTAGACCTGAAACTGAAGTATCATGGTGTGTCAACTACACTTTAAAAAAAGTTAGTTAAAAATTCACGTTACCTCAATACAAAACCATTTCCATGATGTCAGTCTCTAAATATTCTGGTTAAATGAAGTTTTGTTGGATTGTTTCAGGGCAAACATCTTGAAGTTTCAGATTCTTTTATCTATGTTTTATCACCAGTTTCACTCAAAATACCTTGGGAAAGTCCTTTTACTGCCCTCTACACTTAGGGGTCACTACTTGGTTTTTAAGAAACTATATCCTTTGTTACAACATTATCAATCCAGACTCTGCTATTTTCCTCGGTCACTTTATGTTAGTAACATTTTCTCATCCCTACAAAGTCTCAGATAACAAAAGGACAGATGTATGTAACAAATGATATAAAGTAATTGACTGCTTCTGGAAATAGAGTTTTCAGGAGATTTGCCAACAAAATCTGTTCAGCTTGTAAGGCTCTAGGGGCAAAGTACTAATTTCCATAATGTCCAATACTTAGTATAAGTCCTGTCCAATGAGACTAGACATGAGGCCACCAGCTGGTGAAGGGCATTTCTTCTTTCATGGTACATTGTACTCTACACACACACACACACACACACACACACACACACACACACACACAGTATGGGCATATTACCACTCTAAAGGAAGCCAATGCCCCAGGCAGAAAGCCTCATCAATCCTGTCTCTTCCAGACTGTGTGATCAATTCTATCCGATCTGTGCCAGATCAAGTCCAAAGTTATGTACTAGAGCTTATTACACTAAAGCTATGCACTAGAGTTCAATTCAGTTATCTTCTCTGCTAATAAATTATATGTGCGAGGTAAAATAATGCTGTTCTCAGAGAAGTCTTGGAACTTGGAGCATTTTAACCTGATACTCTTTAGTAAACTACTTATAGTGGGAATGCATTTATCTCTAGTTAAGGATTATTATATTTAAAGCACAGAAAATGAATTTTTAAAGAAGGGTATAGAAAGGGTTTTGTTGCCTCAAATGAAAGCTTCAAATTTTATAAGAGAACACACCCCTAACTAGATTTGGTTTTATATGCCATTAGGTGTCTTAAATATGATCAGGCAAAATTAGTGAGAAAGTTCAATCTGGATTCTCCTAATGCCACCTGTAAAGCATGAAACTTGGCTTTGCCACTCTTCTCTCTCTTCCTCTTTCCATATCACTTTTAAGTAGTATTTGAATTCTACCTATGTAACAGGCACTGTGCTAGGTTCCATGTTCCATCTATCATTAGTTGGTCATTAATGGTTTACTTTTACCTGTGTCTACCATCACCAAAAACCACCCTCGTTCCTCATTTGAAATAGTCTCATAGGTGGTCTCATCTTGGTGTACACTTCCAAACATTCTTTAGAACAGAAGACATTTTTTCCTCTCCACCCCCAAATCTGACCAAGGTAGAAAAGGGGGTCTTCTCAACTGTTTAGTTACTACTCAGAAAACAGCTCTTGAGTGCTTATGAATTAGATTCTAGGCGTAGGATTCAGGGAGCATATGATTTGTCCCAGTATTTCAGGTTCTGAGACTAGTATTTACCACTCCACTGAATTAGAGGTACTGTCTGGGGCAGGGAGGGAGAGAGATAAAAAAAAGTTAGGGCATCCAGATTGGAAAGGAAATAAAAATTGTCTTTATTTGCAGATAATAGTTACCATAGAAAGTCTTATTACTTCTAGTAAGTTTTTAGTAGGCTTAAGTTTAACATGTGGAACCTAAGACGAACATCAATTTTGTTTCCATATCAGACAATTCTTGAAAATTAAATTATCTTTCATACCAGAATATAAAATAGGGGACAATAAGATGAGGGATCTACAAGAATTATATAGTGAAACCTATAAAAGATTACTGGTAAGACCTAAGTAGAGTTATACCATGCCCACAGATCAGAGGATAGTATTGGTATACAATGTCAGTTCTCAAGTTGGCGTACAGATACTACCATAAACAAAAACAATTTCTACCACAAAAACATGAAAAGCTTAGTCTCAAAGTAAAGAAATGCAAAGAACCTAGAAAAGCCACAACTTTGAAAAATGAAACAAAGATTTATCTTGCTTGACTTTGATTACTATAGCTTTTATACAGTTTGAATAAAAAGACCACTAGATCAAAGGAACAAAAGAGAATTGAGAAATAGGCCTATGTATTAGTCTTCAATAAATTAAGTTGAAAGGGTATTATATGGATAAGGATAGTTTTTCTTTAATAGTGCTGGAAAAGTTAGTTACCTCTATGTAAAAAAAAAAAGTCAAGTCTTAATATCAATCTTTGTAAGAATTAACTCAAAATAAATTATAGCTCTAAATGCAAACTCACAAGTTTTAAGTTTTCTGTAGGAAAACCTAAGACAAAACTTGAGGTTATATACAAAACACAGGTTTTAGGTATTAGCATATGGCTCATAAAGAAAAATGTAATTGTACTTTGTCAAAACACAGAACTTCTCTTTAAGGTACATTGTTAGGATAAAAAAAAAAGCAATCCACAGGTTCAGAAAATGTTTGCAAATCTTATCTAGGAGTTTTGTCTAGAATACATAATGAAATAAAAGACTCAATAAGAAAATCAAGTGAGGAAATGAGCCAAGATTGAGCTGACATTAGGAAAAAAAAAAAAGTGTGTTAATGGCAAATAAATACACGACTTGATGTTCAATATCTTTAGTTACTATCAACTTCATTGGCTATAGTGAATATTTGGAAATAGAACTTAAAATTGCAATATAATACTATTACCTATTAAAATTAAAATGTCGGGGCGCCTGGGTGGCTCAGTCAGTTAAGCATCCGACTTCAGCTCAGGTCACGATCTCACAGTCCGTGAGTTCGAGCCCCGCGTCGGGTTCTGGGCTGATGGCTCAGAGCCTGGAGCCTACTTCCGATTCTGTGTCTCCTTCTCTCTCTGCCCCTCCCCCATTCATGCTCTCTCTCTGTCTCAAAAATAAATAAAAACGTTAAAAAAAATAAAAAAATAAATAAAATAAAATTAAAATGTCAACATTAAAACAAAAAGACCAAGTATATTGGTTATGGTGAAACCAGAATCCTCATACATTACCAGTGGAAATGTAAGATGGCACAGACTCTTTGGCAAACACGTAATTTCTTAAAATATAATACAGACCCCTACTATGTGACCTGGAATTCTAATTCCGAGTAGCTACCCAGAGGATTGAAAGTCTAATCCATACAAAGACTTACACAAACTGCATAGTTGTGTTTGTAGTAGTTCCAAGCCAGTTGTGGCCCCCATGCCCTCAATAGTGAATTCTATTCAGCAATAGGATGAACCATAGATACACTCAACAATATAGATAAATCAAAATGATTACACAGAGTCAAAGAAGCCCTACCAAAAGAAGGCACATATTATAGGGTTTTTTTTTTTTTTTCTATGTCAAACTCCTTATCAACGAAGCTCTTTGGACAAAAGACTTAGGAGTCATTTCATGGG
This sequence comes from Lynx canadensis, assembly GCF_007474595.2. Lineage (NCBI taxonomy): Eukaryota > Metazoa > Chordata > Mammalia > Carnivora > Felidae > Lynx > Lynx canadensis. The sequence continues at coordinate 21,626,994 of NC_044313.2, forward strand.
AAATAGGGAGAAGGAATAGAGAAGGTCAAGACTGAGCAATTACAGATGGGGAGGAGTAAATTTTGCCAAGTAATATATATGTGCATTATACTAATTATAATGTCTTCATAGGTTCATATGTGTCAAAGTTAAATGTTCCATTTAAGTATCTGTGCTTCATACTTCAGAGTTTTTGATAGTCTATCATAAACTGAGTAAGAATACTCTTAAAAAATTGCAGCACTTTCCTTAACATTTCCAGCATACTTTTGGCTGTCTGGATTTCAAGTCTTGCAAAGTGTCACTGTGTTAACTAAGTCTTTTATTTTCTATATTCTGATGCTCTGCCATCTGTGACTTTGCTGACCCAAGAGGAACCGCCTCCCCCCCCCCACCCCCACCACCACCCAGAGCTAGCAAGATTCCTTGAAATAGTAGACAACTTACCCAGGGATAATGCTTTTCAAATGTAAGGAAAGCAATCAAGATTCCAAGTCCAAGCACAGAAATATTTATACCTGCTTTGAATATGGGAAATCTGTCTGGTTATAGCTTTGTGAGTTAAGTTACCCATTTCTTTAGTGTTAGTTTCTAATTGTTAATTGATGCCACCAAATACGTGAGGGTAAAAGCAATAATAATCTAGTATGTTGTTTTTGAGACAGCCAACAATTAAACAGTATCATTAAACTATCAAGGAGTACACAGATTCGCCGTTTATATTAGTTTTGGTTTCACAGGCTGTCAAGATGGTAAAACTCATTTCTCTCAATTCTATGATGGCAGTCAGTGTCAAGGAAAACATACCTGTGATCATTACTTTTTAGTAGTAAGCAAAAACGTTACCATTACTTGCTAAGCAAACAGGTTACAACAGTTATAATATCATAGATGCCAAGGGTGAAGGTGCCAGAGACAAAACAGCTTTGGGGAGCTGTGGGGTTATCATCAACTGTTTAATATCTAACTGGTAATTTACTTATTAGTGCTAAGATGAAAAGTGTGCACCTTCTAAAATATTTCTTCCCTACTTGGAGCTCAAAGGAACTATTCTGAGAATGTGAAGTTTGACCTTTTTTTGTGTGTGTCCACATTTCTTGGGTTTGCAGTCTCATGAATTAAATATAGAGCACACATTATTCAACCTTAATGGGCATTTAAAGGTCTGTGAGTAGTCTCCTCTCAACCACAGATATTTTATACATAAATAAAAAGAGACACATGGTAACCTAGTATTTAGGATCAGGGCTTTAAAATTCTGATTTCTCTCCTTGGTTCTATGATTTGTGTCACTACAGGATGAGCTCACTGATCTAGGTCTTCTCTAATTCCTCAACTGTTCACTTCTGTTTAATATTGCTTATTCAACAGAATTTGAGCCCACATAGGATTTGTTTTGTGCTAGATCCCAGCATAATATACAGAAGACACAGGCTCTATCTCAAGTCTGAGTGCCGAGAATAACACAAGAAATCTAAACTTGTGTTAAGAAATGGAGAAGATATTTCAGGCACCTGGGTGACTCAGTCAACCGGTTGGTTGGGCAATCAACTTCGGCTCAGGTCATGATCTCGAGGTTTATGAGTTTGAGCCCCGTGTCTTGGGCTCTGTGTTGACAGCTGAGAGACTGGAGCCAGCTTCGGATTCTCTGTCTTCCTCTCTCTCTGCCCCTCCCCCACTCATGCTCTGTCTCTGTCTCAGGAATAAACATTAAGACATTTTTAAAGAAATGGAGAAGATACAAATTTATACAGTTAAATGGTAACAAATACAGTTACATATGTAAGTGAATGCTTTATTTAGTAAAGTACAGGAACAGGAGTGTTCAGAATCCACTTTCCTGCATCTGAATTCCACATTTACTCTAGCTATGGGGTCTTGGATAGTTCAACTACAGTCTCCCTCTCTGTCAAATTTGGATTTTACTAGCAACTTGACTGGCTGTAGTGAAAATTAAATGCAATCATCTATGACAAGTGTTCAACACAATGCCTAGTTAAGTATCTAAGTCTTGCTAAGAGGAAGGACCTCCACACATAACCCCTCTTTTCTAGGACAACCCTATCAAGAATTGAAGTCATTCTAGATGAAAGGAAGTCAGTGCATAAAAGCTGGAAGAACATTCAAATCCTAGTCAAAAGGGGAAGTTGTTGTCCTAGTCAGAGTATGAACATTGATATTTCCACTGAGTAGGAAGAAAAATGAACCAAAAAGTTAACAAATTACAAGTCCTTGAAAATTTGAGGAAGAACAAATGTATCATAATGGAGACACCAAAGTGAGATCATGAATGATGTTGGAATGTTGAGGAATAAGTTTATATAGAGATGGCTCCATGGCACAGGGGTTAACTATCAAGTTAGGAATCCAGGAAGAATTAAGGAAGAACTGAGTTTAAGACATTATTTTGGCTCAGGAAAGGAAAACCTCCATTGTTGTAGGTCTTCTTTCAATACTGCCAATTCCATATCTTACATTCTAAGAAACAAACAAGAATATATACAAAATCCTAGTGCAAGTTATAGAAGTTTGGTCAAATGAGAAACAGTTGAGACCTAGAGGTATTAGGCGGACCATTTACAGAAAATGATCAATGCCTCGTCTATAGTAAAATACTTTCATAAAATAGATGCTTAACTACAAATATTAATACTAAGAACAACTATCAGATATGTAGCATTTACTATGTGCCAGGTTCCCTAATAAAGGCTTTCCTTTTTTTAACTGATTTAATTAAAAAAAATTAAGTTAGAACAAGTAAAAATAGCAGAGTTTGTTGATATTCCCCAGCATGTGTACACAACAAAACTAAGTAAGACATAGAACTGGTTATATTTGTAAGGACAGAGAGGTATGCAGAAGTCGACTCACAGATCTGTGCTGAATTTAAGGAGATTGATGGAGAACTTGAAGTTGTATTCCTATTTACTTACAAGTAACATGACCATCACCACTGGCATCATCCTCCTCATTGTGGTCATCACCACCACCCTTATTGTTTCTGATCACCTATTTGTACATCACATGTTATTGCTTTTAAAACACTTAACAACCCTGGTTGGAAGAACAGTTTTCCATTCTGTATGAATGCTGTGAGACTTGCTATAAGCAACTTTCCCAAGTTTATAAAGGTAAGTGAGGACAGGAGAAGAGCAAAGATCAAGATTTGAATCCATACTGAGTGACTTCAAATTCTACTTGTTTCCTTTGTGCTTTAGGGGCCGTTTAAAAATAAATTTCAAGATGGAACTACCGTAACTGGATAGGGCATTCTATTTACAAAGTCATTGTCCTTTCTTTAATGAAAGGAATAATCACTAGAAATAGACAATATTATGATATACTGTGTGTTGTTTTTGTTCAAGAAAAATACCTTTGTTCTAAGTATTTAATTCTTCATGAGAGAGTTCCAATTTTGCCATCTATGTCACTGGGATCTCAGGTCTATTATTCACAATGGAGGGAAAATGGTGAAGCCAGAGTTGTTCTGCTTTTACTGGTGCTATATAAAGTTGCATGAGAATGTTACCCCCATACAAACAAGCACAAATTGGATTGCCCATAAAATCTACATTTGGTGGAGGCTCAAAAGTTGAATAAGGAAACATAAACCCAGAAGAAACTAAAACTCAATTTTAAATCCTCCAACCCTATCCCAAAACAAGATGGAAGGTACAAATCACTCCACCCTTGGCAGCCAAGCAGGGCTAAGATAATGGCCTATATGAAAGTAGGTGAAAATAAAAGATGATTCTCAGGTTCTTCTAATTGGCTTTCCCCAAATGGCTATAAATATATAACAGTCCAGCACTTTAGACCTGGAATAACTAGAAGGAAATTATGTCACATTTCAAAAGGATTTCTAGCCTCTTGAGGCAAGAACAAGGTCTTATATCCTCTCCATTTTTACACAGTACTGTTTGGATACTCTAATATACTTCCAGCAATCAGTTTAATTCAGAGAACATTAGCCACTGTTGGTTTTTTTTTTTCCATCCAATAGGAATATGAATTGGATTCAAAGCTGTAGACTTGAACGTATCTAGTTTCAGCCATTTATTCAGAGAGCTTAGGCAAGGATTTAATGGAATTAATTGTTCATCGTGTTGTTTTAAGGTTAAAATTAAACAATATCATGAATCTAACACAGACCCTGCTTTCAAATATACTTTAGTGATTGCAAAGACAGACAACCATTCAACCACCCCTCCTTTCCCCCACTCAACCTTGCAGACATTGTAAATTATTCATGACATATTCTACATACACTGAGCCTCAGATTCTGCTCAACACAGAGGTACGTGCAACATCTACAAACTGATAGGAGCTGGTAAAAGGCTTATGGCCTCTAATATCTCTGGCTTAAGTGGAGTGGTAAGGAAGCAAATTCTAAGTCAACTGAACATCATAAAATAATTAATGTTGAAGAAAAGCTAAAGAAGTGAGGAATGGCTTTGAGTTGATGAGAAATAGGACAGGAGATACCAGACCGTGAGAAGTTTAATACAATGAGAATTATATGTGTTTACAAGTATACATCAGTAATAGAGAAAACTGCCAAAGAGAAGCCAAGTAAATACTTTTAACTGTGCCAAAGAATTTGCAACTTATACCAGAGAATTTTAAGCAGGGAAGTGGGATCAAGTTTGTATTTTCAGAAGAATATCTAACTGAAATATATAGAATAAAATGGGAGAGGTAGACCTGGCAGTTCAGATCTATTGTTAAGACTATAGTTAAGAGGTGAGTGATGGCCTTCTGCAGTGGGAATGGGAGGCCTAAGCTAACTACACCTGGGACTGTCAAGTAGCTGATGTTTAGAAATAGTAAGAAATATTTCAAAATATCTTTTTATCATCTATATCCCCAGCTACTTTCCCACCTGACCATGAGATTATCTTAAAGTAAATCAGACATTATATCCTGTCATCTATAAATATATCTAGCTGTAGGCATTATTTTTCAAACCTTACCATTATAACAAAGAAAATAGACTATTTCTAAATACCATTTAGACCTAGTCACTGTTCAAAATCTTACATAAAGATCTTTTTAAGTTTATTTATTTTGAAACAGAGAGCAAGCAGGGTAGGAACAAAGAGTGGGGAGAGAGAATCCCAAGCAGGCTCTACATTGTCAGCACAGAGCCCTAGGCAAGGTCTGAAACCATGAACAATGAGATCATGACTTGAGCTGAAATCTAGAGTCAGACACTTAAGGGACTGAGCCACCCAGGTGCCCCAAATATCCTTAATAACCATTGGTTTCTACAAACTAGGAGGCAAAGTACCTCAGTGCATGTGGTTAGTGTCTCTTAAATCTTTTTGATAGGTTTCCTCTCCCTGGTAAAACACACACACACACACACACACACACACACACACAAAACAACAACAACAACAAAATCCCACCAAGAATACAGTTGGTTGCTTTTTGGACAAGGTTATCAAAACGACCTAGCAGTCAGTTGACCATTGAGCTGAACTCAGGAAAGTCGAGGCTTCTCACGTCTCCCCTGTCCTTGGAATGTAGGTCTGGCTTGTCACCCCCATACTAGTTTCCATTCCAGGATGTAGCATTCAGATTGTAAGGTGTTGTTGAGACTAGCTGGAGTGAACACATGCCTGAAACCACTTAAGGCCTCTATATAGAATTTTATAGTCCTGGTGGGTAGGTGCAGAGATCTATTCATGTTGCAGTACTCCAAATCAAGCCTCAGATGGAAGTTTGCTTGCTTCTTAAAACTGCCACTTACTAACCTAAAGTGGTATGCCTCTTTTTCAGGCTCTCACAGTCTACCCAGGACACTCCTAAAGTTGTAATCCAGCAGTGATTTAATAGTTTTGGATGACAGACTGAGGGGAAAATGTCCACACTTATGGATTTTATCATCAGGATTTAGTGTAATACCATTTGTTGAAGTAGAAATCACTGGAGAAATGGCAAGTTTGTTGGAATCAATATCAAATTCCATTGATATTTTCCATTGAAGAAAATCCTGTGATATACTGGTGAATTACTACCTCATAATCAGGTAATCTCACCAGTCCATAGTTTAGAAGGAATGAACAGCAGTTTTTAGTTTAAGGATCCTCCAGCCATGGCTTAGAACAGTTTTTTTTTATAAAATTGCTTATGGTAAATGTCTCAAGAACAGGGGAAAAGTCTGAGAACACAATATTTTACTCTAGGTTCTATGTTTGGTCATTAAATATAGTAACTCTGCGTCTGTGCTTGGAGTTAAAGAAGTCTTTCTTGAAACATTTTAAGAGCAAATATGGAGCCATAGAAACCAACTATACAAATATACCGTGAGAAAAAGTAATTGAATTTTATTAAGGAGGTCTGAGAAAGCCTTTTAAGTTAGAGGTTGTGCCACAAAGAACAGTTAAGGAACTGATAGATGGACATGGGGTAAGAAGGGTAGATACCCAGGCAAAGAGGAGTACTTGCACAAAAGCAGGAGGAAAGGTAAAAATAGTGTTAGATGGTTTCCAAGCAACTGGAAAAAATAGGAACTTGTTAAGTGATTGACTTGTTGATTTAATGATGGAAAACTCATTTTCATTTCAAACAGCAATTCAGTTAAATACTATCATCACCACATACAAAAATAGATTTTGATACATACTGACTTGGTTCACTCACTTAAAAACAATTCTAAAGTCCTGTTACTTAGACCATCATACTCTGTGTGTCCACCGCCCCCCTACCCCATCAACTTAAACCCAAAGTCATCAAACAGGTAATAAAGAAGAGTGGTGACTTTTTATAAGTAAGTAAAGTCTACGTCATTCATTCGTCTAAAATTTGATGTTAATATTTCAAAGTATGTATTTGGAAGAAAATGCTCATTCAACTTAAGGAATTGTAAAAAAATGTTTTTTATAAGGGTGTCCTTCTAGTTCCACCTCAATTCCTGAAATTTCTCAACAGAAACTCTTGCAATGTTATACATTCTTTAATTGTAACAGAAAGGGAGAACACTTTTCAGAAACAGATCTCTTTGAAATCAGAATTGTTTGATCAATTGCTTCCATTATAATAGAGTCTTTCCTGTTGCTAAGAGGGTGTTTTTCTTCCTCTTCAGCTGCTAACATAATTATCATATAGTATGCATTCATACCAGGCTTTCAGAGAAGGTTTTGCATTCCCTAAAAAGTTGCCAGATCATGTTCAGGAGACCAAATCTTGTTTGCATAAGAGTTTTGCATGTTCTGCACATGGGTAGCCTGCACAGTAATTCGGAACAAAACCAAAAAATATAAAGCTATATTTAAGTAATAAGCATATTCAGATAATCTGTTTCTGGCTCCTTGTAAAATTTACACACACACACACACACACACACACACACACACACACACACAGCAGCTGAAGCTAATTAAAGTAACTGCTCTTTGTTAGTGTAAATTGCAAAATGGAAACCAAACTTGAATTCTCCCTGAGCAAACAAAGCCATTTAAGCCATGTAAGCAAAACAAATCTGGCTCATTTCATGAGCATAAGCGCAATTTATGTTCTTAAAAATGTCCGATAAAAATTTGTCTTTTTAAAATGGTAGAAGATATTTTAACCAATCTTCTGGTGCCTAGAAACCCTATTGTAACAATCACTGTAAAGGTTAACACTCTCATTTTCACTTTTTTGTCATTTCACTTTCCTATCAGCTTTGGATTTGAAGACTTCTGTTAATGGACTCTTCTAAATACAATAAGCTTTTACTAAATACTATTTCACTGATCTGGTTTTAATTTTCAGTATTTCTGGATTTGACACCATTTGGAGTGCAGTTTCCAGTTTGCACAATCGTTGTTACTTCTAATTCTCAACTTTGATGACAACAGAGGTTGTCCTTGATACTTAAACTACCAGATTTAAATACAAAGGAAAATCCGTATTGGACTTTATTGTCTCTAGAAGAAGTGGGACAATTAAGTTAGGTCAAAAGAATAAGAAATTCGTAACCATAGATAAATGAGTAAGAAGGTACTTTTCTGTAGAAGAGGAAAACATGCCTGCATATTTCATTATGCAAACCAAATGTGAATAAGTGGGAAGGCAGAAACCAATCCTGTTTACTAACTTACTTTATCAATAAGGATCCTAGAAACAGAATGTCATGTAGACAGAAGTGTTTAGGTTTTGAAGAATTAAAATGGTAGAAAGAAAACAATAATGTATCATAATACTAACAAGATCTGAGATAAAATAAAAAAAACATTACCACCCCAAAGGTTGAGGAACAATAAGAAGAGAATGGAGTAGGGGCGCCTGGGTGGCGCAGTCGGTTAAGCGTCCGACTTCAGCCAGGTCACGATCTCGCGGTCCGTGAGTTCGAGCCCCGCGTCAGGCTCTGGGCTGATGGCTCGGAGCCTGGAGCCTGTTTCTGATTCTGTGTCTCCCTCTCTCTCTGCCCCTCCCCCGTTCATGCTCTGTCTCTCTCTGTCCCAAAAATAAATAAACGTTAAAAAAAAAAAAGAGAATGGAGTAATTTAAACTTGGAAATTCAGAGCACCACAGAGAAGAAATTAAAATCTGTGACAAGGGGTTACTCTTTGCTGGTGTTGGTATCTCTAGGCTAAGATGGGGTAGTCCATTTGACTGGGACCCCAAACTCTCCAGGCTGATGCTGGAGTCTGAGGGGTACACTGAAGCTACTTCTCAGACTATTGGAAACCAGCAAAAGAGAATCCATTGCTGGTACTTTAATAACTTGCTCCAAACAAACTTTGCCAGAGTCTTGCTAAGAGACCAGGAAGTGAACACACATCCCAAGAGAAAACAAAAAACAAGAAGCAAAACGATAAGAGACAAACTCCAGCTTTCTACTCTCCCATTACAGTACCCTTTCTGTGAAATTTAACAGGAAGCAGCTGGCAAACCAGAAATGTGGCATAAGTCCCAGCTCCAGCTGGGAAGCAATACTTCAGTAACTGGCAGTTACCTAACTAGTAATTTAGAAATTTGTTTGGGTCTACAAAGTTCTTCTCTATTTATGTCATTCAACATATTTGATCTCCATATAGCAGACATGATGACATTCGTTTTCCACATGAAAAATTGGGTGAGAGCAAAGAACATCTCCATATCCAACATCATATGGATTGCAGAATCACCATTACAACATACAATTTAGCCTACCCTTCCACTGTCCCAATAATTTCAAGACGCAAATTCAACAGGCAACTTAACTCTTTATAGTTGATTCCATGAACACTACTCTCCTGAAACAATTGAAAACTGGATATTTAGAATGCTTACTGCCCCGAGTCACAGATGATAGTTGTTTGCCTTTTTAAATAAATTTAGAAGAAAACGTCTATAGCTGAAGGTATGGGATATCCAAGAGCAATTGACTGTAATGTTCACTTAAACAGTTATAGGTCTTTAACAAATGCTGAAAGAATACAATTCAGTGTAGCAACTTAAAACAACTATCTCAAAAAGAGGTAACACCTCTTTCCCGTATCCTTATGAGAGAAATTGACCCTTGTTTCTTTAAAATGCTATTTTCCTCACTCTGCCACCGTACAAAGTGAATTACCAGGACTTAAAAAACAAATCTACCCCTACCATGAAGGGATAGCATTCTTTCTTGCCATCTGCCAAAGCAAACAAATGATGGTTTAAAAGCTGTACCTAGTTGTGATGACTACAAGGTTAATGGCAACCCCGAGCATTGTGCAGGTGTGCAATATACCACAAACAATTCTAAGGGGCAACCTGTTTCCACAGAAAGCTAGTTGTGCAGGTGCTTGATAAATGCATTGTTTGGAGAGATGCATTTTTATAATTAAGTTTAGCAACTATGTATTTTGTTCCAACTGCTGGACTTAGCAGTACCTTTATTATAATGGGCATTGTGCATCTTAATGCGTTTTCCAAATTTTTATGCCAAAAACTGAAGATGTTTTCTAGGAGCATCTGCAGAGAATTATTCTAATTAGTCCATAAACACATTGGTAAAAACACTTTTTTAAACAGATAACACTCCTGGCCTTACCACCAATACCCTACCTCTTACTAAAATTTTACCAGAAAAGAAAAATTCCATTCTATTTCAATATTTTTTCCACCGCCATTTTATACCCCAAAAGATGTACACATAAGTTGTTTTTGCTATTTAGTACACAACAGTAGTTCTCTTACAAAAATATCACAGAAGATTACCAAGAGAAAATATGCTAAAGATCCCTCCCAAAAATCTAAAGTTTTCCAGCAGAGCTGTTTCAGGGTGAATGCATATTCAAAATTTCACTGTAGTTTCTCTTCCTACAGCCCAACAAACGTAGACCAATTCCTCCACTCTCCAGAAAAGGACCTTGTCACTTGTGATGTTCGTATACATCAACAAGTCTGATACACACAGTGTTTGCATGTCTTGATTCGTGTAGCTCCTTAACTCAGATACCCCTTAAAGGCAGAGGGAATCAGAATATCCGTGGGCTTGGCTTTCTGCATAGAAAAAGAGGGCAACAGAGAGAGGGAATAGAATTGGCCAAAATACTTACATGTTTTCATTTGAAACTACCTTGTCCTGTCACAAGATACTGGAGATAGAAAAGTCATCCATCCCTTACCTTTTACAAAGAAGAAACACAATGATGAGGTGACGTGTCCAAAACCCACAACGCACTTGCTTCTAAACAAGGAATAAAACCAAAATCCTGTACTCATTCTCACCTGGTCAGGGCTATTTATTCACTGAAAAGCCTTCTTCAGGTGGGCTAGGTTAGGCTGGGATGATTTTCACATGGTTTACACCAATGGCATCCAACTCTGCCTAACAGCATATTCACCTGGATTTCTTTTACAGCTACAGATTTCCAGGTCCCGTCCCACAGTTTGTGATATTAAAATCCTAGAGACCATACTGCTCCAATATAAAATCTGTCCCAATGAGTCTGAGCTCATAAATGTTGGATAACTCTGGATAAAATCTTGCATTTTAAGAATCATGAGATGTAAGTCAGTTTTTCCAAGACTTGCCTTTATTCGTTATGTAAATATACAAGATAGAAGGAGTTAAGAGTATGATTGGTATTTTGATCATGCTTAGCTAGGCCTTGCTATATGACATATGGTGAGTTGGTTACTTTTTATTTTCAAGTCACAACCATTGTGACATCTGGGCTACTATGATCTATCTGGGGTCTTATTAAGACTAATTAGTTACTAGGATAAGACTTTAATCTTTCAATAAAAGGTATCCAGAAATTATAGTCTGTTTCCCTCTTCTTTTAAGAACACTTTGAATGCCAAATAGAGCATGATAGAGCAACTTCCAAGTGATTCAAAACAAACAAATAAACAAAGACTGATCTACACATGGACCCAGAAACTGGACACTCCAAAAACAAATATTTGTTTGGAGGAGAAATAAGTGTTCTGCAATTTCAAAGAATATTTCACCCTAGATAGAATGGAGTCTTCCATTTCTGTCTTTCTCTTTAAAGTTGGACTATCTCACCTGTTTTTTTAATGAGAATAAGAAGACAAGTGGTATTTCCATTACAGATAAGAAATATATGTTTTAAGCATACTCTGGGGAAATATACCAGCTGGCCAATTATGATTAGAAGCAAGCTGCCATGGAAATGAAATTCCACTGAGGTCTCTTAAGTATTTGCATGTTTGCAAGGTATAAGTGTTTATACTAACAGAAAAGGGTTTTCAGATCTTGCAGGTGGCAACAAGTCCAAAAGATGAATTTTAAACAAAAGAACAAACCAATAGCTGAAATTTGACTTCTACTTACCAGAAGTCTCTTGTAATTTTTTCCCTCTTTTATTGTAGGTATGTAGATTCTAAACTGTGATAGATTCTGCATTTTGAGACAGTTCACTTCCTGGAACTGGAGGTGAGAACAGCTTTCCTCCTTGGCATCTCTCAAGTCAAGGTTATTAGCAGCCATCATTGTTATCAACACCAAAACATGTTTTCTGTGTACTTGCGGTGTGAGAGAATCATAGAACCAAATAAATTCTGGAAAACAACATAAAGTGGTGGTTAAGGATGTGAGTTCTGCCATCAGACTTCCTGGAACCAAAGACCAACTTCATCATTTTACCAGCTAGTTAACTGGGAAATTTACTTAACCTCTCAGTTTAGTAATACAAAAAATGACAGAGATGATAATGTCTACAACATTGAATGTTTTCAAAATATTGGGTCATATAATGTCTGATAAATACTCAGCAAAGTGTCTACTTAGTATTGGCGACCCAATAAATGGAAATTATTGAGGGTGTCATGGTGGCTCAGTTGGTTAAGTGTCTAACTCTTGATTTCGACTCAGGTCAAGATCTCATGGCTTGTAAGATTGAGCCCCATGTTGGGCTTGGTGCTGGCAGTGTGGAGCCTGATTGGGATTCTCTCCCTCCCTCTTTCTCTACCCCTCTGCTGCTTGTTCTCTCTCTCTCTGTCTCTCTCTCTCCCTCTGCCTCCCCCCTCTCTTCTTACCTCTCTCTCTAAGTAAATAAACATTAAAAAATGGAAACTATTGACATGAAGAATGTAGAATTATCTTTATGGAGTGAATTAATAATCACAAGGAATATAATATTCTAACTTAACCAAATAACTTAATATTTATTGACATTTTACTATGTGCCAGGAATTGGGCCCTAAGATAAAAGTGATATTGAACTACAGATGGCACTTTCTTGCCTCAGGGAAAGCCTAATATAGGTGGCTGGGTAAGTCATAAATATCTTTTAATGATGCCACAAGGCTGGCTGTGTATGAACTATTGCAAAAAAATGGTCAAACAAATGCTCTAAATTCAAAGGAAGAAGGGACTGATAAATATAAGGGAAGATTTATGGATGAGGAAACCCTTAAGTATGATGTCATAGGATATATACTTTGGCCAGGAAGAAAATGAGGGAGATTATATTCTAGACTCAGGAAATGGACTGGACAAGAGGATGGCATTTAGAACAGGCACGTCTATTTAATAATAAGTACATCCTTTGGATGTAGAAGATTTCTCTTGTTTTGAAGATTAGATGGAAATATAAGGTTGCATCCTGGGTTAATGGTAGAATTGATACCTGGAGGCAAGATTTAGCATGTGTAAACAGGAATGACCCAGCCAAGCCTTGGGTTTCAGGGAACTCCCTGGCACCTACATTGTCATAAGGAAGTCCCACTTTGTGTGGGAGATGGGTGAATGTCTTCTGATGTCTTTCTGAAAGTCAGATTTGTGGTTTGGTTTTGCTTCTCATGGGGAGCCAAGGACAGGCTACCAGCAAGGGAATAACGAGATGAAAGAAGTGATTCCTGTCCTCCATTCTGCCAGATATTCAAAATGTAACCATGGGTGAGTCTCTCTCCCTCTCAAACCCCTACTCCCTTCACAGCTTTTCACCTAGACTGGCTGTGAAGATTTAGTGAGCTAATTTCAAGGCAAGTGCCTTGTGGGTTGTCAGGAGCTATGTTAATGAAACAGTAAGGAAATTAAGATAAATTTGATAACATCCACTGAGAATCATATCAAGGAAAAAGCAAAACATAAATCTAGCTTTCAGCCCTCCATCTTTTCTTTCCTCCTAGCCCCAACACTATCAACACCCCCACAGGTAGAGATTCCTCACTTTTATGATAGGCGCTGTACTAAGTGCCTTCTAAGCATTATTTCAGTTAGCCAGCACTGCAGCCCCATGTGGTAGGCACTAATAGCATCCCATTTTACAGATCAGAAAAGGAAATCCCAAGGCTCCCTAATCCACAATGAGCCAAGCCATGCCTGGGACCCAACCCAGATTTCTCTAATGTCCAAGCCTATGTCATAAACCACATTTGCAATGAGCTTCCAAGTTTACACCACAGAGGCCCTGAGGCCAGGAGCCAGCTGCTTACATGGTGCTCCTTAGAATCTGGGTTTCAGGCTACTCAGAATGGCCCACTGCTGCCACCTTCCCCTGTGTTACTACCTTGGCCTCCACGTGCCTCCAATGTACCTTCTCAGTTGACAATATGTTCATTTTAAAAACTAGAGAGAAAAGAAGCACATATTAAATGGTCTTTTTGCTACTTATGACCTATCATTGTGCAGTGGAAGGAGACTGTGCTAGAATGTCCCTCAGAGAAGCTTCTGCTCTGACTCAGAAACTAACTTTCCATGTTCCTTCAGACATATAGTTTAATTCAGTTTTTCCATCTGTAAAAGAGACCATTTCCTACCAATCCTACTTGCCAGAATTCTTATAAGGATAAAATTAGATGACAGATATGGGGTAGATTGGTGAGCTCTAAAGCACTATGATGCTAAGTGTGATGCTAATCTCTGTTCCTTAACTGCAGCATAATTCAATGATGGATGAAGTATAATGAAATGATGTAGCAAAACCACACTTGAATTCAAGCCCTAGGTAGGCCATTTAAAACCAGTAGATATTATTCAAGTGAATCCTAGTATCTGAGCCTTTTTAAATCATTAACAACGGATATAAAATCTACTTTGCAGGGATAAAAAGGGGAAATTTCTTAAGTCTGAACTCTACAAATCATTTTAATATTTGCCATAATTGATTACAGTTAACAATTAACATACATTAATTTTTTATTATTAAAAAAACTTGTTAGGGTTTATTATAGCTTGTCAAATAGACTCAAAATGAATGGATCTCTTTGGGAGTTTAAATAACTCTGCAAAATACAAATAATCTGTCTTAAGGGGCGATGAGAAGGTTGAAGAAGACACATCAGCCCAAGAGGTAAAACCTCCTTTTAGTGGTGGAAGGGTTAAGGATGGATGCTATTAATGATATAGTCAGCTCAGGGCTAGGCCAGCTCCTGCTGTTTCTCTTGGCAGTGAGTGCTGAATCTCCTTTCATCACTCATGGCCTTTTCACCCTTGGAAGAACAGCTAAGGCAGCTTCTTGCTGTGAGGGGCTCAGGTAACCAACTTCTTGGAGTAAGATCAAGACTTTCTTACAATCTGTCATGCCCTCTCCTTTGATATTTAGCTGGGCCTGAGCTTGCTCAGGGTTGTGGTCTGGAGACCCCTACCTTGCATGGAATGGAGTGAGTGTAGCCCTTCTCATGTCTTCAGTCTCCAGTACCTCCAAACTGCCGGAAAAAATGATGAGGAAAATTGATGTTTTGAAAGTAAAGAAGTGGCCTAAGAGACAGCAGGTAAGTTATCACTTAAGAAACCAGTGTTTATAGGTCTTACATGGACTTTGGGATCAGCCCCATCATTGCCTAGCTTTGTGTTTTATATAAACTCTCTGGGTTTCAATTTTTTCATCTGTTCAAAGAGGACAATAATGCCAATCCCCCTTGGTTGTATGAGAATTGCTTGAGTTAATGCATAAAGAAATCAGCGTAGCATTTAACTCACGTTAAGTATTTAAATACAGTTGTTTTGGGGCGCCTGGGTGGCGCAGTCGGTTAAGCGTCCGACTTCAGCCAGGTCACGATCTCGCGGTCCGTGAGTTCGAGCCCCGCGTCGGGCTCTGGGCTGATAGCTCAGAGCCTGGAGCCTGTTTCCGATTCTGTGTCTCCCTCTCTCTCTGCCCCTCCCCCGTTCATGCTCTGTCTCTCTCTGTCCCAAAAATAAATAAACGTTGAAAAAAAAATTTTTAAAAAAAAATAAATACAGTTGTTTTTACTGTTGTTTCTTTCCTTTTGCAGATCATAGAAATACATGGGGATTTTGCAGAGAGCTTGAGCTGGTTTGTGCCATTCTGAAGAGCTTTCTTTCTCACTGATCATAGACAGAAGGATTTTCTGGAAGCTGTGGGGAATACAAAGATGTTTACGTTGTGGCCCTGTCTGTAAGTAGCTTCAAATCCAGCTTGTAAGACAGAGCATAGGCAGAGAATGAGATCTAACAGAAGGAGATACATATGGGTGCCTAATGAGTGGCCCAGGTGGCAAGTGCTGCAGGAGCTAAAAGGCAGAAAGGTCACACAATGTGGGAAGCAGTTGTTGGAGACCTGAGGTCAGACAGACTAAGTTTGAATACCAGCAACACTATTTTCTAGCTATTTGGCCTTAAATAATTATACCACTACCATGATGTCGTTCTCCCCCAAATGGGTGAGCAATTGCCACTAGCTCAGAAGGTTGAGGTGACACATATGAATTTAGAATATGAAAACCATTTGCAACAGTACCCATCACTCAGTAATTGCTCAGAAAATCTTATAACTATCACTGTTATCTCTATTCCTGACTCTTCCACGTGATTTCCCTGAACCCTGGGGACTTCATAAGGGCTTTCTTAGAAGGCAATTCTGATCGTATCATTGACTTTGACAACAACCCTGCCGATTCACACTTGAGTTCAAATGAGATGGACAAATTTCACATTCTCACCTTTTCAGGATGTGGTTCACCCAGCATTTTTTATGTACTTCCATCATGGCCATATCTGTATGAGTGCTAGTACTGTGGTTGGTGTATATTAAGTGCTCGGAAAATATTTTCTCGGTAAGTGGATAAATGAATGAGTGAATATATTTAATAATTAATAGCTTCCAGAAGATTTGCACCATGTTAGATGTTTTCCCATTACTACAGACTACATACAAATCCAATGTCTTAGATAAATTTATGAATTATTGCAAGCTCAATGGGAAAAAATTAGTGGCTTTTTAACTTGCTTATATTTTACTCTCTGGTGAACAAAAATAAGTAAAAATTCATCTTACTTGGAACTTGAACACTTTGGTTTAGAGAACTTGCTGTCATCATGTTTTATTATAAGTAGGATAAACCCATATCTAGCTTCTCAGAAGAGTTCCAACTTATACCTGCTATTCTGAATTAATTTTACAAAGCATCTTCTTCCCTTTCAAGAATATTCTGATTTTGGTGATAAATTATAATGTCATTCTAATTATAAAGAAGGTTTACTTTTAACGTTATAACAAAATTAAAAGATTGCATAGTAAGGAAGTCCAAAGGTAATTAATCCTGTCTACAGACAATATCCCAAGGGCAGACTGGCATCATTTACATCATACGAAGTATACAGCTTATTTTTCAAAAATTTTTATTAGGTGTCCTCTGTGAACTATTGTGTTTTATACTGTTCTACATAATGGTCTGCTTATTTTCTGCTTCATACACATTCTTGTCCTTCTTCCTGCATCCCAGACCTTGACCACAACCTACAGACACAAGCTAAAGATTCAAAATAATTCTCTTCAAGTTTAAGTGATAGAAATTCAAATCACATTAATTATGGTGAGCTGAATAATGACCTCACAAGGATATCCATGTCATAATTCCCAGAAATTATAACCATGTTATCTTACATACAAAAAGGGACTTTGCAGATATGATTAAATTAAGAATCCTGAGACTGAGAGAGTATTATGGATTATCCGGTTGGTAGAACATAATCAAAAGATTCTTATATGAGGAAGCCAGGAGGGACAGTGTCAAAGAGATATAAGGATGGAAACAGAGGTCAGATAGGAGAGAAGATGCTACCCTCTTGGCTTTGAGCATGGAGGAAGGAGCCAAGGAATGTAGTCAGCCTACAGAAGCAGGAGCCAACAGGAAACCAATTCTTCTGGCAGGAAATACCTCTGCCAACACTCATTTTAGTCCAGTGAACCTGATTTCAGACTTTGACCTCCAGAGCTGTGTGAGAATAAATATGTGTTTTAAACCACTTTTTTTTTGGAATTTGTTATAGCAATAATAAACCAATATAATGACCAACTGAAAAAGAGCAGTGTATCTGCTAACATAACTCAAAATTTCATGGTCATTTTGCTTCAGATTTGGCTGGATTCAATGTCACCAAAAAGCTTTCTCTATTTCTCATTTCTGCTTTATCTGGCTGGTATTCCCTACATAGAAGCTTAGAATCTCTACAATAACATTCTTACACCTGCAAGCCTTGTAAAATATAATGTTTTATTCCTTGTAACATAGACGAAAATCCTAATTTTTTAGGCTCAGTTTGGATTAAGGGTCTATCTATCACAATGGAGGAGAATTTGATATGGTCATTGTGAGTCCTAGGTCATATGTTCACTTCTGAATCTAGAGGGAGATGGGGGTTAACCCAAGGAAACCACATGAACTAAAGTTATGAGAAGTTTCTGGGAATTCTTAGGTGGTGCTATGAGGAAACTGAAGTATGGTGATACTGGGAAGATCCACAGAAGTCAATACTATCAGCCTTGTGAGTATCCTTGTGTTTGAATAGCAGATTAATTGTTCTAATGCTAGAAAATGTCCATGTCTTACTATAGTAAGCTATATTCCTTTCTAACTCAACAGTCAAAGGCAAATGTTCCTGGTTGGGTAGGTTTTGCTTATTTTTGTTTTTGTTTTACAAAACATTCTCCTTCAAGTAACATATCAGGTTCTTGGGTTATTTCCACAATGTGGCTCTATTATACATATCTACAGAGTTCTCTCCCATCAGGCAAAAGATGGTTATAAAGGATGGAGGATCAACCATGGAGTATTTATAGATGGGTTTTAAAGATGGAATTCATCATTTCCATCTCAATTTTATTGCCCAGAACTCAGGCACATAGCTGTACTTAAGTATAAAGAAAACAGGAAAGTCATTATCTATGAGCATAAAATGAAAAGAACTTTTTGGTGAATTACCAACAAGTCATTCCTTTAGACTTCATTCCATTGTAATTGGTATCTTTCTATTCCCTAGGATCAATTTCTATACTCCAGATAAGTTAACCAGTGTCTCATTTATAATGGAAAGACATAGTAAAGACAAGTGAACACTGATAGTCTCAGAAATAGGAGGGGTCACAGTTTCCTGGATCTTAGCCATTGCTCTCCAGGGATTGGCTATTTGGCACCCTTGCTGCTGAATGCCTGCAGCCAGCAGGCAGTAGACTCCCATTCCTGGTCCCTCACCAGGACTGGCCCTATCTCTGGGCCAGGTGAGTGTCTTTTCTACCTGCCACATTTTGTCCAACTCCATCCCCAAACTTAACACAATAGCTCCCAATCTTTTTGGCCATTTACATACTTGGTTTTTCTGCAGGAATAATTATATCTTTATTTTCCTACTTTCAGAATTTTTTTTTATGGCAACATTCTCTTTCCTATTTTAGTTAAAAGTCTTTCAACACCTCAAAAATAATCCTGATTTATCACTTAGTTATAAACATTTTTTCCAGGAAAGGTTTGGTTTGCATAGTCTGAGCTCTGAAGTCGTTCTGTTTTTACTCACTTTCCAAATAAAAGCTGTGGAACTAAGAAGATGGGTAATCAAGAGAAGAAATGTGGGGTGGGGGTCAGGGAAAAGTGGGTGAGAGGGATTAGAAAAGCATAAGAGAGAAAGTGGGTGTTTTCTCCAACCCATTCATGGAACTTCTCCAAAGAAGGAGAACAAGACAGGAGAGTGGGAAAACATAAGGAGAACAAAAAGCTGGAGAGTGAAACAGACAAGGGGCAATGTTACAGAAGAGCAACCTTCTGAAGATCTCTGTGAAAGGATTCATTTGCCAGCAAGGGATATAGATACGTCAAAAGAATAGTTTTGGCAGTGCTGTGAGTTCTCCATGAGAGATATGATTCTTTTATCTTTCCAGTAGTAAACTGTAACCCTCTTTAAGGTTTTCCAACAAAAGTTTCATGGGGGAACTATCCTGGAGAGTTCTGACTACTAGCAAGTGCATGTATACATTCTTACCAATTATGCTATTTTATAAACATTTAAATAATAACTCACTCTGAACAGGGAGGCTCTCAAATTTTATTGTATATTACCTTATTGTATAATAACAACACCTGTACATGGCCTTTCTTCCTGCTTTCAGACAACTGATCAAAAATAAGTCTTGTCTATCCTGAACAGATATCACAACCTCACACCACAGGCAAATAAAGCGTCAAGAAAAAGCAAATGAGTTTTTTTGGTGTGTATCTCGCATCCATGAAATACAGCCAGAGCAACATTAAACCATCCTGCACATCTAGAAAACTGATTTGAGGATTAACACAACAATCTGTACAACCTGAACCACAGAAATCAGTAGGTACCCAGCACAGAGAGGTGAACTGGGGGAGAGAGAAGGCACAGAGAGCAGGGAGCTGTTTTTCCTTGTGGAGAGAGGATGGAGATGGGGGGAGAGTATGGGAAAAGCACCCCCCAAAGCAGGTGGACAGAAAGTGGAGAAGTGGAAATGGCCATAGGGACTGAACTAAAAAGGGAGAAAGGAGAAAGGAGAGGGTTTAAATTCCATTAAGACTCTATAAACAGGGGGACCACAGAGTCTGAAACTCTGCAGCTTGATACCTGGTGGTGCTCTGGTGAGAAGGGCAAATCCCCAGGAGGATAGTGAAATCTGGGGGTCCTTGGGTCACATAGGGAGAGGCGGTTCCCCTGTTGGGAGGGAATTTGGTACATATTTGCCCCCACACACACACGCACACAGGCAAAGGCCCCAGTGGACCCCAAAGAACAACTAAATTTGCTTGTGCTGGAACAAGGTCGCTAAGAGTGAAGCCTGGTGCCAGATGTGTGTTGTGATTTTCCATAATCCCTGAAACACTGTTGCTACACAATTGCATGAACTTTTTCTCGAGCTGGCTGGCACCCACCTACAGTCTCTGGGCATCAGCAGCAGCATGGTTCCGCAAATGCTCCTGGGTGCAGCCGGTACCTGGCCATGGCTCGGTGAGACCCTCCCACAGAGGTGCAAAACAGATCAAAGCCTCAGTCACTCAGAAGTAAGGGTCAGAAAAAACAACCCGATCTGAGATCAAACTCAGGAGGGAGGTGATGCCTTTTGAACTGTTGGCTTGGTCACAGAGTGTAAAAGCAGGGAATGGATGAAAACTGGAGACAAAGGACGGCTGTACGATTGCTAATTGGGGAGAACAGAGTTCTGATACTAGAGACTAGATAGCTGAATGACACCATTTTCACCCTTCCCATGTATGCACATACACACCTACAAGTGCCACAACAATCCACCCCAGTAAGCTAAGCAGCACCATCTAGTGGAGAACAGAACCGTTACACTAAGCCCTGCCCAAATGGCCAACCTCGCTCTTCAGGAGCACCAGAAGTCTCTCCAGTTGCTTAGTTTATGGACTAGACTATAACATGCTTCATAGTTTGACCTCTAGGGGAAAACAATGTGATTTCAATCATATTTCAGTCTGTTCACTAGTCCATCTACTCAATTTTCTTTTTTTTTTATTTTTCCTTTCTTCTTTTTCTTAAATACAGAAAGAGAAAAAGTTAAATTTTATTTTCAATTTTTATTAAAAATATTTTTCTTGGGGCACCTGGGTGTCTAGTCAGTTGAGTGTCTGACTTCAGCTCAGGTCATGGTCTCACAGCTTGCGGGTTCGAGCCCTGCATCAGGGTCTGTGCTGACAGCTCAAAGACTGGAGCCTACTTCAGATTCTGTGTCTCCCTCTCTCGGCCCCTCACCCCACTTGAGCTGTGTCTCTCTCTCAAAAATAAATAAACATTAAAAATTTTAAAAAATATTTTCTTTAATTTGTTTATGCTATATTTTTTACTATTTTTGTAAATTTTTCAAATTCTATTTTACTTCATCATTTCATTTTATCCTATTTCATTGTACTCATTTTTTCAAAATTTCAAACGTTTTCTTTTTTTTTTTCTTTTTCCCCTATTTTCTCTAATCTATCATGTGCCTTTCAACACCCAGACCAAAACACACCTAGGATCTAGCATCATTTATTTGGAATGTGTGTGTGTGTGTGTGTTTTAATTTTTTAATTTTAATTTAATTTAATTTTTTTACCTCATTAATTCCTTTTCTTCCTTCAAAATGATGAAACGAAGGAATTCACCCAAAAAGAAAGAGCAGGCAGAAATGACAGCCAGGGAATGAACCAACACGGATACAAACAAGATGTCTGAACCAGAATTTAGAATCATGATAATAAGAATGCTACCTGGGATCAAAAATAGATTAGAATCCCTTTCTGTGGAGATAAAAGAAGTAAAAACTAGTCAGGATGAAATTTAAAAAATGCTGTAACTAAGCTGCAATTTCTAATGTATGCCACAGTGGCAAGGATGGATGAGGCAGAGCAGCAAATCAGCAATACGGAGGACAAACTTATGGAGAATAATGAAGCAGAAAAAGAGGGAGACTAAAGCAAAAGAGCACAATTTAAGAATTGGGGAAATCAGGAACTCATTAAAAAGGGACAACATCAGAATCATAGGGGTCCCAGAAGAGGAAAAGGGAGAAAAAGGAGAAGAAGGGTTATGTGAGCAAATCATAGTGGAAAACATTACTAAACTGGGGAAAGACACAGATATCAAAATCCAGGAAGCACAGAGAACTTTCATTAGATTCAACAAAAACCGACCATCAACTAGGCATATCATAGTCAAATTCACAAAATACTCAGGCAAGGAAAGAATCATGAAAGCAACAAGGGAAAAAAAATGCTTACCCTACAAGGGAACACAGATCAGGATTGCAGCAGACCTATCCACAGAAAGTTGGCGGTCATAAAGGAGTAGCAGGATATATTCAATGTGCTAAATCAGAAAAATATGCAGCCAAGAATTCTTTATCCAGCAAGGTTGTCATTCAAAATAGAAGGAGGTATTAAACGTTTCCCAGACAAATATAAATTAAAGGAGTTCATGACCACGAAATCAGCCCTGCAAGAAATTTTTTTTTTAAATTTTTTTTTCAACGTTTATTTATTTTTGGGACAGAGAGAGACAGAGCATGAACGGGGGAGGGGCAGAGAGAGAGGGAGACACAGAATCGGAAACAGGCTCCAGGCTCTGAGCCATCAGCCCAGAGCCCGACGCGGGGCTCGAACTCATGGACCGTGAGATCGTGACCTGGCTGAAGTCGGACGCTTAACCGACTGCGCCACCCAGGCGCCCCAGCCCTGCAAGAAATTTTAAGAGGGACTCTCTGAGGGGAGAAAAGATGAAAATGAATGAATGAATGAATGAATGAATAAATACCAAAAGCAACAAAGACTAGAAAGGACCAGAGAACACCACCAGACCCTCTAACTCTACAAAAGACATAATGGCAATACATTAGAATCTTTCAGTAGTCACTCTAAACATCAATGGGCTAAATGTTCCAATCCAAAGACGTAGGGTAACTGAATGAATAAGAAAACAAGATCCAGCTATATGCAGTTTATGAGAAATCCATTGTAGACATAAAGACACCTTCAGATTGAAAGTAAGGGGATGGTTAACCATCTGTCATGCTCATGGTCAACAAAAGAAAGCAGGAGGAGCCATACCTATATCAGACAATCTAGACTTTAAAATAAGACTGTAACAAGAGATGAAGAAGGGCATTATATCATAATTAAGGGGCTTATCCACCAAGAAGACCTAACAATTGTAAACATTTATGCTCCACATGTGGAATAATTCAAATATATAAATTCTTAGTCACAAACATAAAGAAACTCATTGATAATAATACCATAATAGTAGGGGACTTCAACACCCCACTTATAGCAATGGACAGATCATACATTCAGAAAATTAACAAGGAAACAATGGCTTTGAATGACACACTGGACCAGATGGACTTAACAGATATATTCAGAACATTTCATCCTAAAGCAGCAGAATATACATTCGTCCCGAATGTACATGGAACGTTCCCCAGAATAGATCACATACTGGGAAACAAATCAGCCCTCAACAAGTGCAAAAAGATCAAGATCAGACCATACATATTTCCGTACTATGAAACTCGAAACCAACCACAAGAAAAAATTTGGAAAGGTAACAAATACTTCGAGACTAAAGAACATCCTACTAAAGAATGAATGGGCTAAACAACAGGCAAAAGAGGAAATTAAAAAATACATGGAAGCACATGAAAATGATAATACCCCAACCCAAAACCTCTGGGATGCAGCAAAGGTAGTCATAAGAAGAATATATATAGCAATCCAGGCCTTCCTACAGAAGGAAGAAAGATCTCAGATATACAAACTAACCTTATATCTTAAAGAGCTGGAAAAAGAACTGCAAATAAAACCCAAAACCAGCAGAAGACAGGAAATAATAAAGATTAGAGCAGAAATCAATGCTATTGAAACCAAACCCAACCCAACCAAACCAACCAACCAACCAAACAAACAAAAAAAAAAACACAAAAAAACAAACAAAAAGAAAACAGATCAATGAAACCAGAAGCTGGTTCTTTGAAAGAATTAACAAAATTGATAAACCACTAGCTACTTTCATGAAAAAGGAAAGGACCCAAATAAAATCAAGAAAGAGGAGATATCACAGCCAACACTGCAGAAATAAAAATAATAATAAGACAATATTATGAGCAATTATATGCCAATAAAATAGGCAATATGGAAGAAATGAAAATTTCCTAGAAACATATAAACTACCAAAACTGAAATAGGAAGAACAGAAAATTTGAACAGACCCATAACCAGTAAGGAAATCGAATTATTAATGAAAAATCTCTCCAAAAACAAGAGTCCAAGGCCAGATGGCTTTCCAGGGGAATTCTACCAAACATTTAAGGAAGACTTAACACCTATTCTCTTGAAGCTGTTCCAAAAAATAGAAATGGAAGGAAACCTTCCAAACTCTATGAAGTCAGCATTACCTTGATTCCAAAACCAGACAGAGCCCCACTAAAAAAGGAGAACTATAGAACAATTTCCCTGATAAACATGGATGCAAAAATCTTCAACAAGATACTAGCCAACCAGATCCAACAATACATTAAAAAATTACTCACCACGATCAAGTGCGATTTATACCTGGGATGCAGGGCTGGTTCAATATCCACAAAACAATCAATGTGATTCATCAAATCAATAAACGAAAGGACAAGAGCCACATGATCCTCTCAATATATGCAGAGAAAGTATTTGACAAAATACAGCATCCTTTCTTGACAAAAACCCTCAAGAAAGTAGGGATAGAAGGATCATACCTCAAGATCATAAAATCATATGAAAGACCCAATGCTAATATCATCCTCAATGGGGAAAAACTGAGAGCTTTCCCTCTAAGGTCAGGAAAAAGACAGGATGTCCACTCTTGCCACTGTTATTCAACATAGTATTGGAAGTCTTAGCCTCTGCAATCAGACAACACAAAGAAATGAAAGACATCCAAATCAGCCAGGAGGAGGTCAAACTTTCACTCCTTGCAGATGACACGAGACTCTATACGAAAAACCCAAAAGATTCCACCAAAAAACTGCTAAAAGTGATGCATGAATTCAGCAAAGTGACAGGTTATAAAAATCAATGCACAGAAATCGGTTGTATTCCTATACACCAACAGTGAAGCAACAGAAAGAGAAATCAAGGAATCGATACCATTTACAATTGCATCAAAAACCATACAATACCTAGGAATAAATCTGACCAAAGGGGTGAAAAATCTATACACTGAAAACTATAGAAAGCTTATGAAAGAAATTGAAGGAGGCACACACAAAAAAAATGGAAAATATGCCATGCCTCTGGATAGGAAGAAGAAACATTGTTAAAATATCAATACTATCCAAAGCAATCTACATATTCAATGTAATACCTATCATAATAATACCAACATTCTTCACAGAGCTAGAACAAACAATCCTAAAATTTGTATGGAAACAGAAAAGACCCAGAATAGCAAAAGCAATGTTAAAAAAGAAAACCAAAGCAGGGGGCTTCACAATTATGGACTTTAAGGGGTATTACAAAGCTGTAATCATCAAGACAGTATGGTACTGACACAAAAACAGACACTCATATCAAAGGAAAGGAATAGAGAACCCAGAAATGGATCCACAAACGTATGGCCAACTAATCTTTGACAAAGCAGGAAAGAATAGGCAATGGAATAAACACAGTCTCTTCAGCAAGTGGTGCTGGGAAAACTGGACAGCGACATGCAGAAAAATGAACCTGGACCACGTTCTTACACCATACACAAAAATAAAACTAAAATGGATAAAAGATCTAAATGTAAGCCATCAAAATCCTTCAGGAGAAACAAGCAAAAACCTCTTTGACCTTGGCTGCAGCAACTTCTTAGTCAACACCTCTCCAGAAGCAAGGGAAACAAGAGCAAAAATAAACTATTGGAATCTCATCAAGATAAAATCTTCTGCACAACAAAGGAAACAATGAGAAAAACTAAAAGGCAACCAAAAGAATGGGAGAAGATATTTGCAAATGATATATCAGATAAAAGGTTAGTATCCAAAATCTATAAAGAACTTAGCAAACTCAACACCCAAAAATCAAATAATCCAGTGAAGAAATGGGCAAAAGACATGAATAGACACTTCTCCAAAGAAGACATTCAGATGGCCAATTGACACATGAAAAAATGCTCAATATCACTCATCATCAGGGAAATACAAATCAAAACCACAATGAGATACCACCTTGCATCTGTCAGAATGGCTAACATTAACAACTCAGACAACAGATGTTGGCGAGGATGTGGAGAAAGAGGATCTCTTTTGCATTGTTGGTGGGAATGCAAACTGGTTCAGCCACTCTGGAAAACAGTATGGAGGTTTCTCAAAAAATTAAAAATAGAACTACCCTATGACTCAGCAATTGCACTACTAGGTATTTATCCAACAGATACAAGTATGCTGTTTTGAAAGGCACATGCACCCCAACGTCTAGAGCAGCACTATCAACAATAGCCAAAGTATGGAAAGAGCCCAAATATCCATTGATGGAGGAATGGATTAAAAAGATGTGGTATATATACACAATGGAGTATTACTTGGCAATCAAAAAGAATGAAATCTTGCCATTTGCAACTATGTGGATGAAACTAGAGGGTATTATGCTAAACAAAATTAGTCAGTCAGAGAAAAACAAAAATCATATGACTTCACTCATATGAGGACTTTAAGACACAGAACAGATGACCACAATGGAAGGGAAGCAAAAATAATATACAAACCAGGAGGGGACAAAACATAAGAGACCCTTAAATATGGAGAACAAACAGAGGGTTACTGGAGGGGTTGTGGGAGGCAGGATGGGCTAAATGGATAAGGGGCATTAAGGAATCTACTCCTGAAACTACTGTTGCACTATACACTAACTAACTTGGATGGAAATTAAAACAAACAAACATACAAAAAAAAACCCCTGACCAATGCATAAGTCTACTTTTACGTTTTAATAGCTTCTGTCAAATTACATTCCAAACAAGTTGTAATATAAAAAAAAGAAAAATAAATAAGAAAAAATAAATGAAAAACAAGTGATAATTGAGATTAAAATGGGGGAAATAAAAGAAATAAGTAGAATAAATACTAAAAATGGGTCTTTTACGTAAGTATGTATTTTCATGTAATAGTGATAATGTTAGCAAGCTTTTATTGAGCATATATTATTTCCTTTACGAGCTTTACTGAGGATATCATGCAAGGATATTTGTGAAAAAATAAATGCATTGAATGCTGAGTGACAAAGGGTAGGTACAGATTCTCAGAAGCTGTGACTTCTCTAGGAGAGGAATGTGCCAAAGTAGAGATCTTATGGGAAGTTTTCTAAGGAAATAAAAACTGAGCTGGGCTTCAAAGGCTGGTTAGAACCTGAGAAATGCATGTGAAGTATGAAGACATGTTAAGAAAGGAAAAAGAGAAATCTACAAACAAAAGAAGGTCTGAATCATAGAACCTATAGTATATGAGCTTAGATTGATTAGGAGGACAGTGATAAGAAGAATGAAAAGAAACAGAAAAGCAAATGAGGAAGCAAAAAAGAGAAAAAGGAGGAAAATGATAACTAGATAAATGATGAAGAAAACTGGGGGCTTGGTGAAAGAAATGAGAGAGAAAGAAGACAGACACAATTTCAGATATTCACAAATTTTTGCGCGTAAACTCATCATACTGGTTTCAGAAAGCCTTATACTACCACAGCGGAGTCCTCATGACTGTACTTCTCTATTGGCTTTCCTGATGGGTTGTGGGTAGAGTGTTCCAGACTGATGGTTGTGAAGTCTTGAATTACAGTTCTGAGTATAATAGAAGATATCTTGTAAGCCTAAACATCAGCAAGTAAAATGAGAGAGTTGAAAAGGAATATGTAAATTAATCCAGTAATGGGTGGGAGAGTTTCCGTATCAGATTAAATTTCCTTTTAAACATTGTACTACTTTTTAATAGTAAAATTCTTAATATTTAAATATAGGCCATGACAATGCAATTTTCCTAGTCTAAAATGAAATAAATAGGAGAGGACTTGTTTTGCATACTAGTTATTAATGCATTTGACAATTTAGTTACTATTGTCAAGATTCATCCCCTGTCTCAATTATCAACATTTATG
The DNA here is from genome assembly GCF_007474595.2 of Lynx canadensis. Taxonomy (NCBI): domain Eukaryota; kingdom Metazoa; phylum Chordata; class Mammalia; order Carnivora; family Felidae; genus Lynx; species Lynx canadensis. The sequence goes on from NC_044313.2 coordinate 21,655,245, forward strand.
TGGGAAAAAAAAAACAATACTGAAGATGTATCTATATACATCTCTTTCATAATAACCAAACAACATGGCCTCTTTCGTAGTTTTGCTCTGTGTTTATTTAGCAAAAATGGAAGTATATTTCCTAGAATACTCTGAAGGCTCTGTGTTAGGATTATTCATGAAAGACATGAGTAAGATGGAAGGCAGCTATGAAATAGCAGTGATATTTACACTTGGAACTTTGGCACAGGGTCAGGCACTGTTGCCGTTAATGTGCATTGAGAGTCTTATATCCTCCCCATGGTTTGATCAAGCTAATGGCTCACAACAAGGTCTATACTTTTAGGCATCCAGCAGAACAATGGGAATGGTTCCAAGGTGATGTTAGTGCCTTGAAGCCAGACCTATCTCCTCCTAGGACAGATGACTTTTCTCTGGGGAGACAGTTGTTTAAGATGTCATATTGACTCCATGTGACCAGGCTATATTTGACAGGGGAACAGAGAGAATAACTTCTACAATAAGGCTTTGGTATTTTCTAATGAGGATGAGGAAAAATGTGCTATAGCTCTTTCCAAGAGTATATATTTTTTTCTCTCAATATTGCCAGCCTCTAGATGAGTACATATCCCTGTCAGAGAAGGTTGACCCTGAAAGAGTTTAGAAATTCAGCATCCAATTACATTTTAATTCCAAAAGTTAGTTAATTTGGCTAACTGACTCTCAGTGGTAAAATGGAAAACATTCTAAAATGTAATTTTCACATATAAATTCTTAATAACAATCACTAATCTCAGAAAAAGAAACTCAGGTTAAAAAATTATCATAAAGAGACGAGTCTCAAAAACATCTTTTTTAAAAAAATTGTTTTATTGAATATTTAGTATGAATGTGTTGAAAGAAAATTCTGCACATGAAGATCAATATGAAAATCATCATAAAAAAGAATCATATTCCCTCCACCTAAAAGCAACTTCTGTAGACATTTTAGCTGGATTTGAGTCCAAGCAATATCACCCATCTATATGCATATTTCCTATTAAAAATACTTGTGTGCTGTTCTGTAATGTTTATTATTTAAAAAAAAACAAATTAAAATTGATATATTTTCACATTGATGATTGTACTTCTATAGTATCAGAGGCATAAGTTTAAATAAATAAATATGCTTAAATGTAAACTGTAAGTTGCATAGGTTTGTAGTTTGACCTTTTTTGAAAGTTGTAGCCAACTGGATGGCAATAGTGCCTTGTTCACTTGGAAGCATTTCTTCAAATCTTTCTGGACCAGCAACATATAGATGTCTTTCCTCAGGTATAAATGTCCTATATTAATGATACAATCTCTGATGAGCAATGACTTTCATCATTTTCAGGAAAAGACAGTCTAAGACAAGCCAATGAACACACTAACAAGCAAGCAGAAAAGAATCAAGTTCAAAGAGTTTTTAAACTCTGGAGGGGGGAAGAACTCTATGACTGCACCATTGTTACTCTTAATGGGAGTTGAATTCTTGATGAATTCTTCTGTCCAGAGACATTAGAGGAAGAACCATAGCTCTAAAAGGCTGACTCCCAGGGAGGTTATAAAAGGAAATCTTTCTGGGACTACACATTAACTTCACACTGGATAGTTCATGATTTAAAACGTTTGTTTTTTATGGGACATCTCTTGTAGAAGCTATCCTACCGGGTGACAGATTTTACTGTTGTTGGGGTCTCACTTTATATGAGAGTAACAAATGTATTCCTGTAAAGTTTGTGATTATTTAGATTTAAAATATATGAATTATATTTAGAATACACTTGGATAACTCAATGTTTAAATGAGCCCCGCAGTGAGTCCCTTGGAAACTTAAAGAATCTTTTGTTCTGTGAATAATCATGGTTCTTGAAACTGTGCTAAATTGTTTGTGCAAGATCAAATTTTTATATTGAAGGAGTGGGGTCTGTAGTTTTCTCTCAGGTAAATTGTGTCCATTAATATTTATGAAATTCTTTGTTTTAAATGGTGATTCTTTGTTTCTTTTGTGGCCACCATGTTTCTTTCCTGAAATGTGACTTTTTTAGTTGTCATCATTATTAATATTATGGTAAATATTTATTAAACTTAATTTGTATGTTATATCTAAGAAAATAGAGAGGAAAATGGGAGTCAATAAAATGCATCAGAGATACTAGTCGGGGATTAAAATCAACTATGCAAAACCATTAGTAAATTTATTGACTTTTACTTATTTGCTTCAGGTAGGGAAAAAAAATGACCAGAAAAAAAATACTAGCATAAAAGGATGACACAGAAGATCCATCTTTCAGGAAATTGTAATTTATAAATTATTTAACAAGTAATTAGCATTCTCGATTTATTTATGGAACAGACTTCAAAACAGACAAAGTCATTTTAGATTTTCTCCTATTATTACTATAGAATTGTGCTGCCATAAATGCTAGATTTAGACAGAAATAGGTCACATTTTCCACCAGCCCATTGTGAAGAATGTAAAGTATTGATAGCATGAGAGTTCAAGAAAAAAGGTGCCTGAGACAGTATGGGCCACATCCATCACTGCAGGCAGAACAAAGCAGGAAACACTTTAGACTATATATTATAATATACTATTAGCAAAAAAACATAGGGCAATAAACTCTTTGGTATAAATGTATATTATAACAGCCCCTCCCCAAGCTACATCAGGACGACAGAGATAAACTGCTAGCTGGGAGTGGGATGCAGATATGTGCAGGTCATA